>NC_137038.1:5746003-6306003 GCF_032717465.1 Coenobita brevimanus
GGAAGCAGGAAGCAGAAGAGGAGAAATATTAAACGAAAATTAATCAACCAACTGCACACTTTCCACGAACCCCCCCACTGCCTTCCAGCCTCTCCTTAGTCAGAAACTCATCACTATGCGTAATTGTTGCTGTGGTAGTGGTGGTGGCTGTGGTTGTAGCTGTGGTAGTAGGTGTGGTGGTGGTGGAAGTAGTAGTAATAATAGTAGTAGCAATGGTGGTGGTAGTGGTGGTAGATGTTCCTGCTGTGATGATGATGATGCTGGTAGCTATGGTGGTGGTAGTTGTGGTAGCTGTGGTGATGGTGGTGGTAGGTATGGTGGTGGTAGTTGTGGTAGCTGTGGTGGTGGTGGTGGTAGGTATGGTGGTGGTAGTTGTGGTAGTTGTGGTGGTGGTGGTGGTAGGTATGGTGGTGGTAGTTGTGGTAGCTGTGGTGGTGGTGGTGGTAGGTATGGTGGTGGTAGTTGTGGTAGCTGTGGTGGTGGTGGTGGTAGGTATGGTGGTGGTAGTTGTGGTAGCTGTGGTGGTGGTGGTGGTAGGTATGGTGGTGGTAGCTGTGGTAGCTGTGGTGGTGGTGGTGGTAGGTATGGTGGTGGTAGTTGTGGTAGCTGTGGTGATGGTAGTGGTAGGTATGGTGGTGGTAGTTGTGGTAGCTGTGGTGGTGGTGGTGGTGGTAGCTGTGGTGGTGGTGGTGGTAGCTGTGGTGGTAGTTGTGGTAGTTGTGGTGGTGGTGGTAATTGTGGTGCTAGTGACTGTACTCATGTTCAAAGACTTGCAACGCAGTAATATAATTTCGCAGTGTTGAAATAATTCTGACCACTCTTCACGCCACTCTATTACCTCTCTCTCTCTCTCTCTCCTTCCATCCCTCTTTCTTTCATCTATGTTTTCTTTTCACTTATCGCTCATTTAATTTTCCTCCACATTACTCTCTCTCTCTCTCTCTCTCTCTCTCTCTCTCTCTCTCTCTCCTTCCATCCCTCTTTCTTTCATCTATGTATTCTTTTCACTTATCGCTCATTTCATTTTCCTCCATATTAAACTCTCTCTCTCTCTCTCTCTCTCTCTCTCTCTCTCTCTCACCCAGCCGAGGCGTACAGGGAACGAGAAACAAGAACAGCGTAAACAACTACTCCAACTGTAGCAGGATTCAGCGGACAACGTTAAGAAAAAGTCACACACACAGACTCACGTAATTATGGTGGATGTGGTTGTCATTGTGGAGAAGATGGTGGTACGGGTGGAGACTGTGGTTGTGGTGGTGGTTCTGGTTGTGGTGTTGGTGGCTAAGGTGGAGGTTGTGGTTGTGGTGGTGGTTGAGGTGGAGGATTTGGTTGTGGTGGTGGTTGAGGTGGAGATTGTGGCTGTGGTGGTGGTGAGGCTGAAGTTGTAGCTGTTGTGGTGACTGAGGTGGAGGTTATGGTTGTGGTGTTGGTGGTAGATTTGGGGCTGTGGTGACTGCTGTGGTGTTGGTTGTAGTGCTGGTGATTGCTGTGGTGGTTGAGGCTGTGGTGGTCGTTGTAGTTGAATTAAATATGCTGTGGTGGCGCTGGTTGTGGTTCCTAAGTAGAAATTAATTTATCCTCATTTACCAAGTGTCTAAAATCCACTGGACTGTTTACAAATGTGCATAAAACAAAATCCTACACCAAGAGTTCAGGAAAAGGGCCAACCTACTGCCAAAAACGAGCTCTCTCATAACCACTAAAGTCGGTCTGATAATTTTGATTCGTAACCTCTCCCAGCTCAAATGGAGAGTTAATTTGAATCGTGACAAAGAGAGTTCATTTCTGCCTCATAACTAAAGCTGATTGAATTTCCTGCAACCACGACTTAGTATTCCATTTGTGAGAGTAGCGCAGTTCCGTCAGATGAAAACCAATCGTCTACATGACCTGACAAAAGCTGCGGGGCTCTCAGGTAAATCCGTCAAGTACAGGTGTTTGTGATTTTTTTTCCAGAGAGAGCGCTACGCATTCCAGTCTAAGTGCTAAAATATTAAGTAACCTCCTCCATTTTGTTACTCTGCATAACCTGGTATTTTATTGCTGTTGATGGTGGCGGTGATGGAATATTGTTATAGTGGTGGTGGTGACAGACTGTTGTTACAGGGATGGTGGACGTAATGGTGGTGATAGTGGTAGCTAGTGAGGGTGATTATGGCTGTAATGATGGCGATTATGATAGTACTGGTGGTGGTGTTTCTGGTGATGGTGATTGTGAAAGTGATGGTGGATGTGGTGATGGTGATTATGATACTGATGGTGGTGGTGATGGTGGTTATGATTTATGATAGTGGTGACTGCGATGGTGATAACCGATGTGACTGTGGTGGTGGTAGTAGTAGTTGTGGCACAGATTACAAACACCATGTACTCTGCACTTGACTTAAACATTTGGGCACCAATAATACCGTTCATATTATAACTCCACCACAAAAACAGTTTCTAGTGCTGCTCTCTCTCTCTCTCTCTCTCTCTCTCTCTCTCTCACTCTAATCTTTACTGCCCCATCAAGAGCGTACGGGGCCGGAGCAGGCTCTTCAGGCCATATATTTAAAGGCAAAAATGACCCGTCGCCCATCCCTGAGTGGCATTATGTGAGCAATAAATCCTAGCCAGCCCTCGGATTTAAACCTTTAATGAGTCAAGTCCGGTCAGAGCGCCTTAACCCACTAAACCACCAGAATATAACGGTGTACTAAAAAAAAAATACCCCTTCTCTTCTCTCCATCCTTTCTCTCTCTTTATTTTTCCCTTACTCTTTCTATCACTCAGCCTTTCCTCTCTTTTAAGCGTTTTCTTTTTTTCACTCACTCACTCTCTTTTCTTTAATTCCCTTTTCACTCGCTCACTCTGTTTCTTTCATTCATTTCCATTTTCACTCACTCTCTTTCTTTCGCTTACCCCCTCTCGCTTCCCCACCCACATTGTCTCTCACTTTCACTTGCTCCCAGTCTCCCTCACACTGTATTTTACCACACTCAGCGTCTGTATCTCCACCCCCCACCCCCACCCTCTCTCTCTCTCTCTCTCTCTCACACACACACACACACACACACACACACACACTGTATTTTACCAGACTCAGCATCTCTCTCTCTCTCTCTCTCTCACACACACACACACACACACACACACACACACACACACACACACACACACACACACACACACACACACACACACACACACACACACACACACACACACACACACACACACACACACACACACACATTATTTTACCAGACTCAGCATCTCTCTCTCTCTCTCTCTCTCTCTCTCTGTACCACATCTCTCTCTCTCTCTCTCACTGTACCACATTCTCTCTCTCTCTCTCTCACTGTACCACATCTCTCTTTTTTCTTTCTCTCTCTCTCTCTGTACCACAACATCTCTCTCTTTCTCTCTATCTCTCACTGTACCACAACATCTCTCTCTTTTTTCTTTCTTTCTCTCTCTCTCTCTCTCTCTCTCTCTCTCTCCCTCCCAATACCAATTCCCTCCACCCCAGTGCCCTCTGTCGCCCAGTACCGCAACCATCAAGCCTCCCTTCCCATTCACAACCGCATTCCGTCGCGCATCTCACGGTGGTATATTGGGTAGCGCGTTCGGCTCGCAATTCGAAGTACCTGGGTTCGATTTTCGTGCCGGTCAGACTGGTGGATTCAGTCTGCTTCCCCTGTAAAATAGGGACCTGGATGCAACAACAGACTGCTAAAGGACATCCTATAGAAGACTATGTGTTGTTTGTCTGTCTTAAATTACCCCTTAAAAGTAGATGGGTAGAAAACCAAAAATTTTATTAGTCTTACTTATATACTCTCTCTCTCTCTCTCTCTCTCTCTCGCCTGTGGGTGGGATGGAGGGGTGGAGGTAGGGGTGGGGGGACTGGGGAAGGCCTGAGGAGGTGGGTCGGGGGTAGACGAGTGCAGGGATAGGGGGACAGGGGAAGAGATAGGGAGGGGGAGGGGGCAGGTGGGTGGGGGGAAGGGATAGGGATGGGGGAGGGGGCAGGTGGGTGGGGGGGGAAGGATAGGGATGGGGAGGGGGCAGGTGGGTGGGGGGAAGGGATAGGGCAGGGGGAGGGGGAATGGGGGTGGGGGGAGTGGTAGTCTCCTAACTCACACTGTGCGTCCATAAAGGAGAGAATTTCTGTCAGGAGTTGAAATGCAGGAGGGTATTACGGTGTTCTGGTGTGGTGTGGTGTGGTGGAGGTGTGGTGTGGTATGGTGTGATGGTATGGTGGGTGTGGTGGTGGTGTGATGGTGTGATGGTATGGCGTGGTGTGGTGTGGTGTGGTGCAGTGATGGTATGGTGTGGCGTGGTGGTAGTGTGATGGTATGGTGTGGTGTGGTGGTGGGTTGATGGTATGGTGTGGTGTGGTGGCGTGGTGGTGTTGTCATGGTGGTGGTGTCGTGTGGTGTTGTGGCTGTGCGGTGTTCGATGTGGCGATGGTGACTGACTATGGTGATGATGTGGTGGCTGATGTGGCGATGGTGGTGGTGACTGTGGTAGTGGTTTTTGTAGCGGCTGTGATGGTGGTTGTAATGGTTGTGCATAGTGGTTCTGTCAGTGGCCGGTTATATTGTAGTGGTTGGCAGTGAACGTATATATGGTAGTAGTGGTTGTGGATGGTGTACGTATGTATGTGGTGCAGGACAGGGACGCCTTCATGTGGTGGCATCGATAGAACCGGGCGGTGGACGTTCCTGGCTATACAAACGTCCCCCAGCTCCCTCTCTATCCACTAAAAAGAGGAGGGTTGTTTGCAGTAGGGGGGTAACTTCAGCCTGCAGTCTACCGGGTTGACATTCAGATGAGCGTGGATTTGCGACCGCTACTACTACTACTACCACCACCACCACCACCACCACTACTACTACTACTCTGCGAATGTACAGTATAGCAGCGGCCGATCTGTACACGCCTGATACTGTCGAGCATCTAGACTATATACACGTTCAAGTCCTGCTTGACAAGGCCCCGGACTGATCCATAATGCCGAGGACCACCACACACTGCCCCTGGAGAAGTGACCCGCCCCCACCCAACCCTTCACCCTCAAGCATAGGAGTGGATGGTAAGGTGAGAAATGCGTGTGGAAATTTGTTAGTGGCTGTGTTTGTGTGGCAACCGTGTTACAGGTGGCATGGATGGCTTCGTAGCACCTCTTCCTTAGCGATATATTTTGCATTTAACACCTTAACATTGTGGTTGTAAGTGGGTGGAGATGCAAGCAGTGATTTTAGGTGGTTGTGGTAGTAAATGATTGTAGTTGGGGTAGACGATGACTATAAATGGTTGCAGATGTTGGTTATAAATATCAAAGTGGTAAGAGAGAGTGGTTGTGAATGGTTGCAATGGTTAAAGATGATGGTTGTAAATGGTTGTAGGCGATGGTTGTAGAGAGTGGTTGTAAATGCTTGCTGTGGTTGTAAATGGGTGGCTTGTGGCGGTGATTGTAAGCGGTAGTGGTTGTAAATGATTGTAAATAGTGATCGTAAATGCTGGTTATAAAATGAGGATGTAAATGGGTAGCTGGGGTAGGTGATGGTAAATGGCAGTAGTGGTAAATTATCGCAATGTTGTAAATAGTGACAATATTGCTTGTAAATGTGTCTGGTGGTGATTGTAAATAGTAGTGACTGTAAATGACTGTGTAGTAGTTCCAAAAGACTGTAAATTAGTAGTAGTGTAAAGTGGTAGTTGTAAATCGTGGTTGTAAGTGTGTCTGGTGGCAGTAACTGTAAATAGTAGTGACTGTAAATGATTGCATAATCAATCTATCTATCTATTGCCAGACACCTTAATCTCATATGGGGTGGCCACAAACAAATCGCCTCCACGTCACCCTGTTCCCCACCATTTCACTGCCCTGCTCCCGATTCACCCCCCCCCTCTCTCTCATATACCTCTCCACTCCATCCCTCCATCTCATCCTTGGCCTTCCCCTTCCCCTCTCCCCTTCCACCTCACTCACATACACTCTCCTCGTCAGTCTCTCCATCCTCTCCACATGGCCAAACTGTATAGAAGTTGTAAATAATGGTTGTAAAAGACTGTAATTAGTAGTGTACACTGGTAGTTGTAAATCTCAGTTGTAAATGCTTGTCTGGTAGCGGTGATTGCAAGTGGTAGTGGATGGTTGTGTTAAATGGATGGTAGTAGCCAAAGTTTTATTATAACTTGCACTCTCTTCCTCCGCCTCTCAAATCCAAAGTTTTACCATTATCTCTCAGTTTAACGCTCTCTCTCTCTCTCTCTCTCTCTCTCTCTCTCTCTCTCTCTCTCTCTCTCTTTTGCTTAGGCTATTTTCTGAGTGTTTGTGTTCTTATATTTCATTCTGGCTTTTCTTATACTTTTATCAACTCTCTCTCTCTCTCTCTCTCTCTCTCTCTCTCTCTCTCTCTCTCTCTCTCTCTCTCTCTCTCATCCCTCCCTTTCTCCTTCACACCTTAACTCTCCACAATCCTCTTTTCTCCCTTTCCCCTCTCCTCTCCTCCTTTCACTCCTCCCTCCCTCTCGCTCTCCTTCCTTTCATTCCTCCCTCCTCTTCCAACCCTCTCTCCCTCTCCCTCCATCCTCCACTCTTCCTTTCTTCCTCTTCCACCCACCCTTTTCCTCCTTCAATCACCCGTCCTTTCACTCCTCCACCTAACTTCCTCCCCCTCCCTCCCCAACATCCTTCCTCTTCTCCCCAACTTCCTCCTCTTTCTCCCTCCCTCTCCCCTCCTCCTTTCACCCCTCCCTCACCCTCACCTGCTTTCACCCCTCCCTCTCCCCTCCTACTTTCACCCTTCCCTCTCTCCTTCTACTTTCACCCCTCCCAGTCCCCTTCTACTTTCATCCCTTCCTCTTCCTCCCCTACCCTCCCTCTCCCCTTCCTCTTTTCACTCCCTCTCCCCTCCTACTTTCACCCCTGCCTCTTTCTCTCCTCCCCTCCCTCTCCCCTCCTACTTTCACCCCTGCCTCTTCCTCTCCTCCCCTCCCTCTCCCCTCCTACTTTCACCCCTCCCTCTCCCCTCCTACTTTCATCCCTCCCTCTCCCCTTCTATTTTCACCCCTGCCTCTTCCTCTCCTCCCCTCCCTCTCCCCTCCTACCTTCACCCCTCCCTCTCCCCTCCTACTTTCACTCCTCCCTCTCCCCTCCTACTTTCACCCCTCCCTCACCCCTCCTATTTTCACCCCTCCCTCTCCCCTTCTACTTTCACCCCTGCCTCTTCCTCTCCTCCCCTCCCTCTCCCCTTCCTCCTTTCAGTACCCCTCTCTCTCCCCACCGTCACTCAAACAGAACAAATGACAGTCGCAAAGCCTCTTCATCGAAATCCACGCACCCCGCCCCATCATCGCCCTTACGCCCACGCACCACAAGGCTCAAATTGCCTATGTGCGCTTCGAGTAGGCTTAGGGCATTGTTAAGGAGGCCTACAATTTAACTATTATGGTGGAGGTGACAGCTGCAGACTAGTTACTTCCCATTACATCCAAGCCAGAGCTGCCATATTGGGTTCAAGACTACTCAGACACACACACACACACACACACACACACACACACACACACACACACACACACACACACACAAACCAATATTCCACCAAACACACCATTAACAGAAATCTAACCTAACCCAGCTTAAACACACACACACACACACACACACACACACACACACACACACACACACACACACAAACCAATATTCCACCTAACACACCATAAACAAAAATCTAGCCTAACCCAGCTGAAACACACACACACACACACACACACACACACACACACACGCAGTCCTTTGTGACCTAGAGTTATGTGGTGGAATGTAGGCTGAACTGTGGCTTTGAGGTCAGGTCAGGTTACATAGGGTTTGGTTAGGTCGAATGATCCAACCTACCCTAGTCTAACAACCTAACCTAACCACTGCTCGATCTCTAACAACAAGACCTCAAGGCTTTCCCACTTATAGGTCATACTTCATACGTTGTTACGTTTACAATGACAAATTCCTGAGTGGGTGAAAAGAAATGTAACATAGAGCAAAATAGTTGAGAGAGAGAGAGAGAGAGAGAGAGAGAGAGAGAGAGAGAGAGAGAGAGAGAGAGAGCACATCTAATATCCAACCATAATATGTAGGTAACGGAGAGCTTTCAATTTCCAGCGATGTTATAAATCCTGGGCCATTCACACCACCACCACCACCACCACAAATCACCACACCACCACCACCACCACCACCATTGTGCATTGTTGTCGGGGCAGTTCAACGCAGATCAATTACACGAACTGACAGACATACCTAACACTTTTCTCTGACTTTGAGCGCTGATGGCCCCTATGTCCTGGCCCCGTGTGTGTGTGTGTGTGTGTGTGTGTGTGTGTGTGTGTGTGTGTGTGTGTGTGTAAACGAAATAAATAAGAAAAATTTTAAACCAAACTTAGGAGAAGGGTAGAAAGCTACTCAATAAGAAACCCCATTTGTTTTTTTGTTTTTCAGAACAATAAGTCAAAGGTAAAGATCACAGGGCTAGGTCAATGTTTGTTAGCTAAATCAACCTGAACATTTCTTATCCAATTTAGCCCTAATTTTGTGGAAGGGTTCTGGGTCAGGCGAGAATAAAGGAATCAAAGTTCGAAGAGGCAATAATAGTCAAAGTCCCTGGGAAGTCAGTTGAAGTTCCGCCCTTAGTCCCCCTTTCCCGTTTTAAGGCCATTTTGTGTTTAATTTTGTAGGCAGGCTTGGTGCTGGCGTTGATAAGGGTGGCGTTGGAGTGTTACTGACCCTAATATCCGCCTCTGTGCTTGGTGGCCTGTGAGATATGCACCCAATTGACTGCAACTTCCCCTCCCCATCTCCCTCATGCTACACCTCTCTCTCTCACTCTCACTCTCTCTCTCTCTCTCTCTCCTTCCACGCACTTCCTACACCCCCCCCTCCAGCTTCCTCCTCCTACATCCTCTCCTTCCCCTTCCTCCCCCTCCCTCTTCCCCTTCCTCTCTCTCTCTCTTCATCCACCTTCCTCTTCCTACACCCCCCCCCTGCCTCCAGCTTCCTCTTCCTCCCTCCTCCCCCTTCCCCTTCCTCTCCCTCTTTATACAACTTTTCTCCTTCCTTCCTAAATTCGTTACCTACATTTTCTCTTTCTATTTTCTTACTGTTTTTTTTTTTTTAACCTTTTCTTTCAAACTTATCAGTCACTCTTGTCATTCTCCTCCTCCAGCTTCTCTTCTTCCTTCCTCCCTTCCGTCTTCCTTCCCTCATTATCTGTGTCTTCTTTGCTTCCCCGTTCCTTCTTGTTTCCCCTCCCTTCCTGTCTTCAAGATTTCCCCTTCCCTCCTTCTTTGCTTCGCTACTTCCCTCTTCCTTCTTGACCTTCCCCTTCCGTGCTTCCCTCCTTCCTTGTCATCCCTTCCTTCCTTCCGACTCCCCTTCCCTCCTTCATTCCCTCCCTCCATCATACCTCTTTCCTACCCCTTCTTCCTTCCTTTCCTGCCTTTCCCTTCCTTTCTTCCTTTCCTGCCTCTCCCTTCCTTCCTTACCTCCCTTTTCCTTCCTCCCTTTCCTTCCACTTCCTTAATTACTTATCCTCCCTTCCTGTCCTTCTTTCCCTTTTCTCCCTTCCTTCCTTCCCTTCTTTCTTCCTTGCTCCCATCGTCCTTCTGTCTTTCGTTAATTCCATATCTCTCTCATATCTCAAATTCCCTTGTTCTTTACCTCCTCTCTCTCTCTCTCTCTCCCAATACTTTTTTCTCCTTCTTCAGCTCTTTCATTTCCTCCCTCCTTCTCTCCCTTCCTCCAACCTCCTCGTCCTCCCTCAACTCCTCCTCTCCCTCCCTTCCTCCCAATCGATCTTGCTTTTTCCCTGTCCATTTGGGGGGTTGGTGGTGCATTGGTTAGCTCGTCAATCTCCCAACTGGAAGAACGCGTGGTTGAATTTTGGGCTGGTCAGACTGGTGGACTCAGTTTGTTTCTCCCGCGTCCCTATTAATTCAGCGATAAAACGACACACACACACACACACACACACACACACACACACAACTGCAGGTCGTGTTCCAGGGGGAGGCTGGGACTTCGTAAAAGAAAAAGAAAAAAAAAATTACCCTATTCACCCACGTGCACTCGACGGGCAAAAAAAATAACCTCCATCCCAACTATTCCTATTTCTTCCCTCCTCTCCTTTTCCTCCTCCCTCCTCTCCCCATCTTCCTTCTTTCTCTTCTTCCTTCCCTCCCATCTCCCCCATTTCTCTCTTCGTCTTCCTCCTACTCACTCCTTTCCTTTTCCGCTTCCCCCTTCCTCCCTACTTTTCCCCTTCCTTTTCCTCCCATTTGCCGCATTTCCTTTCTCTCTCTCTCTCTTTCTTTCTCTCTCTCTCTCTCTCTCTCTCTCTCTCTCTCTCTCTCTCCACCACACAGGAGACAACGTTGCAACTTTGTATCCACTGACCATGACCTGAAGACAATTGCAATGCTGATCAAGATGAAGTAGTTCAGTGTGTGTTGTACCCTAAAACACACACACACACACACACACACACACACACACACACACACACACACACACACACACACACACACACACACATACACACATTCGCACGGATACCAACTCTTTTAGATTGTCACACTTTCCAATACCCATACTCTCTATCACACACACACACACACACACACACACACACACACACACACACACACACCTCCAGCAGGAAGAAAGTGATTACGATCAAGATGGTGAGAGAATCAGCCTCCTCCTTCTCACCACCAGTATTATCATCATCATCATCATCACTACTGTTGTCCTCTTCACCGCCGCCGTCATCATTGTCATCATCATCATCATCATCACCAGCCTCATCATTATCGTCTTCACTACCACCACCCTCATCATCATCACCATACTCGTCTTCACCATCACCACCACTACCACGATAATCACCACCCTCATCATCATCATTATCGTCACCACCACCACCACCATCATCATCATTACTACTACTGTCATCGTCACCACCACCATCCCACCATCATCATCATCATCACCACCACCACCACCACCTTCATCATCATCATCATCATCACCACCACCACCACCACCACCACCTTCATCATCATCATCATCATCACCACCACCACCACCACCACCACCTTCATCATCATCATCATCATCATCATCACCACCACCATCACCACCACCACGTTCATCATCATCATCATCATCAGACAGAATACGACAATACTGCTACTGTACATCCTTTACACAGCACTTCTTCGTGATTAGCACCTTGTTCTAGTGCTAATCTCCTGTTATAGCTAAGTGTTCAAGATGGAGAGAGGACAGTTTTACATTTGACGAGAGAGAGAGAGAGAGAGAGTGGCTTCCTGTCTCCTCTGCTTCAAGTCCCCAAAGAGATCAAGAAACTTTATTTTGGGTCTCCCCGTCTCGTAACTATGGCGCACAAACCGCCTATAATAAGCACTGGCTCGAGGAATGGGTGGAATTAACTGTTGATAATGCCACTCAGGGACTCGCGATTGGTCAGTCACGCGAAATGTATGGGCTGCAAAACCTAGTCCCGGGCCCATATGCTCCTGAGAGGGCAATAAAGGAGTTGATGGAGTATACTAGTAGTAGTGGTAGTAGTAGTAGTAGTAGCAGTAGTAGTAATTGTTGTTATGATGATGATGATGATAATGAAGGAGAAGATGATGATGATGATGATGATAATGAAGAAGGGGAAGAAGATGATGATGATAATTTGTTGATATTATTACCACTACTAATTATAGGTAGCAATTTCTCTGTCATCCACATCACCTTTGTTTTCATCCCACACGTAATACCGTAATTACCCCCCAGCTCATTAGCGTTTCATTTACATTACTTTCACTCTCATTAACCTTACTTCCCACAACATAAATACCGTGGTGGGTGGGGGTATGGAGGGGAGGAGGGGAGGGGGTGGGGGAAAGGAGGGATGGGGTATCAAGGTGCGGAGGGGAGGGGTTGAGGTGGGGTTTGGAGGAAGGTGGGGTGGGGGTATGGAGGACAGGAGGGGAGGGGGTGGGGGAAGGTGGGATGGGGGTATCGGGGTGAGGAGGGGAGGTGTTGAGGTGGGGTTTGGAAGAAGGTGGGGTGGGCGTATGGAGGAGGGGATGAGATAGGGGTATCGAGGTGAGGAGGGGAGGTGTTGAGGTGGGATTGGGAGGACAGTGGGTGGGGGTTTGGAGGAGGGGGTGAGATGGGGGTATCAGGTGGGTTTGAGAGGGAGGTGGGGTGGGGGTATGGAGGAGGGGGTGAGATGGGGGTACAGGGGTGTGGTGTGGTGGCAAGGCTTAGAATAATGCCTATTAACTACACGTGGTCCATTAAGCTATTCATTTTATCCTGTACTACCGAGTGACTGAGGGGGAGAAGGGAACAAACTTTATCCAACAGTCTGACCGGATGGTAGGTTGGGATGGGGTGATGTGGAGGTGTGTTGGGTATGGAGGCGAAGTGGTGTGGTCTAGAGGCGTGATATGGTGGTGTGGTGGAGCAAAGGGATGGTCTGGTGTGGTGTAGAGGGGTGGTGTAGTGCGGTGATGTAGAGGGATGGTGTTACGTGGTGGTGTAGAGGGATAGTGTGCTGTGGTGGTGTAAAGGGGTGGTGTGATGTGGTGTGAGATGGTGTAAGCACAGCAACACGTCTCTGGGGGGTAGCGTGGCACACATCACAATTTTCTCTTTTTAAAGTTTGGCAAAGTTTGGGTTCCCTTGTGGCAGGAAAAGTTGTCGTACCGAGCCGCTGATGCTGGCCAAAGCTTTGTTAGTATTACCATTACCCACGTATTCCCAGCAGGACGTCAAATCAAGGTATATACAGTACTTCCTCAGTTTCATCCAGGCACAGGAAGAATAAGAAGGGACCATCAGTGACCTACTCCGGCAATGTTCAGTGTGGCAATGTGAGGGCGATATTTTATGTGGCACAGGAGGCTTTGCGGCACCCGTTCCTTGAGGATTTAGTGCATATTATACATTACTCTTCACATGTATACTCATGTCCGTTTACCATCGATATAGTGCTTCAGTAACACACAAAGTGATACAGAGATGTCATATGCATAATTACTCGTTTAGGGATAGACACTACAAAGTTTCCAAAGCCAACTAAAAATTTAGATCCAGTCACTACTCAGTAAGACTATGTCTGCCTTAACCCCTTCGATACGGTAACGCCTTTTTATATGTAAGTCTTGGTACTTCTAAACAATTATATAAATTTTAGGGAAATCTTTTGTGGTGGTGGGGTTAATGCAGGCTATATCAGATTCTTCTGGTTCTAACAGTCACTCCCAGGCCAATGAAAATCGTCTGAAGGTAGCAAGAATAAAATGAAATTGGTCACCGGAATGAAGGGGTTAAGGGAGTCTGTATTTCAGCTTCCAGACCGAACTAGCATGCTAAGTTGTTCTAAATTCTCTTGGTAGTCTCAAAGGTGGACTCGTATACCCTTTGGTGACACAGCGGGGTTGTACAGGGGATACAAGAGGTGGGCTGGGTGGTAGGGGTGTGTGGAGGTGGTTGTGGTGAGGTATGGTGTGGCGTGATGTGGCGCGGTGTGGATGGTGGTGATGTGTGGAGATGGGTTGATGAGTGTGATGTTATGTGTGGTGCAGTGTGGTGGTGGGTGCGTGGGTATGGTGCGATATGGTGAAAGTGACACATATAGTGGTGCTCTAAGGGGGATGATGTCATGTGGTGATGCATGGATGTGGCAAATAATGATAACCAATACTTTGATCTTCTCCCCTGTTTCTTCCTGCGTCCTTCCAATACTGCCACACAAATCCGTCGCCCCGACACAAACTCAGCAAACACACCCAAGCAACACAAACACACCCAAGCAACACGAACACACCCAAGCAACACAAACACACCCAAGCAACACAAACACACCCAAGCAACACAAACACACCCAAGCAACACAAACACACCCAAGCAACACAAACACACCCAAGCAACACGAACACATCCAAAAAACACGAACACACCCACGTAACACAAACACACCCAAGCAACACGAACACACCCAAACAACACGAACATACTCATGCAACACCAACACACCCAAGCAACACCAACACACCCAAGCAACACCAACACACCCAAGCAACACCAACACACCCAAGCAACACACACACACCCAAGCAACACCAACACACCCAAGCAACACCAACACACCCAAGCAACACCAACACACCCAAGCAACACCAACACACCCAAGCAACACCAACACACCCAAGCAACACCAACACACTCATGCAACACGAACACACCCAAGCAACACCAACACACCCAAGCAACACCAACACACCCAAGCAACACAAACACACCCAAGCAACACACACACACCCAAGCAACAAGTAATACCAACACCCGCTTAAAGTACAGTACGGAAAAATACGTAACTGAGGCCTTGGATAAATTAGTTAACACCTTTACTACCTGGTGTACACTAAGCTGAATAACATCAAAGCTCCCTCTCTCTCTCTCTCTCTCACACACACACACACACACACACACACACACACACACACACACACACACACACAAACAAACTTTAACTTGCATAAAAAATAGAATGTCAACGCCTGGAGTTAAATACTGTAGTGGTTGCAGTCACCCACTCCTTTACGAATTGGAGGTGTTACATTTTGACTTACTAACAATTTCGTAACGGGGGAGGGGGATGAGCTCTAAAACTATATAAAAATCGTCTGGTAACAGCATGAATGATAAAAAAAAAGACACCCTCAGACAGAAGGGGTTTTTGACAGACTATACTTCAGTCCTTTAACACTGAGATTTTCCTTCCTTTGCAGACCATTTCCCTTAGTTCAGTGGCAAAATTAGACAGTGCCATGCCTCCACATCTCTTCCATAACACTTCTTCGTGACTAGCACCATATTCTACTGTTAATCTTATCTTACAGCCCAGCATTCACGATGGACAGATGGAAATTTTAGGCAGAGTTAGGGTACACAGAGGATGCCTGTGGTCTCCTTTATTCCACACTATATTCTACCATTATATCTTCCCCGTCTCTTTAGCTCTCCCTCTCCTACCCCCCTATATAACCTCTTCCCCCTCCATCTCACCTCCTCCTCTCCCTTTACCCCTTTCCTTACCCCTCCCTCCAATTTCCTTCATCCCGACCATGTTCCTTCTACTCTACTTTCCTTTTCCCTACCCTATACCCCAGTCTCACTCCCCTCTCCCCTACCTCCTCCCCCTTTCACCCTGCTTCTTTCCCCCGTCCCTTCAAACTCTAAACCTCTCCCCCCCTCTCCTTCCTGCTCCTACCCTTTATGCCCCCCCCCTCTCTTTTTCATCTCCTCCTGGCTCTCCTACCCCCTGTTGCTAACCCCTCCCTCCTACCCCCTCTCTCACCTCCCCCTCCCTTTCTATACCCCACCCCCATCGTCTCATGCCACTCCCTTTACTCCCTTCCATTTCAACCTTTTTAGTCCTGCCTCTTTTATCTCGCTCACTCTCTACCCCCCCTTCCCTCCCCCCTCCTTCTCCCTCCTCCCCTCCCCCCCACTTTCCCCCGTGTAATTATCCAACTGCTTCTTGTCTACCCAAACTTAGCCGACCTGATTAATGAACTGCTTAACTTTTCCCTCCCTCCCGCTTTTACAGTCACGCCGCGCTGAGAGCAAAGAAAATGTGTGCGTTAGCCTCCGTGAGAGAGAGAGAGAGAGAGAGAGAGAGAGAGAGAGAGAGAGAGAGAAGTAAAGACAGGCTGAACAAGTCGTCTAAAAGAATACACCAAACAGACGTAATAATAATACACAGACTGACACACATACACACTAAACAATAATAATAATAATAATAATAATAATAATAATATAGTACAGGCAAACTGAACTGACGTGATAATTAAGGGACACGAAGTAATAAAAAACATGAATAAAGACAGACTAACCATACACATGAAAAAAAGGGTAGAGAAAATAATGAAGACATGAAAAATTAAAGACAGACTGCACGCCAAAGAAAGAAAGAAAGAAAGAAAGAAGCCTACACGTTCTCTTTAATTCACCACAGCATTTTTATCCTGTGTCTACATGAAAAATGAAACAGAAAAAGGAATATGAATCGATGTATGTGGAGTACGTAAACAAACTGAAGAACTCTTTTTACTCTAACTTGGCCTAAAATTTCCATCTCTCCAACTTCAATACTGAGCTGAAACAAAAACACTAAAACATCATGCTAGTCACGAAGAAGTGCTATAGAATGGATGTAGAACCATAGTAGCGTTGTTCTGCCACTGAGCCACGTGATCTAAGCTGCAGCAGGACATCAACCTGGGCCAAGTTAAGGTAAAAGGACTATAACCAACACAGAGCTGATATAGGCCTTGTATCCTCTCTCTCTCTCTCTCTCTCTCTCTCTCTCTCTCACACACACACACACACACACACACACACACACACACACACACACTGAAATATTTACCCCTTCAATCCGATGGCGTATTCCTCTTTATTCCCACACACGATTTCATTCACGTTTGCAGAGATTTTTTTTGTTTTTTTAACTGGAGGAATTAGTTACAGCCTTTCCTCACTCGTTGTTTATTTTTTTTTTAGGTCTTTCCTATGTTAAATAAAATCGTATGGAGCTACAAAGAATAAAAGAAAATAATCATCTCACTAAAAAGCTTGATAACTGCGATGAGTTGACGTAATAAATATGTAGGGAGATACTGAACAGTCATATAGATAAGCACAAAAAGATACGGATAGATAGATAAATAGTCTATCCTGCGCTACCGGCACTCCATCACGCCTACCCTGTGTACTGGCCTAACACCTGAGTGGCCCCGTATTAACGCAATCCAGGTGGGCGTTCTAAATGACGTAATCTCCTCTCAGTATTGGAGAATCGTCTGCTATTGAGATTCCTCCCTTCCCCTCCTCTCTCCCCTCTTCCCTCCCCTCCCTCCCTCCCTTACCCACCTCCCCCTCCCCTCTTCCCCCACCTCCATCCGCCCCCGCCCCTTCCCCGGTTAAGCTTTACTCTTTAATTGCTGTAATTTTTTTTCTAATAATTTTAATTATGTCAATACATATACCACTATGAATCTCCCTCCCCCACCCCACCCCGTCATACTCTTAACTCATCGATTAATCTACATGTGTCTATCTATCTACCTATCTACCAGCCTACCTACCTACCAATCTCTCTCTCTCTCTCTATTAGAAATGTTAACCCTTCCACCACGAGACTTGCACCTAACCATTACCCCTTCACTACTGTGGCACCACCACCAGCACCACGAACAACAACAGTAATACTACTACTACTACTACTACTAATAATAATAATAATAATAATAGTAGTAGTAGTAGCAGTAGTAGTTGCAGTTGTTGCTGTTGTTGAAGTAGTGATGATGATGATGATGATGATAATAATAATAATAATAATAATAATAATAACAATAATAATAATGTAGAGTGATATGCATGGAAGGGTCAGGATTTGTTCAAGTGAAGCCTTATGTGAGTAGGGCGATAGGCAGCACGTAGGGCTTAGCGGTACCAGTGTTTATCATAGCGGCCCTACGTCATCATACCACACACACACACACACACACACACACACAAAGAATCCTATCCTTCCATTACTCCCTTGCATTCCTAATCTACAACTTCAACAATAACCAAATAAATAAATGAATAAAATAAAGACTCGAATAAATAAACAAATAATTTCCTACGTGAGTTAAAGGCAGTAAAAGGGCTAATTACGGTATGGTTCTTTGATCTTAACTTGGCCCAGATTTTCTTTATGCCTGGCTCAGTAACAAGACTTACGGCTCTACATCCTTCCCATAGCACTTCTTTGTGACTAGCGGCCTATTCTAGAGTGTACTGTTACAACTCGGTATTCAAGATGTCGAAATGTCAGTATTAGGCCGTTAGAATTAAAAAAAAAATGCATGAATATTTTTTTTTTACCTAACCCCTTCAAACCGACGACGTATTGTTTTATTTATGTTATATCCAGACGGTTTTCCTCACCTTAGGATACATTTTTCGATCTAGAGGGATTAAATATGGAGTTCATTATTCCTTTTACCAAGAGACATCCTTCCTAAGTCTGTAAAAATAATCTAGAGACAAGAAAAAGCGTAATCGAATTCACGGGTTAACACAACTGGCAAAATTTCCTTCGACACAAAAAAAAAATAAATAAATAAATAAATAAAATAAAACAATCTCTCCAGTTTCCTCTCTTCGCCGCAACGTTGCATTACTTTCTTTTTAAAATCGCTATTAACACGCGACACAATTCTGAACCCCCTTTGTACCTGCCTTTCCCATAACGGCAGGCATACAGCACACATCTGTCCAAGCTCTCTAACCTTTCATGTACAGTACAATTGCAGATATAGACATTAATTCACCTCATTACGAGAAAGACGCAAGATATCAAACAATGACGATTTTCTTCTGATCCCAGGAATATTAAGCCGGTGGACTGCAGGCTTATGTTCCGCTCTCCTGCAGTCCACAATCCTCCTTTCCGGGAATAGGGAAGTAGCTGAAGGGCAGTCGAGCCGTCCGGTTATACGAGTGCGTCAACATGAAGGCGTCCCTCTCCATCATCCAATACTTTTTAAACAGTTGTGTGTTATGTGGAACCCAACAAACTTCTAGACTGTTATAGGAGAGTTTCATAAATATTCGACTAAATACAGACATTGTGCGAAACTGTATGCAACTGGCCTACTCAGATTCTCTCTCTCTCTCTCTCTCTCTCTCTCTGTATGCGCCAATAACTTCCAGCCTTTCGAAAGCAGTGTGTCCAGGCATCTCGATAAAAGTGGACCTTGATTAGATGGCTTTCAGTTGTTTTAGTCTATGGAGGGGACAACTTTTGGAGACTGTCAGCCTTTAGTTCATTCTTTACACACACACACACACACACACACATTAAACAGATTATAGCACTGTGCAAACGAAATACAGAGGAACTTAACACAATTTTCAATCTTTTAGAAAGCTGGTAATTGCTTTCCAACATGCACTGTGAGGTACATTAATTAACCACTACCATAATTTACCCACTCAGTACGGTGGCCCATTTTTTTTATAGATTTTTTATTTATTTATTTATTTTTATTTTTTGCTCCTTCCGGATGATTTTCTCCCTGATGTGACTAAAATCGTCAGGCGATGGAAAGAATAAAACAGAATCCGCCATGAACCTAAAGGCTTGTACCATGACTACCATACCTACTGTTATTACCCTAACTACTTTACAAACCGCTATAATCATAACAACCGCCACTATAACCATGTCTCAATAACTACCCTACCAACCACCATTATTATAACTGCCACCACCATAACCATACCCACCATAATCGTAGCTACTACCGCCAGAACCATGTCAGCCACAACTATGGTACCTACCACTATTACCATAACTACCATACCCACGCGGCACTACCATTACAAACATGGCTGACCACCACCATAATTATTTATTACCATCGCTACCACACGTGGGAAAAAGAGGTCTATGATGATGATGATGATGATGACTACCACGAGAGAGAGAGAGAGAGAGAGAGAGAGAGAGAGAGAGAGAGAGCACGAACAGACGTAATGGAGATAAAATCAATGTTTGGAGGAATAGCATGGAGGGAGGTGAGCTCCCCCCCCCCTCTCTCTGATATTGACACCGCAATGAAAATTTTTAAATTTAAGCTTTTACTGTTGCACTAAATTTTTAGCACACTTTCTGAAGATCTTAGTATACGTGACATCTGCATGCGTAAATTTCAACTGATTTTCAGTTTACCCAACTTGCCTGCCTATACATGACACTGCCAGCTAAATTAAACAGATAAATTGGTTGGTACAGCAACTGTGCATCTGACTGCCTATTGTGCGAACAGCGGAACATGGCTATTCGGTACAGGAAATGGGTTATTCCACTATTGCGTCGATATATGCATCTATCTATCTATCTATCTATCTATATATATATGCATTTCTCGCCCTCATCGACTTGATCTACCTATTTCTGGCTGAATTCTTTTCAGAGGATTCATTATCACCATCACCAAACAATTCTATTCCATTCCAGAGATAATCTTCAAACTGAAGGCGTGATAACTCTGGAGTTTCTGAAGGTCCATTTTTTAGTTTATTTTCAAATCCTAGATATACTGAACACGCACCATTAAGAAAATGCCAATTTAGTACTCAACATATACGCTAACTCCTTCGTCATTCCAGTCTAAATTTTTGCGTGCGGTAAATGTTAACTGAAATTAGTGTTAGTCTAACACATCACTATCAATAAGACAAAATTCACGCAGATCTGTGACATGGTTTTTTGAGACAGAGCACTTTAGGCCATCCAGGTCCCTTTACGTTTTATAGACAATTTCCCAGATTCCAAGCGTTGGGCAAGATCCATAAATAGGAATGCGAGAGCAAAGAAGACTCTACAAATATCAATTATGATGGCGAGTGTGACGGGGGTGAGGTGTGTCAGGTGACTGTGGAAGCCTTGTAGCTGAACACCGGCAACCTGACACACACACACACACACACACACACACACACACACACACACACACACACACATCTAACTCAAGAAACATACGAAATATAAATCAGCACCAACTGAGAAACCTCAGCCACAGTGCTAAACTGTTCAAAAAGTCCTCCCACCGGCCACCACTGTCTGTCCTGAGAATATGCACCATACAAATCCCCAACGCATTATAAAAACAAGTAAATAAATTAACTAAAATGTTACTAAAAGCAATACAACTTACTTTATGCATGGAGCGGCAGCAGACAAGCGACGAAACGAACAGAAGAGGTGGATGGAAAAGCTGTCAGTGCGTCATCTTGTACCAATTCTGACAACCAGAAAAACGAAAAGTTACAATTTTTTTTCAACTGCATTGTGTTCAGTCATGCTGTCATCAGATCACAGTAAATAAGAAGTATGTGAAGATGAGGGAAACATAAACTCACACTGAAACTTATGTATCCACAAGTCAGAAAAATATGCACGTACAGTACATGCATCACTCAGCAATGATACACCCTCAAATTTTTCTCGATGGCCTCATCTAAATTTTTGGCCCAACTTTCTTCTGTGTAAATTATGGTTGACCCATTGCACTAAAAAAAAAAAAAAAAAAAAAAAAGGAGGGGGCGGGGCATTGTTCACTGTTCAGAGTAAAACATATCAGCTGACACTGACGTACTGTCATACTATAGAATAACCCAGACTGTCGTGCATTTACGTTTCATTTAATCACGGCTGACATCAAAATTTCTTCAGCTGATGTAATTTGTCATCACTGGCTTCAGTACTAACAAGGCATATGGGCATGATGGGATCCCTCCTGTTGTACTCAAGAACTGTGCTTCTGTGTCTACACCCTGCCTAGGTAAACTCTTTAGCCTTTGTCTATCAACATGTACCTTTCCTTTTTGCTGGAAGTTTGCTCTCATTCAGCCTGTCTCAAGGAAAGGTGACGATTCCCATCCCTCCAACTACCGCCCAATTGCTTTAACATCCTGTGTTTCAAAAGTTTTCGAGTTTATCCATAAAAAAGTTTTAATGCATCTTTCATATCACAACCTTTTTTCTGATCGTCAGTATAGGTTCCGCCAGGGACGCTCCACTGGCGATCTTCTCATCTACCTTTCAGTTTCAGACTCCTGGTCATCCTCCTTTCAGGACTTTGACGAAAGCTTTCCAAATGGACTTGACATTTCAAAGGCTTTCGATCGAGTCTGGTAAATTTTTAATTTCTAAACTGCCCTTTTACGGTTTCGTCTATCCTTTTATCTGTGCCTTCATCTCTAGCTTCCTTTCTGGTCATTCTATAGCTGCTGTTGTAGACGGCCGCCATTTTCTCCTAGAGTTATCAATAATGGTGTTCCCCAGGCATCTCTCCTATCACCAGCTCTAACTTTTATTCATCAATGACCTTCTAAGTTGTACATCTAACCCTATCCACTCATATGCTGATGACTCCACCCTTCACCTTTCCATTCGCTTCCCGCATTGTCATCTCAGCAGTTACTTCAACAAACAAGGGATGAGGCTATGACACACCTAATGTCTGACTCGGCTCATGTCCCTGATTGGGGGTAAAAGCAGTCCTGTTGTTTTTAATGCATCGAACACAGTTCTTACACTATCAACCCGACAAAATCATCCACAGGAGTACCCACTAATGTTTAATAATATCCAGCTCAATCTTGCATCACTTTTAAACATACTTGTGGTTTCATTTTCTTGGGATTTACCTTGGAAAGATCATACGATCTCTTGTAAAATCTGCTTCCAAGAGATTGGGTGTGCTAAGCCGACTGCATGCCTTCTTTACCCCCACACAGTTGCTGAGTTTATACACGGGTTTTAATCGCCCCCGCGTAGAGGAGAACTCTCACTTGTGGGATAGCTCCCTGCTCCCCACATACAGGTCTTCTCAACAAGGTGGAGTCAAAGGCTTTTCGTCTCATTAACTCTCCTTCTCTTACTGACTCCCTTCGACCTCTGTCTCTTCGCCACGTCACTGTTGCATCTTTATCTCTTTTCTATCTCTACTTCAGTGGTCATTGCCCTGAACTGTCTGTTCCACCACTGTAGCACCCATCTAGCATTAAACTCTCATCCCTTTTCAGTACAACTCTCTAATGCACGAGTTAACAGTTACTCCCAGTCTTCCATCAGTGCAACAGGTCAACTCCGGACCTGTCTCCCTCTGTCTGTATTTCCTGCTTCCTATGATCTCCAGTCTTTCAAATGCAGTGTGTCCAAGCATCTCGAAATGAACGGATCTTAAATCTGTTTTTTTTTTTTCTTTTTCTTGGAAGGAACTGTGCGGACTCCTGGCCTTTGGTTCTTTCTTCCTTGCATTAATATATATATATATATATATATATATATATATATATATATATATATATATATATATATATATAATTCTTATCCATTAAAACTACGCTACTTGTAACGCCAAAAAGCTCGTTAAGCAACATTGTTATTTTAACATACCAAGGCTAGCGTGGTTCAAGAATTAGGGCTTTACACAAAGATATATCTCCAGGATCCAAATGTTAATTTATAAAAGTAGTTTTCGACCGTTTGTTTTATTGCTTGAAGGGTTAGATTATAAAGAGTACACGACTACTGCCTCCCTTTCGCTAATGAACATGCGCCAAGGACCTCACAAATGCTTTGCAGAACCACTAATCACTATAGTATGAATATGATATACAGTATCTTCAAACTCAGGCTGTAATCACACACTCAGCAGGAAAAAAGAAAAAAAAAAAAAAAAAAAGACTGCTTGGCATGAAATACCCGAGTGTCCCAACCATAGGGGTTAAAGGAGACAGTATAATCACTCACAACTGTCACTCTTCTTAACAATAGGAAGTTAAGGTTGCCTAAGTTAAATAATCGGTCAGTTTTGTCCCAATCATGAGTTAATAATATCATAAATTAAGGTAACACTGAAATATAAACAAATTATTCCGTGATTAGACTTTCGGGCAATTAAATAACTGTTTGTTCTATTAAAAGGGTTACTGTACAATGAAAATAATGGCAATGCATCAAGGCACACTCTGAAAAGCAATTACAACGCTAATCATTACCGTGTTGGGACCACCTTATTTCAGATTTTTCTGACGATTTTCTCTTACCACAATCCTTCAAGAACTGCATGAAGTTGTTCCTGAGCGCACCAAGTTTTTATTTCTAGTTCTTACAACTTTCAATATATTTTCAAAGCTGCCCCTTACTCATGGTAAAATCTCAACAAAGAATGGCGGACTTGGAAGTGGCGGAAAGTGTGGGGTAAAAACCACGAACTCAGGAACATGGAAAGGTAGCTCTAGGGTATTATAATGCTGGAAATTTATGAAATTTGTAAAATAACCTAAACAACTAAAATAGCCCAACCTAACGTACAGAACTCTAACCTGAATTATTTTATCCTAATCTAGTAGTGCTTGTAAAATTTTATTCATCTTTTGCGGGATAGGGAGAGCTAAGGGAAGTCTGCATAACCAGTCAATGGAACTGCTCGGTTATATTGGTGCCACAGCATGAAGACCTTCTCCAGCACCTACACTAATCTACTGTAGCCTAACGACTTATCCTGATTTAACCTCACCTTAGTACTTACCTCCTGCTGGCACATTTTCATAAATGTGCACAATATCACCGTACATGGAACAAATGTAAACAGTTTTCATCAGGCTGTGGTCTGATTAGGTGTTGTTGAGGGACACCTGGCTTCACCGAGAGCACCATAACGGAAAGGCAACCATGATAAGCTACCATTGACTCTCCACAACTTAAAAACTGGCGCCATTTGGGCAACAAAATAGAACGCGCAGGAAAGTGTTTAAAAACAAAAGACCATCGCATAAGTAGTCCAAATTTCACAAAGCAGAGAACTGAATCTAACGGGAGTGGACAGTTTCCATACCTATAAATATGACGTTGCAACGGACAGCACGGGAAACATCCTTTATCATTCTACCTCCTATGCCCCGTAAACTGTATTTTGACCATTTACATACTGCAAAATGACAAATTTACGTATTGATTTTCCTCCATTTCTCGTCTGCTTAGGCTAGCAAACATGCCATGAGGGCCACCTGTGTAATAACAGGAGGAAACGTATCCATATCAGCGCTGTTCGTTACACCTCTATAAGTGGATGTCTGAGAGGTGGTCCTTTGCCTCGGTAACGTATAGCTAAAAGTTAAACGATATCAAGCTATACATGACAGTGGGAATAAGTGACACTTAAATTCTACCAATAAATAAACAAAATGTTGAGATTTAAACAACGTCGATGATGGCATATGGTGAAAAAGAATGTTCATTATCAGGTGACGCAAAATAATCACCCTAAAGCTCTTTCACAGTGGATAGACGTGACACTACTGCGCCCAACAGTGTTCGAGAAAAGATGCATAAACGATGTCAAGTAGCCATTTCCTTCCACTGGACACTAACTTTGCAAATGCCAGACGAATTTCTTCAGCCTAGAAATGATAACGAACATTTGCTTACCTTTTACCTCAGCAAGAATGAGACATTGTTACTAATAAAACATCTTTCCCGCCTTCAGGATGCTTGGATGGTGACTGGTTATTCGGATAATACTCGGGGGTGCCAAGCATCAACGCGATCAGAGCTTATCAGTCGTAAGCTAACATCTTTTTAATGATTTACTATAGTTTCCAGATGCTGTACTTAACTCTGACTCGATTTTTTAAAGCTATAAGTCTCTAGTTTCACCTCGATTATTGGAAAATCAAAAGCACTTCTTACATATCCAATAAACTCGTAGTTACGTGACAACTATAAGGAAACTCTAAAGCCAGTATACCCAAACATCATTACAAATCTTAACATTTCAAATATATTTGTAGTTACGAGGCAAACTCTAGTTCATTCACTTTAACTTGGATATTTTCCTTTTCAGCCTACTTCCCGTAGCTCAGTGGCAAAATGATAATACTGCGACTCAATTTTTGACACTATTTCGTGACTAGCACATTTTATTTATCTCTTGCTATACAGAAAAACGATAATTTTATGATTAATGTGAATACAGAACAGTATACAAATATGTCCTCCTCACCTATGGATGAGCATTCCTCGTATTTCATAAGCCTTTATGAATGTCCCATTCATTTTGCCTCCACTTTTCGAACATGTAGTGCTTTTCAGTAATTAGTAAAGCAGTCCACCGTAGTGTGCAGGTAACACTAGGTAACCTGACAAACGAAAAATCCAAACCCAGGCGATAAAACATGCTGCATATTTTTTTTTATCTTATCACTTCAGCTTATCATTCATAGTACTCGTCAACAGAAATCATGAACTGTAGTTTGTATATGTGATTCTATCAACCTCCCGTCGTAATACACTCAAAATTGGTCAGTGCAAAGGTTCATGTTGCCTACTACACTCTGCCACAGTTCACATGGTCATTCACCAAGCCCAAAGGAACGCTGGCACCAACAAGAGAAGTGTCATTGATACCTGTGGTGTAAGCAGAGCGAGGCTAGTGGCCTATCAAGGTCCATATCTAAACGTTCTTGGTCCTCTTACATCCCATTTGCTGAGGGGAAATAGGCCTACTGAATAGAGCACCAGTTTGACCTATTAGCCATGACAGGGTCCATCCACCCCATGGCCATACCCACTCCCAAGCCATCAGAGATCTCTATCTCTTTCTCTCCTCCACTGTTTGATCTCCCTCACAGCCCACACACTGGTGACTCACATAATTCCTTGCTCTTGCTTACTTTTCCTATCTCAATCTTGTCCTCTACTTCAACCTTGTCCTCATGCTCTCTCTCACCACCCTGACCCTCAGTGTTCTTCATCCACCCTTTGTCTGATTCTCCTACTTGTATAGATCTTGTCTAGATGTAGCAGAAGGGGAAAATCTACAAAACTTGCACAACCACGTCATACCCATCACCACAGAAACCTATGCAACCCTTGGGTGGGACATGAGTGACAATTACCTGCTCATCACATTTGCTAGCTCACCTTATTGGCCCCAGTTCTGCTTCCCTTCTAATGACAGAAGGCCCACAACCAAAAATTGGGGAACCCGTGTAAGGATTCAGACTATGGGGTAGGCAGGTAAGGTTAAGGATTACAGCAGGGTGGGTGGCCGAGTAATGATGAACTGTAAATGAGATGATCGGAGAGCTTTATAGTGGCCAGTCTAAACTCTCACATCCAATTCTTAAGCAATACAGTTCTGAGTTAAATATATGGTAAAAATGTTAGCCAATCCCATCTTACCTCCTTCAAGGTGTAGTGGACCAGAGTTAAGTAACTGTGGTGTATTCTTGTATACTGTATTTAAGGGTAGATGACATGCCCACTACCCTCAATGACATTATGTGATCAAAAATCCTCCAGTCACCTCTTAAGGAAGGCCATCACACCAACTGAGGCATAAACATGAGGTTAATTATACATGCAATTTTAAAGTTCTCTAGTTTATCAAATTTCAGTATTTTATCCAATAAACATTCATCATGTACAAAAACTCTACTGACCATTAACATCTCCAGATCCAATACAGTCAATCCTTGAGTAACACGGAGTTAAGTGACGCGATTTTGTTCTAATAATCAGCATAATGTGACAGATCATAACCAACACAGGGAAAATCTTAAGCTTACGCAGAAAGTGGCAGCTGGCCTGGCGACCAGTTTGAAAGTTGTGTACGGTGGCATTACCCACGAGACTCGCCATGACTGGCTGGCTTACATCCAGGTACATCCACCTCTGACGACAAGGTCAACTCCATTTTTTCAGCTCTGGACATCGAAGGATCTGACTTAGATGTCGAAGGAGAAAGCGCAGGAACAGCAACATCTCAAGAATATCAACAACATTGTGGGTGGGGGATGGGAGAGAGTGCTGTGGAGCTATGTATCAACATCACATGGGAACCCAGCCTAACTTTCGTTTTTGTTAATGCTATTTTAACACCATTCACATTCTTAATACAATAGTTATATCTATGTGGGGTAGGGTGGTAAGAAAGGGTAAAAGTGAGTTTTGGAAAGTCACCAGAGCACATTGTACTATTATACCTGCAAACATATTGCGTAACGTGTGACTGTGCAGCACGCTCCTTATCCAATCCCTATCGTCCGCATTACTCAATGATTGACTGAACTGTTGTTTTGTAGGCACTGAAAAAAATTATTCTGCACCTTTGTGGTGAGAAACAAAATGACACATGGACCAAGGATTCAGAATTTTCAGCACTACCAAATATACACAGTTTCAGTCCTAATCAATCATTTCAAAACCCACCATACCCAGAGGTACAAAATAAATTTCTATTGCCTACTGTACAGTAAATACATGACCATGCTTTTGGTTACTTAAATTTATACTGGCATAAAAGCCATTGCAATACTTATGGCCACATGCTTAAACTTTATATCGCAAAGTGGAATGCAAATCCCTAATTAGTGATGGGCATTTATGGAACACCTGCAGAGTGCACACAGGATTGATATAGGAAAATAAATGACGGTCCACCCACATCTCATACAGTTTTAGAAATTATTTTCAAAAATTGGGAGCTTGCATTCCATTTCACAGTTCCAAGTTTGTGCATATGAACATTATACTGAAACTTTACATCACATAACAATGCTTTTGGTTACTTATGAAGCACAATTATACTGAAGGAGAAAGCAATAGTAATACTGGTACTGAAACCCTTCATCACAAAGCATCTGGCTGCTACTAAAAAGTCTTTGTTAATAAAACACATACAAAATTAAAAAGTATTAAATTAAAAGCACCCTCATGTTCTGAAATTGAAGGATCACTTTACACAAAACCCCTTCAGTTTTAGCCCTTTCACTATTTATTTATATATTTATTTATTGTTCAACTCTTGCTACTGTTAAACATTTGCAATCTCCAGTCATGAAGGGGTTAGAAACATCTCCAACAATCCCTTTACTCCATTAACATTATAAATTTTATTCTTGCTATCTCCAGATCCTTTTATTCAGCTTAGGAGACCCAAAACTGGAAGGGTCAGATAATGCCTTCATCACCTCATTCTGTACAAAAGATCTTTACCACCCTGAATAAAATTGTCTGGAGGAAGAAAATAAAGAGTAAATGGACATTACTGCACTAATGGTGCAACTAGTGTAAATAAAACATAAACACCTGCTTCTTATAAGCTGAACAATGATATCACAAGGGTCATTATTCCTGTTGGTTCAACCCTTCAACTCAATTATATATTTTCTTAGTTTACTCTTTCTGCCACCAGATGATTTTGGTAAACTTATGAGAGGTATTTCAAAGGTATTCTGGCTGCCTGCATATGATTTCATTAAGCTTAGGAGAGAGTTTTTTGAATTTATGACATCTTGTGGTCGTCTGAGTAAAATAACTTGGGAAGGCAAATGTATTAAAGATGTAAATATCTCTAGCTATGGCTACAGAAGTGGCAAAAGCTAGAAACTATCTCAAACTTTTCTATTAAATATGCCAACAACTAAAAAATGTCTTGTGACTGCAACATGTCAACAACTAAAATGTCTCCTGTGGGCTGCAACATGCTAACAAATAAAACGTCCTGTGGGTTGCAACATGCTAACAAATGAAGTTCTGTGAGCTACACCTGACACAGCTAACATATGTAGACAAAAACTTTCAATATCCCATTAACTTTATCTTGTAAAGTCAAATGGCTGATTTTTTTTTTTTTTTTTTTTTCCCCCTGTACAACCACTGTTATGTCTTTTTTGTACAGCCAAACAAGCGATTTCATAAACCACAGCTTCTTTTCTATACAAGCATCATAAACATCTTTACTAGTCATACAATCTATAGCATGTTGAGGCAGCTGGTAGGTCTCACTAAATCCACTTCACATAGGTTCAGAGGTATGGGAAGGGCCAGTGGAATGAAGGAATGGCTAGGGTAAACACTACTGTATTGTACTTCATGTTGTTCCATTGTTGAACTATTGATGAACAACGGTACCTGTAGTATTTACTTGCAAGTTACTCTTACTGCACCAAACAAAGAACCAAAGTCTGAAATTTGAGCTTATAACCACTCAACCACTGGCCACAGGCATATGGTTTCACATGAAGTAGACGTTATATGAAAAGCACCCCTACAGTATCTGTCCTTCTGCAGTTATGAGTTTTTCAAGGACAAATTTTAAGACATGAGTAAAAGTTGGTTATGCACAAGGAACAAAGATTAACAATGACCTCCATCAGTCCACCAACATACTGCTGTTTTCCTTCCCTCTGCCTGTGGTCTCAGATGCCAGAGCTCCATCCAAAAGTTGACGCTTACAATGACGGCCAGCTTCACCTGCATCACCGTTTTCCTGTAAATTGAAACTGGGTAATCCAAGTAACATGGATAATAAGTTTTACAGTGAAATTCCCCAAAGATGCAAGATTCTGTTTCTTGAACTTGGAAGATGTAAGTTGCTACAGTCAACTCGCACATACTACGGGTTTGTTTGTCACAGTTTTCTAATTTACAGTACTTTTCCAGCCAAATCACGATCATCTCGTACATCGCAGTAACCAATCTGATAGCCGCAGTCACTGTCTCAAGTAACTCACTTCCAAGGAATTTTCCAGGCTGCGGCAGGAAGGCAATCGTATTCAAGCATGACAAGTCAATCACAGTGCTTCCCAGACAGTCAGTCATAGCACTTCCCAGCAACGCCTAACGGCAAGTGGGCACACTGGTCCATCTTGTTGTCCCTGCTACTACCACACTCACCTCGAGCTGCAAGGCCATACTGTGCCTAATGCCATGGAACCCCTCCCCCATTCACTTAAGCACTGTCGTCAATCAGAGTCAGGTAAGAACCTTACAATATTGTTCACTGCCAGTAATTAGAAGCATTAAATACTGTTTTGAAAGGGTGTTAGTGTTTGCTGGTGACTAGTAGGGTGTAGGTATGGTGCTAGTAGGCAACTTTATCGAGATGTTACTCATAAGTAATTTTCCCCTTAAGTTTATGTTATGTATAATTGTAGGAATGTCTGTCACAGTAGGTATTAAGACTAAAATAACTGGTGATTACCTGAGTGGACTGTATTTTGCTGGTACAGATTTAAATTCCGTTGCTACTGTAATCTTGACACTTGCATCTTTAAATGAAAGCTGTGAGGTGCATTCCATATACTGTGTATATATATATATATATATATATAAAATTGTGGTAAGTGGGGGCACCCACCATCCACTCACTCTATGTAGTGCTGCTCTCAGGTAACTGCCCTTTCCTCGCTTCCTTTTCATCTTCATTCTGTCTACGGGTGACTCTACACTAAGTGACAAGCCAAATGGTTTCCTGTACACCAGGAAACCATTTACTATGCTGGGTGGTAACCATATAACCAAATTATGGCACCTCATGGTTTAGTAAGTAATTAAGGTGCTATATATCCAATGCGTGGATACCTGCCTAAGGCAGTGTGTGTGTGTGTGTGTGTGTGTAATTCACTGAGTCAGTCATAATCACTTGATGGTCGTGATTGTCAGCTTTTACCTTCCCGGAAGGGAGCTGAGAGCTCATATAGTCCGATCTAAGGGCAAGGCTGTGACCTTCACACATGCACACACCCATCCCCTTGCTCAAGGGGGACAGTAACCACCCACTTCATCAGTGAAACTTTTCGCAACCTGAGCGAGGCACGAACTCCCGTCCACCAGTTGGCAAGCGAGAACGTTACCACTGCACCAGCGAGCGGTGTGTGTGTGTGTGTGTGTGTGTGTGTGTGTGTGTGTCCAAAATCTTGGATGAGTTCGAAAATGGGCACTTGGGGTCAAGGTCACCAAAATGGCTGTCAATGGTCTAGTTTTTATCGCCCACCTTTGGCACCATTATATCTCATGAACAGCTTGAGCTATCAACATGAAACCTTCAGGGTATCAAGATAGGGCCTAATTCTTGGACTTGGCCAACGGCATAGTCTCACAGGCAATTAGCATTCGGCTCCCAAATGCTTTTCTTTCACTGCTCATGTAATGCCACTCAGGGATGAATGAAGCTGGTCACTCTCATCTTAAATGTCAAGATCAACTTGCATAGCCCCGGGCTCTTACATTCCTCATGGGCATCACTGGATCAGATGATGGATGGATGAATTTTTTCCCTAATGAATAATAGAAAACTGAATTTCCATTGGTTGCAGTTACTACCCTATTAGCAAATAATCCACTGATCCAATCTTTAGTGTCCTATTGGGAGTATGGGAATGCAGGGCTAGTTTAACTCCAGATATTTTATGTGAAACATCAAATGAAACAAGGCTGAAAGATGAACTCCAAAGATGACATGCTTATAACTCCAACTTATGACTCATTTTTGAACTGCATTATACTTAAACATTGTGATTTCTGGTGGGAATAATAGTCAAAATGATGATGGTGCAATGAACCCATTAAGCTATTTCCTGTAAGATAGGTGACAGTTTACAAGTTCTTATAACAGCTTTAGAAACACACACCCATACGAATCATACTTGTGTGCTCCACATTTCAAGTTACCTGATACGCTGAATAGACAATTCCTGCCTGCTGCACTGAACTCTGCAGTCATTTATTCATAATCTACACACACACACACTCACACATTTTCATTAATTAAATTTCCTATGCAGCATTAGCTACTAATACCTTATGTCAGACAAGAATTTCACTACCTCAGATTCCCCTACCTATTTAGATATCAATGAGATTATGAGGTCATTATAAAACTTTCTACAGTCAGTGATACCAAATATATCAAAAACCCTTATTCTATGGGGGGGGGGAAGCCATAGTTTATATGCACTATCATGAAAATGTACTTGAACTTCCCATACCATAGAAACTAGAACAGGAGGAAATGAGATGGAGTTGGGGGTGTTGAAATTGCCTCTAGTGGTTTGAAAAGCACATCAACCTTTTTGATGTACAGTACTTTTAGTTCACAGTATGCTGAGGTAAAATTTCCAACTAAAGTGTTATTGTTATCTAAAAACTGATTTCCCACTATCCCTCAATTTACAATATCAACTGTAAGGATAATGTTAGATATGAGGACACTGTGTATGTGTAAAATCCCATTTAGTGGCCCAAGGTTATGCTACCATAGTCCTAATCATCTATCATCATCATCATCATCGACACCATCATCCGGACCTCCTTTCCCACCCTAGGGCAGGGTGAGGAGTAGGCACATCCAGAATTTACCATTATTTACATGAAGGAGTCTCATAAGTGTTTGATCTACTGTGCATAAGGGAAGCCCTTCAACTGACGAGTTAAACATCTCTAACTTACTTCTTTGCCCCTGAGAGCATAATCTCTCCTCAGTTATTGCCCTCTTGGTGAGTCCTCAGCAAGGGCTGGTCACTGTGTCACAACAATCTCCACGCTGCTTGTTCTCACATGTTTTTCTTCTTCCTTCAGTCAGTTCCTTTAATTTCGTTCCCTGTCACCAAGGTACAGCTTTCCTTTCATTTGAACCACATATGGCCTTCCTCTTCCAGTGTTATTCCTACTACAGTTCTACATGAACATCATTCTGACTTTCTGTATTATCTATAAAAACACACACACACACACACACATGTATACACCATTAAAGCTCCCAGAATCATGGCTCCACCTCACAGACCTACCAATCTCACATATTTTTTTTTGTTGGCACACCATACACACATCCACTAGATAGTATCAACCCATGGACTATCCAGTTCATCCGGCAAACTCAATATCCTGTCAATTCTCTCCCGTCATCGACTTGCATACCTTGCTTTCTCATACAAGAAGTGGAAGTAATGTTTCAGTTCTACTGTATATGTACAACTGGATATTAATTCAATACATAGCTACAACAGGACTACAGTTTCCCAAAAGTTGTGGGTTGGCAACATGTTAGCACTGACCTGGACAGCCTTAAGTGGGGAGGTGTTTACTGGTCGTTTCTGGGGCGTGGCCACTTGGTAACATTTGCGACATGTGGCAATATACTTTTCACTACCACCTATGACCTCAACCTGAAAGAAAACATTAAATTACTACTGTTACCCAATCTTATACTTGCTTGGTACTGTGCTTTCTTTTACACATCAACCCTCATGCTCTGTGTAATATGAAACCAAATTATAATGAAAAATTAACAACTTGAAACCGCCAACTTCGTATTTATTTTATTTTGCTATCTCCAGATGATTTTACTTAGCTTAGGAGAGATTTCTTGAAGTACACAGGTTAAATACAGCCTTCACTACAAAGGTGTTCTCTGTAGCTGAACAAGTTAAAATACAAAAATACATCATCACAGACAGGGAGTTAAGAATGAACTAAACACCATTCACCCATCGTTATTAGCTCGGAACAGATCTATACACCATCACTGCCATCAAGTCAACCTCACATTACCACCTTCTGAGATGTCTAGACCACCATACTCAAAACATAAAAGGATAAGAGACCAACTTATGCTCCAAGCACCATATGATCAAAAACCCTGCAACCTCCAGGAGTTTCAAATCCAAATGAGCAAAGCAAGGCTATCATGAAAACTACAGCCTTCTAACCACTTTATCTGTACAGTACTAGACAGGGATTCCTTCATTTCGTGGCACTGACATAAGACAGTGCTCTGTCTCATAGTTATTCAAGTGTCCCTCAACTTCCTCTTATCCAGCAAAAGCAAGGATGGTGGGCTGCAGGAAAAGGGCAACTTCAGCCCGAAATCCACTGATTTCACATTCGGATGAGCATTGGGCCACACAAACAAGCACTAAATCAATGATTCCCAACCTTTTCATTATTGCTCAAGCAGTTTTCCTCTACCAAGCAGATTAGGCTACTTGCTTCTAAGCAACCTATAGTAGCCTATATTGACACACACACACACACACATACACAAAACACCAAGAGTATTCATATACTGTATGTGTTTATAGTAATATTAAAGATAAATTACACATCTGACTACCAGCCTCCCCCTCCCCTCAACTCTGGGCATAGGCTTTACAGACTGCTCCTAAGGCCCAGTAGTCTTCCTACATACCATACATCTCTACATGTCACGAAAGAGTTGGCTTACCCACAAACTTACATAAGCCTAATGAATTAAGTCGACAGTGTTCAAGGTCTCAATCAATCAATCAATCAATCATTTCCTGTGGCACCCTCGGGGATGCATAGGGCCTTGATGAACTCACACCACCACATCCTATCTTGTGCTAACTCCTCAAGATCTCCCCAACACTCATCTCCAGCTTCCCGTCTCATTGTCCTCACCCACGTCTCTTTTGGCCTTCCTCTACCTCTCCTACCAAGTGCCACCCACCCTGGTGTACCTCGTACTATTCCCTGTCTCCTATACACATGTCCTAGCCAATTTTAATTGTATTTTTTGCATTGACAAAGGAATTAGATTGTAATTGAGGCAACCGTGAGATTCTTAGCACCCCCTGCCCATTTAAGGGCTGCACGGGACTGGGGGCCATTATTGTTCTTTCAGAGTCCATCAAGGTTTCTTTGGCTAACTTCCTGAACACCTCGCCATTGTGTTGCAGTCGCAGTAGGCAGCTAACTTGCCTGATTGCCCACACCCGAAAGACCCAGCTATGCTGTAGCCAGTCACGTGCCGGCATGCTTCCCAGCCATTTCACTCTTAAGGAGTTCCTCTGCCTGAGAAAGCAACCACCCCCCTGCTCCCGAGGGCTTTTGATCTGTGTAGGTAGAGGGCGATCACTCCCTCACTAGCCATATACAGTGTATATACAGTGTATAGGCTACACTCACTCAAGGTCTCAAGAAAAGTATTTAGCAGTATTAGCAGTTGTGGCCTTTGATTCATCTCAATGTGAACCTGGTAGCCTGCAGTCTGATGCTACCTGTCTGCAGCCCATCCTCCTCCTACCCAGGAACATGGAGTGGGTTGAGGATAATCATAACTACTGAATGACAAAGTTGCCTGTTTGTATCAGTGTCACCAAGAGAAGGCATCCCTCTCCACCACCTGAAAAATAATGTATTTGATTGAAGTACTCAAAATGTGTGTATCAATTTCCGATGAAGCAAATGGATACAGGCAAAAACAAAGCTCTTTGTCACAGTTGCTATTCAGACTTCCAGACATTTACATTATGATTTCATGATGTAAAAAAACATGCTACACACAACTACCAACTGTTATTAACATCACATTTACCATTTCCTTGTACTAGTTCAAAACATGTGTTCAGTTTCTTTTGCTACTATATGAAGTGTCTTATTCTATGATACTCACTATACCCAAACATTTCCATCATTAACCAAGTACAATGACTGTGGTGATCATACATACTGGGTCTCACTTTGCACCAAATCTGGCTGGTTGTTATGCAACAAGAGTGCCATGGCACACCAGTTGGAAACCAGCACATGGTACCACCTAGACATCAACAATACCAATGAAACCTATATGCAAGTTACTTAACATTATAAATAAAAATCTCTAAGGCATTCAACTCACAGCTTCATTAATTTGGCATCCTCCAAATATAAGTTCTTGCTGTCAAACTACACAAATTTTTAGAGTCTTCCAATCATGGTTTTGACATTTTTATCCATCCATCCATCCATCATCCAATCCTGTGTCCCCCCATGAGAAGTATAGGAACCTTGGGCTAGGCAAGATGGTCCTAACATTTGAGGTGAGAGTGACCAGCCTCATTCATCTCTGAGTGGCATTACATGAGCAATAGTTGCATCTACAATAAACAAATGACAATAACTTCCACTACAGTAATGACCTTAGGTATTTCTCATTTATTCAACAAAACTTACAGCCCATTAGAGGAAAAAAATAAAACAACAGCCTAAAAACCATGTGTAACAAAACTGATGTGGGCTTGGTATAACACCACAAATCACCAATTTATGCAATCTCATCTTCATGTAGAGTATTCCGAACATCCACACAAATTAATCAATAGTAGATTGCAGTTTTATTTGCAATATTTACTAATTTCTACAGAAACTGTGCAGTATCTACATACAGCAAATACACAGAGGGTTATACTGTTCTGGTTCTGGTAAATCTTTCATAAAATCTTATTCATATACTTCCATCTCAAATGGAAGACCCACGTAAGGTAGGATCCCTCTGTAACTGTATTTTGGCAATGCTCTTTACTCATTGATGTGAACTGCCATGTTAGTGCCACTTTTAATCTTAATACTGTATTACCAGATTCATACATGTGTCACTGCAAGACCCTGAAGGGGAATAAAACTATGTTATAAAATGGAATATAGTATTAAAATCAAAGTGAAATATATATATATATATATATATATATATATATATATATATATATATATACCGGTATATATTTTTTTTAATGCATGGATACTACCAAGCATCATTTTCCCCATACTTCCATTTACACAATAAGCTGGGGAGAATCCAGAAGCAGGAGCGGGATAGCATAAAAGTATAAACATTCAAGTCTTTGATAACATAAACTTCCCAAGGAAACAAAACAAATGTTATTTAAGCATACAAGAACTTTGATAGGGTTTCTGTAGCCTGAACAATTAACTACTGTGCTTCAGTAATGTCCATCATATTTCTGGGTGCACCAATAACAGAGAACTGGGTTACTCAAGACAGTTTCTGAAGTCCTTGACTGCTAGGATTTCTCTCAGCAGAACAAATATTCTTGGGTTAGTCACATTAAAACTGTATTACCCAAGCACACTAAAAAGGTTTATACTTACAGCTGTCTCAGTTGAGGTGCGCTTGGTGTAAGCAGCATCTTCATAGCACACCATACACACAGCTGTCAGCTTAACCACAGACTCTGCCAGAGGGACCAGCTCTAGAATACTGCCGAACCCCCGACGCTGGTAGGTGCCGTCAAGTGCTGCCACTATCACCACCTTTCCACGATTGGCCATATACTCAGCAAATTCCACTGTGTCCGGGAACTGTGTGAGAGAGAACACTAAGTGATGGTTGTGATAATTAACCCCTAAAAAGCGGCCATGGACAGCCAACCTCCCCCCCCCGGGTGGCGGGGTTGGATCGCGGTCTGAGTACCTGTAGGAAAATATTAGCCAAAAATCAGAGATTAACCCTAGAACATTATACTTGGTATGGCAGATAGTATTTACAATCAGCTTTCTCCAGAGACAGGTGTTGAGCCTTCGTGGACTACCCAAGGACTTGTGGAGACTTGCAAATTTGGGTAACAAAATCTTCACTTTCACACCTCCAGCAACCCGGTTTCCCCTCTACCACAGCCTCATTCTGTCACAGTAAACTTTATACTAAAACGTACAGGTAGTTTGGAATCCATATTTGTACAATAAGCACTGAAAATAAGTCTAAAATCAACGAAGCGCATGGCCGACATGCAGTGCGGCGGCGGTCTTCATGTCACTCAACAAACATTTCCATTTTCACAGCTAAAAACACGTATACTACGTTATTTTCAATCATAGTACTTCCCAAAAGACCACCACGGCACGCTTTTATTCTGCCATACGCCCGTCACTTTATTCTCGTTCCTGTCGGCCGCTCGCACTGACTCGGAAGAGCTAGAACTTGCCAAATTGTCACTTTGAAAGCCTGCGGTAAACTGACGCTAAACAGGGGAAAACCGTGCGAAAAAAAGCTAGTGTGACAACTGGGGAAACAAGCATTTCCTATTAGCATAAACTGCTTGTGAGAGGAGAGCGCAGATTTACAGTTCTGAGCAGTCAGCGCGCTGCCATATATCACAGCCAGGCTGGCCGGGCCGTGGGGGGAATGCGATACTTGGCAACAACGGAGGTCAGTAGTACAAAGGTCAAGTATGCTAATTGTAGCTAAAGGGTGGCGGTACTGATAGACAATACCAGCTGGAACATCCTTGCCCGCATTTATTCAAAATTAACTCAAATCGCAAACGTGACGATCCGCCGTTATGTCCTTTTTGGCGATCATCGCAAAAGCGACGCTCTGCGTTTAAAGGGTTAAAATGGTTGTGGTGGTAGGAAGGAAGAATGGAATGAGACAGGCAGACATCAGAAACCCTGTGAAGAAGAGGCATAGTGTAAACTATCAAAGTTCATGGTCAGGCTCCTATTACAGTGCACTGTCATACAATGAGTTTATGGGCGGAAGAAACCCTCGCATTCTACGATTTAGCACTGTGTGAACCAGAGAACTTGTAGGAAAAATTGTATGTGGTGGACAGCCCACCCAGGGCTTGGTCTTCAGGTCCCCTTCCAGCCTACTCTTCCCTGCTAATACTTTGCCTAATAGTACTTCTAGTTGAACCAACAAAACAACAAACAGAACACCATGTACCTATATCTAAGTGACTTCTGGGCTTGTTAAGAAGGAAGGGGGTGGTTATCTGAGACTTGAGGCATCTACTCTTACCACGCGGGGCAGGGCTCCCTGTTGTCACTTTCACTGTCACTGCTGAGGTCTTTTGGAGGTGCCATAAAGCCCTCAAAGTCGACAGTTAAGACCATGATGAACAGGTGGGTACTGCTACAGTGCTAAAACGGGTCACAGGATGCAAGGTACAACATGTATTCTTGCGGCAATATGGAGGAGAAGTGTCTGTTTACCCAGGAGAGTCGGCAGATGGCATGCAGATTGCTGGCCAGCTGCCCGTCTTTTGAATCTGGCTCGTTGCCAGCCACCTGCTTTCGTGTGACTGACCCGCACTGTTCAGCCCAATACTCGTAGTAGTGGCGGGAAGTCCATTTTTGCCTTGGAATCATACAACTGATTTGCATGTTGGGAAGTTCGATTAACAGATTTTGCATTCAATAAAAATGAGCATTTTCTGGGCTGACCTCGCACTGTATGTGATCTGCACCGTGCGAGTTTGCATTGTGTGGGGGTGCACTGTACTACTGTAGACAATAACAGTACAATACAGCAGTTAGCTGAGAGAGAGAGAGAGAGAGAGAGAGAGAGAGAGAGAGAGAGAGACCCTTCCTTTAATGAACCTCAACAGACTGGACAACTATCAGATTTAACATACTGTACTCAACAAAAGCCACCGAACTTCCACTAACTATAATGAACAATGTCCATTAGATGGACTGCACTATGTGTTTCCTACCCATTTTACTCTAATCTGGCCTGAAACTACCCTCTCTCCATTGTACATCAGTCCTGTATGAGACAACCCTAGGATGTATTCAATATGGACGGTGGGTGTTAGCGCCGAAGTGGTGACATGTGGAGATGTAGGAGGACTACTGGGCCCCAAGGAAGACTAATGGGACTTGAGAATAGGCCCTAAAGCCTTTGCCCAGAGTCGGCCCCATTGGGGGGGGGGGAGTGACTGCTGAGTAATACTGTACAAGTCATAAAGAAACGCTATGGCAATACTGTGAAATAAGCTGCAAAATGGCAAAATTATAAGCCAAGTTAGTGTAAAATGAGATTAGTTTTCATTTTTAGTACAAAAACATGCTGTTGTACTCACTGATGTTCAAACGTGTGCTTGAAATCCCACCTTGGGGGGAAAGACCATCAATTATAATGGAATACCAGTCAGTGAGGCTAGGGGACTGACAAGAGATCAAGCTGGCTGGGTGAATAATGTGAGAAGTGCATGATCAGGGATTTGGCACCCCTTTTTAACGTGACAACATCCGGACTGACTCGATCAGATATGTTTATGTGAAGCTACAGAATGCTGAGAATGTTTTTTGTGTATCTGATAGAGCCAGGATTCCAGGGGCTTGAATGGTGAGCAAATGGAAGCATGGCCCATTGGACTGGGCAAATTTGGGCTGTCTGGACATTGCTACTCCTCACCCTGCCCTAAGGTGGGAAAGCAAGTCTGGATGATGATGATGACCAGCTTTATCAGATCAGGCATCCCTCCAATTAGACTGTTATGGTGAGGGTCTACTGTGCTTCAGTAATGTCCATCACTTTCCTCCTGGACGCATCATAACAAAGAGAGAATTATTTACAGAGAAATATGAAGTGCTGTTCTATGCTTAAGAATATTAGCCAGCAGTGGAAAGTATGAAGTAGCAAAGGTGAAATATCAAGTAAACTTTTCTCTTACTGGACAATAAATAATCCTAACCATTTTGACATCCTCTATAAACACAATAAAATACAAACATCCAATCCTGTCTCACCCCTTCTAAGGCCACAATGCTAGGTTACCACTGGTTAGTACATTTAAGGGTAGTCAACTAGCCAACTTTCCTAAATGGTAATAAATAAATGAAAAAACTTACAGTCACCACTTAGTGATCGAACCTATGTAAGACTGTCCTTTCTATGTGGGTGTTTAACTACTAGACTAGCACGCAATAATATACACTTACTCCGTAAATTCATGAACAGCACAACAACAGCACTTACAAACTGTCCCTCATCAATGCCAATAACACTGTACTGGGCTGCCTTGTCTCGTAAGTCATTGAGCACTGTTGCCATCACTGCTGGTAGCACTTGTTTGTCATGGGTTGCAATACCACAGTCATCATACCTATGGACATGGGGATTTTCTTAGTTATGAAGCAATCCACTTTTTGATCACATATTACTGGCTATATATACTCATATATCTCATAAACATCACGATATACAGTAAACCTTTGATATACAGAACTCTCTTTTAATGTGTTTTGGTTTTAATTACCACCCTGAGCTGGCTGAACATTATGTTCATTTACCAAATTATTGTTCGGTAAAAGAATGGATGCGGGGGAAACGCTGACCAGTGTGGCATCCCTACACACACATATGCACTCCTCCACATCCCGCAGAACATCGTATCAGTCTCTGGGTGTCCAGCATCGTGAAAGGAGCCATAAACAGAGCATTTACGGAGAAAACAAATATTTAGCCCTAGCTGTATATTATTGTGTAAGACTGTACTACCAAATGACACTCTATACTTAATGATCTTTGTTCATTAAAGTCAGGATGCCTGGGAAATTACTGAACAGCATGGTGTTTTACTTTAACGTCAAGGGTCTGGTCCAATTAGTTAGTTAAATCAAAGGTGTACTGTGTACATTTTTTACTATTAGCATACAGGATAGTACAAGAGATCCTTTTGCAAACAGACAGTATCACTGTTTACTCTGCACTCAAAAAGTGGCATGTACGAGAATGCACAGTGGTCATCGGACAGCTGACTGAAATGGATTACAGTAAATAATTATGCCCATAAATTTTCCTTCGTGATTTCTATACGAAAGTTTGGAACAATGCCTATAAACTGTTCTGAGTGTGTCAAGGAGCTGCAACTGTCCTTAGTAATTTTGTTGAGTGATTTATAAAACAATGGTTCTTAAAGGTGGCAGTCATGTGAGCTTCACATCAAGGTTTGCAAAAAATTATCTATGTAAAATGCAAGTTCACCATTATGTACGGTACTGTATATCAAGCAGGTTCACCATTACATACATCACACACCAAAATACAGTACAAGACATATGGTGGTTCAGGTGCAAAGACAGGATGACTACGAGAATATAGTCATTTTTCACATACCACAGCTCCAACACTATACATCAAAGCATAACATTACTTAAACTGAATAATAAAGAAGAGTTGGAATGTGCATGAGGAATAATTATATGGAATGGCAAGTGCGAGTGGTGATGGTTAGTGATACAAAAGCTTGAATAAATTTTTGTCATGACCACCCTGGATAATCTCTGGGATACAGTTGGTGTCTGGCAATAAGACAGGACAATAAGAAACAATGGAACTGAATAGCTGACCTGGTGTCCTTGGCATATTTCACCACCAAACACTTGTGGCGGGAGATCTGGTACCTCTTCAGTCTCCTCATCAGCTCTGTTGTCTTGCCAGAAAACATGGGACCAAAGATCACCTGCAAACCAAACAGGTCTGTAATCTTTACTGAAAGTGCGTTATGCAGTATACTGTACAATATAAAATCTGACCAGTGCTACAGAGTACCTGCATACCAAAAACAGAACACTTAAATATGTAATTGACTGACATCACAGTACAGATGTGCCATCACTTGCAAAACAGTCTATGCTATAATCAATGGTACTGTACAGTAAAGCCTCGATATAACGGACTTCAACAGACCGGACTTCACTTTTATCGGAACTGAGGAGCTATCTATCTATTCCCAGAAGCCTCAATCCCGTTTGGGGTGGCCATAAACAAATTGCCTCCAAGTCGCCCTGTCCCCCACCATTTCATTGCCCTGCTCCCAACTCACACCCCCCTCTCTCATATACCTCTCCACCACATCCCTCCATCTCATCCTCGGCCTCTCCCTCCCTCTTCCCCCCTCCACCTCACTCACATACACTCTCTTTGTCAGTCTTTCACCCTCCATCCTCTCCACATGGCCAAACCACCTCAGTGTGTTCCTCATACCGCTTCCTATCACATCCACATCCACACCACGACGCTCCTTTATATCCTCATTCGTCAGCCCGTCTCTCCATGTGACTCCACAGGCTCCTCTTAAATAACTCATTTCCACTGCTCTCACTCTTGACTTGTGTCCAGAATTCACTTTTATCGGAACTGAGGAGCTACTGGACTAAATTCTTACACTGTATATCTGAAAAAGTCCAGTTCAACTGGAAGCAGTCTGGAATGCCTGACCACTTCAGCTATGTTCACCACAATAAGGTAAATAAAAGACAGGTTTATCAGTGTACAGTACAGTATTATTATACTGTATATATTATATCATTTGATTATTGTAGTGAATGTATAATATAGTACAATACTGCACAGATGGTGAAAAGTTTAAAATCAGTTGGTGTGATCTGGACTAATGTCTCATATATCGGAAGAAGTCTGGGTTAACAGGGGGAAGTCCAGATGTCGCTTTTATCGGAATTTCGCTTTTTTCGGAATGGCTTGGGCCCAAATCAGTCTGTTATTGTGAGGTTTTACTGTATTCCACTTATGTACAACATTCATTGGGCAAAGAACTACACAACTATATACATTAACATGTAAATCAAGGAAAAGCATCACTGCCACAGATGAACACAATGTAACCTACAGCTTTCATTTCACATCCTCCCAGTCATGGCTGTACTGTACTTACCTGTACATGGGTGTTCAGCATTCACAGCTAACTGGTGGTGAAGTTAGCTGGACTGGTGCTAGTTTGTGCTGGTTTTGCCAAAGATAATCTGAACCAAATGCCAGTGTCCACGATTCTCAGCCTCCTGAGCAGGTGTGTTGTCCGACAAGTTAGTGAGGTCCCGGGTTGCCCCTTTCGCTAACAGGAGCTTCACACCCTCTGTGAAGCCTTTGAAGCAGCAGTGATGAAGTGCAGTATTGCCCGTGTTGTCCCGGACATCCACTTGTGCTCCGTGAGCTAACAATGCCACCATTGCATCAAGATGGCCGGTCTGTGCAGCTAAATGGAGTGGAGTGAGGCGAGATGAATTAGTTTGTAGGTTCGGCTCTGCGCCTTGGTGTAACAAAACCCTCACTAAGTGACTATGGAGGTGAGCTGTGGCCATATGCAATGCTGTGTAACCCTCTCCATTACTGGCATTGATGGGTGTCTTATATAAAATCTCAGATGCTCCCTGGTTGGTTTGGATATAACACTTTGAACACTGGCAGAGAGGATGGCACAAGTGTGTAGGGGCTGATTCACTTTCTTCCTCACTTGTAGCTTCCTCTATCCCAAGGTAAAAACAGGCTAGTTTGACATCACCAACTTTGACAGCTTTCAGCATCTTATCTATGCTTTTCATCTGAGACACATCTTGTCTAAATTTTATATTTTTTCGTTTTATAAAACTTTCAGTGCCATCTTCAAAATCCATGGATTTTCTCTGAAAATCAACTGAGGTACGAGTTGAAGCCATGCCAACTCTTATAAATCCTTGACTAATTTCTTCATCTTTTTTCAGCTTTGCATCTAAAATCATTCTTGATATGTGATGATTGTGTGCACAGTCAAAGGCAGTCAGTTTTCTGTTATTATACACCTTGAGATTCAGACCTAAATTTGAAATTCTATCAAGTAAAAGTTCCACAATAGCAGAGTACCCCCACCTGCTAGCTAGATGGAGGGGAGTGTCGAGTACATTATTCTGAGCATTAATGGAAATTTTGCAACCAACAGATTCAGCATAGAATAGTAATGCTTTCACACATGACAGGTGACCGTTCAGAGAACTTAGATGCAATGGTGTGTTCATATCCCCATCCACTTTGTCCATATCTGTCCCTGCATGAAGTAGCAATAATAAGGCATTCTGATGTCCACGCTGGGCAGCATAGTGAAGTGGTGTGGCACCTCGAAAATCTGTGGCATTTATATCTGACCCAAGCCCAATTAACAAATCCACTACTGCTGGCCGTCCAAATATACACGCCACATGAAGGCCAGTGTATCCTCTCTCTTCCCTTGTAAAAACTGTTGGAAGCTCATTCATTTTAGGCTTCAACACAAGCTTTTCACAGCGATCACATGAGCACAGTGGGTGACACAGTTGAGCATCGGCTTCCGTCAACACTTGCTCTCTCTCTGTCTTGCTCTTAAAAGGTTTGTATTTGCCATCCAGGATGTCCTGCACATCTTCTGCTCGACCCATGCGGATGCACTCAAAGAATCTGGCCACTGGATCCACTCCTGAAAAACTGAGAGACTCCTCCATGCTTTTTAGTACTGGGGTTGTGGTGTGCCCTGGCTGTAGAACACTATCAGCTTCAGGTGATGCAGAGCCAAAAAGAGAGCCTGAAAAGATATGTTCTAGGGCAGCCTCGAGGGATGATATATAAAAACTCTGTTCCCCACTGTCATTCCCAGCTGCAGAGAATCGAAAGAGCTTTAAGAAGGTTAAGTGAGCAAACCAGTTTGGTACACTGGCTTTCACAATAAGAAATATTAGTATAGGCAGAAGTTCATCAGAAGACAAGACACTGCCTTCCCGTGACACATGAACAACTGCTCTTCTAAGACAACCTAGTTTTCCAAGGGGTGTGCTATACCCCTGAATATTAAATAGCTCAAACTTAGCTTTAGTCAGGTTAGTTGCAAGCTGAGGATCAATATCAAGGTCTCTCACTTGAAGATCAGACAAGTTCTTAATCACTCTGTTCAACCGAGCATCTTCCTCAGCCTTACAAGCAGCTATACATTTCACCAGCTTTTTGTACACCCCATGCAGGAGGTAGGTTTCAACAGCCACCTTCACAGCCTCAAGGAGATACTGGTCCCTCTTGGTCTTCTCCCCCAGCCGTGCGTCTGACAGAACCACTTGTACGGCTTCTGAAAACAACTGACTACCAAGATCCCTCAAACTCTGTAAGCTTTCCTCCTCAAGCCGAGCATTTACAGTCAAGAAATGTTTAATGACAGTATCTAGTTGTTTTAAGACTTTTTCACCCCCTGCCTCAGTCCACAAGAGGTCGATGCAGTCACGGACTGAATTCAGGGTTACCAGTTCAATTGATCCCTGGGAGGATGCAGCATGGGAGGCATACAGTGGGTCCTCCAGACATAACACTTTGTACTTTCTTTGGTCATCATCATAAAATGTCTCATCAAAGAGGATGTGCACCGAAAGTGGATTGGCTACGTGATTTTCTAGCACCAACACATTGCCACTCAGCACTACATTTTTCTCTGTCAGTGTACGGAAATGTGTCTCAGGCAATTCCTCTGATGGTATCAAAATATGCCCTAGAATATCGTCCTGAGCAAGGGCATACTTGGGTAATGCTCCCGCCCTTGGCACGCATATAATCCAACCTCCTACTATGGCCCGTTCGAATACCTCATCGTAGTCCTTCACCAGCGCCTGAAAGAAACTGTTCTCAGTCAGGTCTTCGTCGTACCTCTCCATCCTCAACCACACTTGGGGTCTAGTATGTGTCACGAGGGACAGAAACAGGTAGAAAGGTGATACTCAAGAAAGGCAATATGAAACTCCCGTTGTCCCGTGACCTCCTCCCTACACCACAATCACTGAATATCCGGTACAATCTCATACCATGTATTTTCGTATTTCTTCAGTAACAAACGCAGAAAATCTTAAAACCTTCATCATATTGCTGACAAGTTAAGATCTGTATAATTAAACTCGCAACTGTTACTCTTAAATACAAATGAATTATTAGTACTTGGTCCTAGACCAGCCATTTCACTAGCCTGTAAACAAACACCTCTCCACGCACTCACTTTCGTTCATTTGCTTGAATTATCGTCCTTGCAATAAATTCTACATCCCAAGTTTTAAAACTGAAGTTACAAAAAATAGTTACCTAAATAAACATAACGGCTACAATATCTGCATGAACACATGAACATACTGGAACCGATTTGGCATCGAAATGAATATATACTGAACAAAGCTTTCAGTATTGTATCGTTCACTCCCAATGAAAACTGGGAACACTTTAATATTTTTCCATGTAGCAAATAGTTATGTCGCCAGTCTAGGCTATAGTTTTTTTTTTTTTTGGTGGGTGGGTGGGGGGGGGGGAGCGAGCGAGAAGCGATAGCTTAACTTGTATAAGCCTGTGAAGCGGTGCAGTGCAACAACAGCTGCACGGTACGTCTTACTTTTGAGCCTGGTAGACGAAGTCGATGGTCATTATTTTTTTAAGAAATGTATGTGTGTAAGTGTGTTTGTGTCAAAACCCAAATCTCAGATAGTACTGAATGTAGAGGGAAAATATATTACTAAAAGCTTTGAGTCACAACTTGAGTTCACGTCATTCAACCAGCATTGGGAGTGATCCGAGATGTATACATAGAGCTTTCATTTAACAGTATTATTACAGGCTACCTGGCTCAGATGCCGGGTTGTAGGCCTAATGTTTATTAGCCTTTTTTACCCCTGCACAGTTGTAAACGGGAGTTTTATTCGCCCCTGTGTAGAGTACAACTCTCATGTGTGGGGAGGCTGCTCACATACATTTCTCAACAGAGGAGTCAAATGCTTTTCGTCTCTAACTCTCCTCTTACCAGTTCCCTTCAGCCTGTCTCTTCGCCACACTGTTGCATCTTTATCTCTTTTCTATCGCTACTTCAATGGTCACTGTTCCTCTGAAATGTCTGCTTGCATCTCTCCACCACTATGGCGGGCGCGTTGCGCCAGTCTAGCAACAAACTCATCCCTTTTCTGTCCAGTTTTCTAATGCAAGTTAACCGTTACTCCCAGTCCTTCATGTTACAGTATGCAACAGGCCAACTCTGGAACTGTCTTCTTTTGTCTGTATTTCCAGCTGCCTATGACCTCCAGTGTTTCAAACGCAGTGTGTCCAGGCATATGGAAATGAACAGACTATGAATTTGGGTCTTATCTTTTTTTTTTTTTTTTTTTTTTCTTGGAGGGAACAATCTTGCGGGCGTCTAGCCTTTGGTTCCTTCTTCCTCGCATAAAAAAAAAAAAGTTCGTTGAGGTTCTAATATGCTCGCCAGATCGGACATGCCTACAACCTACATTCGCTAGTGTTTGTTCACGCTAGTTCACCAAACAACACCCTTTTGTGATGTAACTTAATTATACACGACCGTCTTGGTGAGGGCTTTGTGGTAAACCGTATACAAATATGAGTACAAAAAAACATGTGTCAACAATGATACCATGCTGTACCATATATTAACAACAGCATGGGCTAATGATAATAATGCTATTTTCCCTTCGCTGCATTACATACATCCTTAAAATTAAGACCATAAATTTTATCGGTTTGCCGCCAAGTCAAAACAATGACAATAGCACCTACCAAACAACACTTTCCTGCTATTTACATACCAAATGACATTAGAAAAACACAATGTACTGAAATTCTGCGAGATGCATCCTTTACTGCTACTGCATAATTACCAGTATATGAAAACTAGTGAGGTGTTCCTTCCAGCGGGGTTAACAAGTCTAAACCGGCATTGACAGGAGGGCACGGAGTTCAGGAAAGGACCAAATACCATTAACCTATTCAATACGATGGCGTATTTCAGTTTGTTCTTGCTCCCTTCAGACGATTTTATTCAATTTTGGGAGACCTCATATTATGAATGGGTAAACGAAATGCTACATCTATAACCCCTCTAGTGAAATTTCCGAAGCTGAATAAAACTAGCTATGTGTGAAGCCAAAACCTGTCAAACCAACATGTATATATGTACAGTATAAAGCCTAAACATATCCAGTTCATTGTTCAGCCACAAACTGCAATGCTCGTACAATAACAAAGAGTTAAGTTTCAAGCAATCGCTAATCCGGTTGCCTTACCTGTATCTGTCCTTTGCAACCACATAAGCAAGGCAGAGAGGCACTTAGACTATCCATGGCAGACAATAATACCTCAAGGTACAGAAGCGATCACAGGAGTAACAAACCCTGTCTCCCACGTACTTGTTTTAATACTAATACCGTCCGGTGAAAAGATGGCAACACCATGCCCATGCTACACACCTCCAGGAACTGCAACTGGCGGATTTTTATTACCCGATAATACTAAACCCAGCTTTTGAATTTGTCCCGTTAACAGAAAAGGCAGGAGATATACTACGCTTTCCGCAACCATATAATTCTCCCAACCGCTGACAGAAAGATTATTTGGCACGCCAGTATGAAATTGGCGGGAAAAGTACACAATAACCTCCAAACCTCAAAATCGGTACATCTTTATTTAGACTCCGAGTGATGAAGATAATGCACAATACGATATGAACGAATTTAGTAAATTTATCTGAAACTGGAGAAACAATTTGATGCCTGGTTACGTAAGGGCAGTGGGATCTGAATGGGAAGGATGTGGTGAGGGAAAGAATGCGTGGCCGGGAGGGAGGGCCTGAGAAGAGAGGGTGAGGGTTAGGGTGTGAGTACGTGAGTATTAATCAGGAGGGGTGGCCTGTGGGTGCATGCGGATTGCAGCGAGGAGAGTGACTAGGGAAAGGATGGGTGGGCAGGAAGGGGAAAGAGTCAGTGGATGGATGTAAGGAAAGGGTGGCTGGGGAGAGTGAGTTCATGAGTGTAGGTGGGGACGACCTGATTTACTCACCTGGAGATACCTGGGACAGTTCAGATTAATGAGAAAGGATGAATGAGGGTGCAGGTGGTGGGGAGAGGAGGAGTAATTAGGAATACTGTAGTGTACGTTAGCAGGGATGCGAGTGGAGGCGGTGTGTTGTCATTAAATACTTTTATTACACGGCTTGTAAACACATAAGCAACGTAATAGTACATTATACTGTACTTTCCACTCATAGCTTATCGCCATAAACTCCTATTTTCGATAAAGCCGGTGTCCATATAAGCGGGGTTTAGGGTAAAATCGACTTCCATTATCAAATAAAATCAGTTCCACCTACAGGAAGTCTGAACACAACATACATCTATGTATATGGTGACTTTAATGTTCATTTTTATCATGGAAAGTAATCAAACCGTTTACATTAATATTCCAAATTCAAATGTATCAAAGTACGGCAATCGCTGGTACCTTGTGTTCAAAATTTTTCTAACCCAAATTCTTACCTGTATCTGTCCTTTAGTGCCATTAACTGGAGGTAAAGATGAGGTAAGGCTGCTCATGTTGACACCACAATTCATCCACAAAATACGCACAAAAAACAACCCCACCAACAGCTCAATGCGTCTGTCAACACAACACCTCCTTTCCGTTCCGTTGATAAACTGGCACATGGCAAGTTCCAACTTGAGGGTTGAGCATCCAAGCGCCTTTATTTATTTATTTGTTTATTTAAACTCAACCGCTAACAACTTTGTATCTTCAAGATTAATAAATATCAGATGATTCCCCCATGTCCTTGATTTTATCATTTGCAGTTTGGTATGAATCGCAAAACATTATTTAAGCATTTGTCTGTACCTTTTACAACAATAAAATTTCAATTCAATTAAATATTTTTTCCAATACATTTTGAATTTGAAGTATTTATTTTAAGCTCAGTTATTTAATTTTAGATCAAAACTATTGCTGGGTATAAAAACAAAAGAAAGAAAAAGAAATAAAGAGCATGCAACAGAGAATGACAAGTTCCGCACTGTCGACTGATTAATTCAATTAATTGATCGATTGATAATATTTATTGTTGTGAAAGGTAAAGAGTGGTAGGTGGGGGCGCTCACCATCCACTCACTCTATGTAGTGCTCCTTTGGGTGCCTGCCCTTTCCTCTCTTCCATCCTTCCTCTTCTTTCTGAAATGCTCACTACGACGAAACACCACGAGAGGGATGTCGCGACACCCACCCCAGGGGGAGACCACGGAGAGGCACGTAGGGCTCGCGTAAGGCCCAGGCAGGACAGGCCTATATCCCTTACTACTTTGTGCCCTTCTTCCCCTCAACGAACCAGACGAGAACTACACAGTGCTGGTGCACTACTCTCCAGCTGACCAGCCCTTACCAGGTTCGGGGTGGGGCTGATATCTCAGTCCCAAACAGCATCCGAGTGACGGCCACTAGCCGCTCCATAGCTGCATCCCCCCCCCTCCTCCTCTGCAGAAACCAGTGACGGCCACTATAGCAGCACTAGGGGAGAGACGGCCACCGCCCGCCCTCCCTCTGCAGCTGCCTCTGGGAGTTGGACCTCGGTGACGGCCACAAGCCGCACCAGCAGCCAGGTGACGGCCACTAGTTGCACTTCATCTGCCGTCCCCTCCCGACACAGGACCTCGGTGATGGCCACTAGCCTCACCCGTGAGTGAATGATAGCCGCACCCAGCCCACAGTCCGCTCAGGGAAAGAGGCCCTGGTGATGGCCACATGGCGCACCAGCAGGCAGGTGACAGCCACTAGCCACATCTCCCCCTCAGTCCTACCAGGAAGTCGGGCCTCGGTGACGGCCACTAGCCCACCAACAGGAGAGAGACAGCCACTAGCTGCTCCACCCATGTTGCCCTCGGGACCTCAGTGACGGTCACTAGCTACATCAGGCAGGGAGCAAACACCACCCGCCCCTCCCCTGTGACTTCCCCTACGGAGGATGTCCCTTGCTTGGCCCACCCCTCCTGTGGCCGAGTGGGATGCCCCTCCCGTTCTCTCCACAGAGGCAGCCCCCAGGAGGTGCCACGCCTGGAGGACGTCTGGCAGGGCTCCATCGTGTCCCCGGGGATACAAGCAGCGCAGCCGGCGCCCAGGCAAGACCACCCACTGCCGGACTTCCAAAGGAGAGGAAGCCGCAGACCACCCTTGACGGCGGCCCGACCTGAGGGAGACAACAGTCCCTGGACTCCCCGAGGAGCCTCCAGGACCCCAGGGCGTGACCTCCCCAGCCCCATTGGACGACGACCTCCTCCCCAGAGTGGGCGCAGGCAAGTGCGCCTACTCTTACTATTCGGTCCCAGCCCCTAAGACCGAACTCCCCACTGAGGCCCCCCTAGAGAAGGGCCCCTCTCCACGCTGCCCAGCAGCCCATTTCAGACGACGCGGCCCCTGAGAGTAGTCCCGTGCCCCCTAGGAGAAGGCATGCCTGACGGGACCCCTCCCACACCTGGCCGACACCAACAGGCAGCCCAAGACCAGTAGCCCTGTCGGAGCCCTCCTGCCCAACCAGTGACTTTGAACCTGTATAGTGTATTGTGCCCGGATTGTATTCACATTGTAGGCCTATCCACTGGTGTACAAATATAATACACGTGTAAGGTTGGTTGACCAGAGTTTTTATGATCTGTTCCTCTCGTAGTGTATTCTAAGTCCGGTCTCGAAAGAGAACCCCGGTTATAGTGTTCTGAGGACTAGGAGTCGACCTAAAAACACCTAGCATAACCCTTTCCGTCATTCTTTCCTCTTTCTTCTACCTACGGGTGACTTTACACTCCCTCTTCTGTCTTTCCTTCATTCTTTCCTCTTCCTTCTGCCTATGAGTGACCCTACACTGAGTGACAGGCCAAATGGTTTCCTGTACACTAGGAAACCGTTTACTACGCTGGGTGGTAATCATATAGCCAAATCATGGCGCCTGGTGGTTTAGCGGGTAGGCTAATCAAGGTGCTCCAATCGGACTGAGCCTGTGTAGGTGTATATCCAAGGGATGGTTGAGGTTTACTGGTCACGTAATGCTACTCAGGGATGGGTGAAGCTCCGGCCACTCTCATCTTAGATGTCAGGACCAACTGTTCCTGCGCCCCTCATGGGGCGACACATAGGACTCGATGATAGATGGAAATGTACAGTACCTATACAACAAAAGGTAATGGATCTTGCAATACACCTCCTGCAGCAAATACAGTGATATGCAATCAGTGGTTAGAAAACTAAGAAAAGGTGATCTTAGCACTCTGTACCTTTTACAACAATAAGTATTTCAGTTAATTCATTTCAAACCTAACTACCCTAAGAGACAAGTTAACCCAGCTAGCCTAAGTGAGGGGTGCAACTCTCAGAAACTGCAATAATATCTTAATCAGTTTACCCTCACACTTTTAGGGGAATATATAAAAAAGTTTACCTCAGACGTCATGACTACGTCAGGAAGGACACTACGTCACACCTCCTGCTGGTACACGGGATAAACTCCAAGTGGAGGTTGCGGGTAATAAACTTCTCTCTTCAGTTTTTGACGTTTAAAACACCAGTTTCTTCCGAGATTGGAGATGGCGACTATGTACCGGATGCCCAAACTGGTGGAGACGCCGCAGGTGACTGAAGTACCGGGAACCATGTATAAAATGCCAGTGCTGAACAAGATGAGTGAGTTGGACTTGGCCTCGACCTACTACGACCAGACACGTGCAAGTACTCAGGTATTTTCGGAAATTTTATCGGTTTTTATGTCCTTACGTGTGAAATAACATTGAAATCGATGGTAGAAACAGAAGTTCAACAATATGTGACTCATGGATGCTCAGCATTTGGGTGCAGAAGTTTGGCCCTTGCAGCAGAAAATATTATTTTGCGATTATTTAACCACTTTGTGAATTACATTATTTGATTAGGCCTCTTGACAGATGCAGTTTTTAAGTCTCATCTATCTCTCTATTGCCAGACACCTCAATCTAATACTGTAATTTTAGAGATTTGGTGGTATGCGTAGTATATTATAGTACACTGACTTTCTCTTTACGGACCTCCCAAGACACAGAATGGGCCTGACGTGGCAGCCTTGGAAGCGAGGCAGGAGGCGGTGTTGGCTCGGTTGCGGCACCTTAAGGCACAGCTGGATAAGGTACAGGGCAACAAGATCACCACACCATCACCCTCGATCTCAGCCGCTCCTGTTCTTGGTGCACCAGCTCACTCATCACCCACAAGGGTAAGCACTTATGGATGCCCAGTCACTCCTTACTGTACCTCAGTGTAACCTCTTCAGTCAGTATTGCACTGGTATGTCTTACGTTATTCTTGATAATATTCATTCATTGCCTGACGCCATGTATCCCAAATGGGGTGGTCAAGGGCTTAGCGTTAATTGTTTTACAGGGAGGGGCACTAATCCTCCACCAACCCCACTTGACACGTAGGGATCTAGATAATTTTATTTTGCATAGGAGAGACTTTTTAACAAAGGGAGGTTAGGCTATAGTCTCACTGAGCCAATCACCACAGATCTACCCTTAGAGGCATAAAATCATAATGGAGTAACAAAAGTAAAGTATAAACTGTTATATTGAAGAGGTTGATTCTGACTGTAGCCTTCTAAGCCTTTCTTGATAAAGCCAAATGAAACTCACCCAAATCAAAATACTCATCTAATTTCACTTGACTCAATAATTCCAAACAAATGGTAATCAGCCTAGTTTTGTATCTAAACAGGTATCCAGCTTTCTGTAGGAAGTGGGTTAAGCAGAAGGACATGGTATTATCTACCCCTGCTTAACCATAACCCCAACCACATCACACCACTATTCTCCATATGTCCATTGACTTGGTCATTTCACTTGCATCTCTGTCTAGTTATTGCTGCATCACCCACCACATTGTCATCACTGGCACTCTCTCACTTTTCAGTTGCTCCATGTATTCACACCACAATGACTTGCAGTATTGGTAGCATTCATCTTTTAATTATATATTCATTCATCTGTCTCATCAAGTCTGTTACTCATAATTACACAAATGCAGTACATGCAATACAAGCCATTTCTTTTAGTTGTTACACTTTCAGTTATTGTATTGTATCATTTATAAAGGCTCCAACATGCTTGCATGTGTCGGTCTTGTTCTCCATGGTGCTTGATCTCTGGCAGCCTCCTCATTCAGTTCCTTATCCCTGAGGTTACGTTCTATTACCTTGTCCCAGGTCTTTATCAGTCTGCTTCTCGCAACCCAACCCCAGATGCTTGCACTTCTCACCCTTCATCTTCTCAACATCCCAAATCATTTCAGTCTACCCCTCCTCGTCACAACACCAGTCCAGCACATTCCAGTTGTATCCCTCCTCTCAACTCTTCAGTCATTATTGTATTTCCCCCAGGCCTTGCATTCAAGATGCTACACATCCATCTAGTCATTGTCATTTCTGTATGTTTGAGTCTACAGATATCTTCTCCTTTTTCTGGTTAGATTTCACTACCATACAGCATTACACTCCTAACACATGCCACATACAAGGATACCAGTACCATAGCATGGTGGGAGGGCCCTTTCAGTGTTAGGAGAGGCAACAGCTCCTTGAACTTGCTCCAACCACTCCTCGCCCTAGCCACAGAGCTACAGTACCGGTACTTTCAGCCCCACATCCAGCACATAACATGTCTCCCAAATAACAAAGCTCCTCCACACACTCAAGAGACTCTCCAACAAGATCAGTCCTTGCACACATGACAGTTTCTACATGCTCTCCAGCACACCACACTCACGAAGTCAACATTATTTTGTAGTCTACCTCTAATAACAGTACCATACATTTCTTATGCATCCACACCTATAAACACTGTACAAGATGGAGTTACTTCCCACACTCTTGTGGCACACTGCACATGTTCACACTCCCTCTACTTTGACAGTACCACTACCAGCCCAGATGTCATCACTTGTTTTGTCTGCATTTACTTTTTTTTTTTTTTTTTTTTTAATCTCTTGTGCCCCATTCTGTCTCTTCATTTCCTAAATCTTTCCTCCGCCTCCCTTTCATTCTCTGCAGTCATCATCATCATCAGCATACATCATCTCCCATGGGAGTTCATTTCTGAAGTCATGTGAGAGAGCTTGAAGCACCATGACATACTATAAGGGGTTCAAGATGGACCCCTGATGCAAGCCATGAATCTCGGAAAACTCATCACTCCAATCACTCTCACCTGGATGCAAGCACCTGCATACATATCTACAACCACTCTACCCAGCCACCCCTGTGATCCCTTGATCTCAGACTTTCACATCACCCACCTCACTACATCCCAAGGGACCCTATCAGAGGCCATCTCCAAATCGAGAGAAACAATGTACGTCTCCCATTTCTTTCATGTACACTTTTCCTGAAGCTGTTGGACAGTGAATATGACATCAGTAGTCCCTTTGCCTTGTGTAAACTCAAACCTCATCTCATCAATAGAATTCTTTTATCATACCTTGTAGGACTGTCTCCAATACCTTCATTATCTGGTCCAAAAGTTTTATGCCTCTATGACTTTCACTTTCCAGGGCATCACCCTTCCACTTATGCACACTTACAATCACACTCTTCAGCCAGTCATCTTGGACGACATACTCAGAATCAAATTGATCTAATCAGAAACTAAACCCATTCTTATATCTCCTGAGGCCTTCAACATTTCAGCAGTCAACCCAAACACACCCCTTGCCATTCCTAGTTGCATCCTGCCGAATCCCCAGCTCAGAGCAGCAGCATCACTCAAAGGCCAAGGGCTAAACACTGGATCCATTGACTCCAAACCTTCCCCATTCCAGTTAAAATCTTCATTCAGCAACCAGTTGTGATGCTTTCTCCAGACATATTTAATATCCTCACCATCTGCTACTACCTTTCCTTCATCATTCTTCACACACTGCTCACCTATGATATCCCTGTTTTCCCCCTTCATCTGATTTACCCTCTTAAATACCAGTACCATATTCTTCTTTTTAACTCTATTAGGTTATCCAGTATGAGTCGCTGAAACTCGGATGTTTGTAGCACCATTAGTGAATGTACCAGTGTATATTATAACCATCAATGTTTATTAAGGTTGATGGATGTTGGAGTGTATATTGATTGCTCATATTTGTACCTATGAATGTGCCAGAGTGTACAGTATTTTACTTGGTAACGTTTGTACTGTATTTAAGTTTATGGATTTATCAGTGTATATTATAATCACTAATGTATGTTTCTGTGTTTATGGTGGACATTAAGATTGTCAGTAACCCAAAGCGAGAGATGGTGCGTGCAGTGGCAGCCATGGGAGGCCACCTTGCCGATCTCACCAGCCTCCAGTTTGACAGCCTTGTGCAGGTGCTGGCATGTGCTCATTGACTACATCTCATAACACATTAAATCCTATCACAATATAGAATGTGCTTCACCTGTTGTACTCTCAGTTTGAAACTCATCACCTCTTTGTCTGGACTGAAACTTTTGTATTAACCTATTGAATCTCAGAATATCTTTTAACGTTGAAAATTGTGTGACATCATTTTGTTGATTCCAGCTTCTATTTTGAAACTTTGAGTGCCTTGATGTCTTTCTTTCGTTTATTTTTGCTCCCATCAGTTGATTTTATTCCGTTTGGAAGGACCACTATCAGTGGTTAAAAAAGTGGCTCATAAGCTGAATAAGATGATGTAGAGATAGCAAAAATAAACTACCGGTAAATATCATATTGAAAAGGATGGCCCCTTGAAATCTGTGATACCATTTTTTGGACCGCAGCATTGTCTTAACCCATTGTTAGGTGACATCTTTTGCAGTTTATTCTTGCTACTTCTAGACAGTTTGGTTCAACCTGCCTTTCATATTGAAGGGGTTAATAAAGGGTGTATCTACAGTACTGTAACTCCTCCAGTTCAGAAAATATCTCCTGAGCTGAGTAAAAGTGTTGAGGTAGCAAGAATAAATACTGGTTGGAAAGAAGAAATACATTGTTATAGTGAAGTGGTTAACACTTTCTACTAATCTAGTCCCTCAGTACTCCCACCCCCACCTCCTGTTGCCAGATGTCCGAGTCTGTAGTTTGTCAGGCTGGCATCAACAAATACAGGATGGCCCATATATAATGCTCCTCTTTCACTCCACCAGGTACCTTCTCATATGTTAAAGGGTCAGCTTTGTCAGCATTATCAATGTCTAACCTGTATCATAGCCTCTGTTGCACCCATGTCCAAATTAGCATACTTGGCTATCTGCTGCAGCACATAAGATAACATAAGGCGAGTTTCTAGCAGAGCACTATTTACAGGCCAACCTATACACCTCTTGTGGTGAAACTAGAGAGGGAGGTTTTGGTGGGGTATGAATCTGTTTTCTCATCAGGTTAAGGGGCTTGGTGGCACATCTTTCATAATGTTTTATGTTGCATGTTGCATCATATTAATCTTGTATGTTGTATCTGTTTTGTAGTGATATGGCCTATGATAGCATAAATGTACTAAAATACTGGTAAGAATGTCCCGGACATATAAATAAATTAGTAGCTAATGATGAAAATGTGCTGGAGAACCTCCTTACCTGACGAAACGGTGATCCCTGAACTGCCCTGTTTTTTTTTATTATGTGCCATACATTTTATAAGCCAGTGGCCACCAAGGGGAAGTCATTGCCCTTTGTTCAGCTAACACACAGTCTGTAATAAGTCGAGTGTGCAAAGTTATTGAAAAGAAAAATCAATGTCAGAATTTGACCCTGTTGATAAAGCTTAATCATCAGTGTACCTTGTTAAATTCTGAAATCTAAGTACCTGGTACTGTATATGATATTCCAAAGTCAGTATTTTTATTAGTGTGGATATACATATCTTAAGACAGTATATATGTTGCCAAAGAGAATTGAAATAATTGCATCTACAAGTTAAGCTTTTTCATTCCTGGTTCCCAATATTTCAACTTTATTGAGGTACCACTGTCTTGTATTGCTATAAAGAGAATGGCCTAAAAATTGGCTCCTTCTGCTATATTCTAACATTAAGCTGCACTGTGGATGTTAATTACTCTCTGCTCTGTGTAGAGTGCTTTTACAATTTGAAATGCAAGAGAATTAGCCTAATCAAATGCTTGAATGTTGATATTCAGAATTTTGTTATCTATATTCCAAAAGACTACCAGGAACTATTTTCTTACATTGTCACTCATTTTTTTCAAGTGCATGTGGATTTTTATTGTTAAAGTATTTTATTTACCTTATTTATTTTTTTAATTGACATCTGTATTTTGTTAATTGCTGAAAACCTGTTAGAACTTGAAAAAAATTGGTTGTGGTCAAGAATCTGAAGGCCCTATGACCTACTGCAGTGGTCTGTACAGTACATGAATAATCAGTTCTCTTCTGTGCTTAAAAGAAATGTTTGTAAAGTGTTATCTTTTGCAGTTGCTTGAATCGCACATGTATGATATTTAGAGATTGGTTATAAGTTATTGAATTGCAGAGCAGTTACTGAAAAGAAACTATCAGGCTGTACAGTAATTTCATTTACATCTGTATCTTGTGCATTACAGTACAGCAGACCCTTGTTATACGATGAACTGGTATGCGATGAATTGTTTATAAAATGACGAAAATGTTAGGATCATTTTCCAATACATGATCGAGTTTCACTTTGGTATATGAGGCCCGCCGAACCAGAGGGGGCTAAGGAACATAATTATCAAAAGCTAGAAAATGCGATTAAAGTTCTGGAATTTGGTGGGATCAATATCTCATTAACCAATGATGATACAAAATATATGATATACAGTATACGAAAAATAATTGTACCGAAATTGTCTAACGATGTGTATGAGAAAAAAAATGGCAGATTTTTTTTTTTTTTTAATTACAGACTCTAATTGTCATCATGTCATAATGAAGTTATAATTATAAACGACCTAATTGTTTATAATTTCACCAAAAGTTGGGTCAAAGACAAGTTAAAATATATATATTTCATAAATTATAGTAAAGTAATTAATCTGTCTATCTATCTATCTATTGCCAGACGCCATAATCCCGTAAGGGGTGGCCATTTGACTTTGAGTTATTTGTTTTACGGGGAGGGGCACACACCCTCCACCAACCCACTTACTGACACATAGGGAGCACGTATGATTTGGTTATATGGTTGCCACCCAGCGTTGTAAATGGTTTCTTGGCTTACAGGAAACCATTTGGCTTGTCACTCAATGTAAAGCCACCTGTAAAGGAATGAAAAGCAATAAGAAGTGACAGGCAAAAGGGGAGAAATAGGAAGAGAGGAGGACAGGCACAGAAAAAGAATGATAAAGGCTAAGGAAGAAGTAGGCAGCACTACATAAAGTGAGTGGATGATGGTCGCCACCACCTACCACCAAAGTAAATAATCACCCCCTGAAATTACATTTTAGTGGCGTTTTCTGACTTGTAATAATCTCAAAATGGTCATTGCAATAAACATACCTCTCCTTCTGCCTGTGGGTGACTCTGCAATGAGTGACAAGCCAAATGGTTTCCTGTACACCAGGAAACCGTTTTCTACGCTGGGTGGTAACCATATAACCAAATTTTGGCGCCTGGTGGTTTAGTGGGTAATTATTGTGCTCCAGTCAGATTGAACCGGTGAAGGTTTATTTCCAAGGGGTGATTGGGGTTTATTGCTCATGTAATGCCACTCAGGGATGAGTGAGGCTGGTCACTCTCATCTTAAATGTCAAGACCAACTGCCTAGCCCCAGGCTTCTATCTCCTCAGGGGGCAATTTAGGATTGGATGATGGATGGAGATTGTAGGTACTCACCACACTCAGAGAGACCGCACTCTTGCCTGGCAGCACCTGGACTTCACAAAATCCTGGGACCTGGATGTAATAATCGTTGATGTAATAATTTTTTATGGAAATTCCATTTTTCAGGTACTTTGTTATAAGGTCGATTTTAACATACCTTGAAGGAGCCAGAGGGGATTTTATGCCTTTTAGTAGGTACAAAAAGGATGAAAGATGCTGCTGACACGCTTAACTCAATTTTTCTGAGTTTGATCCTTAGCTCCCTCTGGTTTGGCAGGCCTCATATGATGATTATGATACTGTATGAAGCCTCGCTGATCAGTATACGATCTCCCTCATGCAGATCTAGTCATTTGTTTGTTCCAAGATGGCATTCATCAGTATCAGATATATTGGTGTCATGGACAGACATGGGGTCTATTACTGGGTTTCTATTACTATTACTATTAATTTGAATTGCTCTCTATTATATTACTATTATAATTACTTTGCTGGTCATCTGTTACTATTACTATTACTTGGTCGTCTATTAGTATTACTGTTACTATTAATATATTATTTATGATAATGGTATTAATTAAATTGAAAATGGTTTTTATTTTCATTATCGTTGGGAGGCTGTTCCACTGAATGCACAAGAGTGTCTAGATCACCTGATGGCCCGTTGACCACTCTCCATTCTGCATGGTCTCATGTGGTGTACCTGCAGCTTGGAGAGCAGCCAACAGGTAACCAAGGTGAGAAGGCTGTTTTTATTGATTATGGTAAGCGGTATTAAAGAAGTGTCTGTAATGGAAAAGTAATATACAATTATCTGTTACTTTGCCATCTATTACTACTACAATTACTATTACAGCCAGGAACTTGTGATCTATTACTATCACTATTACTGTACTTTGAAAACCCTGTAATAGTCTATTACTATTACATATTACTATTACCCCATGTCTGGTCATGGATGGAACAATAGTTTGTTGCTGGAGTTCAGGCAACAAATGAAGTGAAATAACTACCAGTTTAGGTGAGCTGGAAACTTGTTTTTAGACTATTGGATGGGTGACCCTTGGTCAGAAACATATCCCCATTGAACCCATGTTGCAATTGACTCAGTATGGATAAATCATTACACAATGATTTTTTTTTTTTTTCTTTAATGCATCCTTATCATAAAACGAGGGCATGCTGTAGTTGTAACTCTTATAAAGTACTGCATTATTTGACTACAGACTGTACAAACTGAAGCTTATAGTCTTTGAACATAATTCACAATCAACAATCAACACCTTTGCAACCCTTCAGCCAAGAAGAATCGAGTCATGCCAGAGGGAAATGAAGAAACAGCACGACTCAATCTTGCACAGACTTGTTTGCTTGCGTACCGAATTGGATAGACTGTCAGCAGCGAGTAAGCAGACAAATATGCCCCCAGAGGAACCCCTGAGCTTGGCTGAACGACAACATGGCATCCTTAAAGTTATATCAGCACTGAAGGGAGAGTTGGAACGACTAGCTTTGCTTCAACGACATCCCGAGATAGAGGTTTCTGAGGATCAGTCAGTTGGTGGTTAATCCCTTCCGTATAATTATGCATTTTTATATTTTGTTCTTGCTACTTCTAGATAATTTTACTCAATTTAGGAATAATGTTGTGTGATGACAGGAGTGAGACAGAGAAAGACATTTTCTGAGTGACATGAATGGGAGAGTAGGCACTAGTCCTGTGAATGATATAATGGGTAATAATGAAATACCAGGACAGAATGATAATGGGAAGCGACTGAAGGACATGTGTCAGGAAAGGAGGTTGTGCATTTGTAAGTCTTTTTAAACACAAAGATGCACATAAATATACATGGTATGGAGGGAATGGAGAGCGTGTTGAAAGGAGCCTGATTGATTTCGTGCTCATAGAGATATCGATGCTGAGAAATGTTGCAGATACGATGGCAGTGAGAGGACGATGTGGAGGTTTGTTAGAGCATATGATTGTGTGGTACGTAAGATCAAGCTGAGAGGAGTGAGGTGGTCCAAGAGAGAGAGAGAGAGAGAGAGAGAGAGGAGCAGTCAGGGAGAGTGACTGAAAGTCGAGAAGCTGAGGATCAAAGAAATGGCAGATGTAAACAGGGCCAAAGTAGGGGAGGAGTTAGAATCAGTGAATTGGAATAAAATTTTTCTGGACAGCCTGTGGAGTGCATATAGGGATTGCTTAGTTAGGAATGCTAAAGTGGTGTGTGGTGTGGCAAGAGTAACAACAAAGAAGAAAGGTACAGCATGGTGGGATGAAGAGGTTAAGAGAACAGTGGAGGTAATGAGGAAGAAGTGTGTAGAGTGGATACAGGAGAGGGTTCAGTTGAAATAAGAACTGAATACATTGAGAGCAAGAAGCACGTAAAAAGACTAGTGAAGAGGAAAAAGGAGATTACTGATGATATAGGAAGAAAAATGGATGAAAATTACTTCATAAATAGGAAGTTATTCTGGAAAGAGGTACAGAAATGTAGAAGTGACGGTGGAAAGAAATGTGAAAGTGTGAAGGATGTAAATGGTAGATTATTAACCCATGGGGATGAAGTAAGGACCAGATGGAAAGAATATTTTGAAAGTCGGATGAATGGGAATGGAGAGAGCAAAGCGACTGTTAACACGATTGGTTTTGGGGTTGGACAGAGAAGAAATGCAGCGCTAGGAAACGACACTTGCTCTAGTGAAGAATGCTGTGAAGCAGCGGAAAAATGGGAAAGCAGTTGAGGTTGATGAGGTGTATGCAGAGGTGATGAAGTGTAGTGGAGAGAGCAGAATGAAGTGCTTGTTGGAGATATGTAAGAAGGCGTGGATGAGTGAGACTGTGCCGGTAGAGTGGAAAAATGCAGCGATTGTACCCCTGTACAGAAATAAAGGTGAGTGAAGTGAGTCCAAGAATTATCGTGGCATAAGTCTGTTGAGTGTGGTAGGGAAGGTATATGGAAGAATTATTATAGAGAAAGTAAGAGAGATATCAGAAGTCCTAGTGACTGATGAACAGAGTGACTTTAGGAGTGGCAGAGGATGTGTGGATCAAATATTTTGCAGTGAGACAGATAGTGGAAATGGCTTATGAAAAAGGGCAATAAGGTGTTTATGGCATTTATGGATCTGGAAAAAGTATACAGCAAAGACAGAGAAGGATTGTGGAGGGTTTTGTGCATGTATGGTGTATTTGGCAAGCTGCTAGGTGTTGTCAAGAGTTTTTATGATGGTAGTGAGGCATGTATAAGGGTAAATGGGCATCCAAGTGAATGGTTCATGATCAGTGTGGCCGTGCGACAAGGTTGCGCGATGTCCCCATAGTTGTTCAGTATATACATGGATGGGGTGATGAGAGAAATATAAACACGAGCCATGGAAAGAAGGATGGCATTGGTAATGAACGGAGATGGATGGAATATCTCAAATTTGTTGTATGCTGAAGGTGCAGTGCTACTTGCAAATACCAGACAAGAGCTTGGTTGACCAGTGCAGAGTTTTGTAGATGTCTGTGAGCATCATGTCTTGAGAGTAAAAGTAGAAAAGAGTAAAGTGATGGTTATTTAGAGAGAAGACGACTCCCAGTGTGATGTTACAGTGAATGGAGAGAGATGAATTGGTGAAGAATTTCAGTTATCTTGGCACAGTGATAGAAAAAAGAGGAAAGTGTGCAAAAGAAATGGAAAGTAGAGTGACACAGGAAGGAAAGTAAGCTGACGCTATGAAGGCTTTGATAAGAAACAGAGGCTTGAGTGTTGCAGCTGCACGACGCTTACGTGAAGGAGTGTAAGTGCCAACTTTAACCTACGGATGTGAGGCAATGGTGTGGCTTGAAAACAAAAAATCAAGAGTAAGAGCAGTGGATATGGGACTGCTAAGGAATGTATGTGGAGTACGGAGAGTGGATAGAATATGGAATAGTGTGATTCAAGAAAGATGCGGATTGAGGAAGTCTGTGGACGCCAGAATCGAAGAGAGTGTAATGAGATGGTATGGTCATGAGGAGAGCATGGATGACAACAGAGGAGTGAAAAGGGTATACCTGAGTGAATTTGAAGGAGAGAGGAGGCAAGGTAGACCAGGAAGAAGGTGGAGGGATATGATGGATGAGTGTGTGAGGAAGAGAGGCATGGAAGTTGGTGAGGCTAAGGGACTGACAAGAGAGCGAGCTTGCTGGATGAATTTTATGCATAGTGCATGACCAGGGATTTGACAACCCATTTTAATGTGACAGCATTCTGACTGACTCTGTCAGATAAGCATACTGTGAAGCTACAGAACAGGGTGAAATTTTTTTGGCCTATCAGATGGAGCCAGGATTTTTGGGGCTTGAATGATGACTGAATGGTCCCATTGAATTAAGCAAATTTTGGCTGTCTGGATGTTGCTACTCCTCACCCTGCTCTAAGGGTGGAAAAGATGATGATGAGGATGATGATGATGGAATATGTCTGCATGTAAAAAAGGTAATGAAGTCATCTAACCCCAGCTTCAAAATGATGTCTAGAAATGAAGGGGTTAATGAAAGCTATATTTAAGCTCTCAAGTTTAAAATATTGCCCTTAAACTTCATAAAATTGTCTGATAGTGGCAAGAATAAAACACAGAATATATTCATTATCTACCTGAAGGGGTTAATAGGACCTTCATGTTTGTCAGTAAAATATATGATTCTTTTATTGCATTAATTTTCATTAAAGAATGAGTTTGGTTGTCCCAATTCTAAACTAAAGGTCATTATCAGAGTATCTCATATTTTCATTGAAATAATTATTTTGTTTTTTTCTTGGAGTTCATTACTGTATGTGTTGTTCATTACCCAGGAGATAACTTTTGTCCTGATATACAATTTGATGTGACAAAATTGTATAGTTCACGCTTTTGTCATAGAGATGAACACCAGGAGATTATAGTGTGAAAATGTCCTACTATGTGCAAGCACGACATGTCAGCAGTAACAAAATATATAACTGAAAATCGTCACACTTTGGCTGTTCTTTCTTTGCAGCTGTCATCCAGACAGCATACAACAAAGTCATGCATTATATTGTTACTGTTCATCTTTGCACTGTGGATATCGACAATGGCTTCAGTTGGCTCAAAATGGAGAATATCCAGCAGCACATTAATGAAGGGCTGATTTCTGCACTAAGACCCTGGTGTTAGTTTAAATCAACAAGTAAATATGATAATCAAGAAAAATGGAGAATATCCAACAGCACGTTAATGAAGGGGAGATTTCTGCACTAAGACCCTGTTGTTAGTTTAAATCAACAAGTAAATATGATAATCAGAAATGCTGCCTACAGGACGAACTCCCTAGTTTGGATCTGGCAGGCCACCACAAAGAGGTAATCAAGAAGCTCAATTTACTGCGAGAGGAGTTGGTACAGTTGGTGAAGGGGCTTCAGGAGTTGCCGTGGGAGGTAGAGCGGATCCCGGGATGTCGGTGTGGCCTCCTCTCCTCAGAACTCCCTTCCTCTGGCTCCTCCCAGCACTCTTCGGGTTCCTTCAAGCCTCCACCTTTTACCTCCCAATACTCTTCTCCCACTCTTGAGCCTGATTCCATGCCATCTCAGTCCTCTTCGATCTCTCATTCCTCTCCTGTCCCATACCCTGAGGTTCCTTCTCACATGTCGTCATCCCAACCTTCTCTTATTCCCTCATCATCACAGCCTTCTGTTGCCCCTTTTCAGCCTTTATCCTCATCTCAGCCTGATATCCCTTCCACTAAACCTTTTGCTGTATTATCATCCTTTTCCTCTCTGTTCTGCTCCCGCCCTCCACCCACCGCAAGTACCATGGGTTTCTGTTTGCCACACTAATTGTAAACAATAGTTTAGTGCCAGTGTTGTTCAGGCTGCCTGGCATAAACTAATGAGTATTTTGTTATTTCCTCTACTGGATTGTTAACTAATATGGAGTTTGTTTCAAAGCTGTTTTGTAGTCTTATGTGGTGCATACTAAACCACAACAAAAGTGTACCATATTGTAGTCTGTTTGTGGCTGCAGATCGTTTTATTATTAACCCTTTAAAGATGGGTGTAGAGTGCGACATATTCTTGGTCACAATGCTGGACAAAGTCAGTGCATCACTGGTTTTGTGGGTGAGATATGGTGGGGGGATGTTGAGGAGGGTTTGTTATTGTCATCCTACTCCTCAATAGATCATGGGAATCTGCCTCATTACATGCGCTACTTTGAAAAATGGTGGGCCTGCATGTGCAGACACCCATCTCTTTGCCACTATTACTCTTGGACTGCATATGCAGACATCCATCTCTTAAGGGTTAATCTGGTTTTCCTCTTGACTGAATAACCTGTGGAAATGTCTGGACCCACATTTGTAATTCAGTGAACATCTGTTTATTTAAGTTAGCATTATTGTTAACACATTTAAGATTATGGCACAGTATTACAGTAGTCTTTAGCTCATTAGTTTCAAACAAAACATTGAAATTCTGTAGAAAAATTTGGCATATATGTGTAAGCTAAGTAACTCCTTTACAGTACTTGTGTTTGTGTGTGGTGTGTACATTTTGTTTCTGTTATAGTATGTTGGTATGAGGAAGTTTCACATAGTGGTATCAACACTTTAGGTGTAAATGATCCTCATCTTCCCTGCTGCACATTTAGATATGAGTAGTGAACTGTTGCAAGTATCATCATATGAATTTGGTGAATGCTTTCTGGTCAACAGTCATTACTTTCATGTGTAGCAGGGGATATAACAATTATATAAAATAGATTGTATTAGTAATAGCAGAGACTAAAATTTGTGTATGGTACAGTAAACTCTCAATTAACCATTGTAATTCAGCCAAGCCCAACGCCGGTTGAAGTGAAATGACGGATATTGTATATTCAGCGCAGCATTTGGCTTTGAGCCAGATACTGTGAATCTATTCGTCTCGACCCTCTATCCTAAAAACTTTACTGTGAGTAAAAGATGAACACCAAGCATATAAAAACAATACAGTAATGACAGTACGGTAATACAGTACTGTACATAGTGCACTATTGTATGTACCCACCAAGTTTTGGCATCGATGGGAAGAAACAGCACGGGGGTTCTCACTCCTAAACAGTACAGTACACAATACAGCGCACGTGTGATTTAACAATAACGGTAGAGCACTAGGGCGTGAAAACTGACAAGCCATTATATTTTGCAATCCAGTACAATACGGTACAGTGGCATGAACTTAGGATGCCACAGAGTTAGTCAGAGCACCAGGGTTTTGCGACTCAGTGGTCAGATGAGCTGTTGTACACAGGCACGTCTTGACTCTACGACATCCACGGGTGAGAATGAGAGTGCGCTGTATTCTTGGCTTGCTGGATAAGCCACACCCACAATTGATTCTGATTGATTGGCATGTTGTGTGCATTCTCATTGGCTCCTGAGTTTTGGGATTTCCCCTTGGCACCGGATAGCTACTGCTTACAAGCCGGCTGAGACCCATCAATGCTGGATATTGCCTTGGTCCACTAGTTACATCCTGTTTCAGTGCTGGATGTTGCATAAAATTCATCTTGTATTGCTTGAGTATAGCCAAGGTAGCTGCACCAGATATTGCCTTGGGCAAGATTTTGCGACGACGGGTAAATGAGAGTTTACTGTACTTACATTCATTGTTAGTACACTGTATTTCTATTTGTATTATGGAAACATAGTATCATGTCTGGATTATGGGGACAAACAGTTGGAATTTATATTGAATTTGTAGCTGTATATTGTGTTATATATTGATACAATACCGTACGTTATTATTTGTATGCTTGTGGCTGATCTAGTGATTACCTGATTAGACAAGCCAGTAGGCACTGATGGCCAGGTCTAAGTGGACCAAGCTTTGTCAATGACCAGAAATGAGCTTGGGTACGAAAAGTCACTCCTGTATGGCGGTACTACCAAAGGACAACATCCTACGCAAAAATAATGGCCGTAACTTAATAATCTTCAGAGTCTTAGCATTTTGTGTGAATGAGGGTGTAAATTTAGCTTTTTTTTTTTTTTTTTTTTTTTTTACTGTGATAGAAAGCATTAGGACAAATACTCTGAGGAGGTTTAGCCATGTGGAGAGGACGGAGAATAAAAAACTAACGAGGAGACTGTATGTGGGGGGGTGGGAGGCCGAGAATGAGATAGAAGGATGGAGTGGAGAGATATGTATATGAGAGGGAGGGATGTGAGCTGGGGGAGGGCAATGAGATGGCAAGGAACAGGGCAACATGGAGGCAATTTTTTTTGTAGCCACCTCTTGCGGGACTGATGCATCTGGCAATAGATAGGTAGACATACTTTCTACACTTGATGACCTTTGACCCTTAACCTCGCTGATCTAGATCATGCATGTATAAAGCACTCTTGTAGCACTCGTTAACATCTATAAGCATGCAAAGTTTCATTCGATTCCATCCACCTGCTGTGGAACTAGGAACTTGAAATTCGTGGCATGGCCAATTTTTAGCTGGCACTGCCAGTGACTGGAAGTGAGTTTCGACACTAAATGTCGTTTTTGTATGGAGGTACTCCAGTGCAATATTCCATCCAAGAATCATGGCCTGGCTTGATATCCTTCGAAGCCTTAGGATTTTGTGCGAGCATAGTTGTGTTTTTAGCTATTTTCACCATTTTCACAGTTGATGACCTTTGACCCCTGATGTAGCCAGTGTAGCAAATAGATGTACAATAGAAGTTGTAGTACTAGTCAGTGTCTATAAGCATGCAAAGTTTCATTCAGTTCCATCGAGCTGCTGGGAAAGTAGGGGGGCATTTTTGAAAACCAATACTGGTTGCTAGGGACATTGAGGCCAATCTTCGCAGGGTTGCTACTCAAAAACTAGAGGAGAGAGAGGAAATGAGTGGCACACTTCCAGTGGGTAATGACCTTAAGATTACGCCTAAAGAGGTCAGAGCTTTCTATATCCATTAGTTCAACAGCTCAAAACGTGAAAATTATGAAAAATTTGATTATTTTTGTTTCCAGCCATTGCTAGGCAACAAATAGTTGCCTAGCAACCCAAAACCTTGAAGACACAATTAGGTCATAGGTTGGTCATTGTGTTCAAGTTTGGTTGGAATCAGTTAATTTTGAAGGGTAGAAGTGTCTGCCACAATTAAACAAGAAAGAAACCAAGCAAGAAAATTCGTCTAACAATAAGGGCAGCATGAGGTGGCCAATACATATACTTACATACATACATACATATATACCTACATACATATACAGTACACATCATCCTTAGCACAGTTTATCATCCAAACCTAATTTCTTACTGTTTCATAACTTTCATTAGGATGGGAAGGATCCAAAATAGAAAAAAAGATAACCCAATACAGTTGTGAAAATCACCAGCAGAACCCAGTGAAATGACCAGCATTCTTGTGTGCATTATTCAAACCTCTCACTTTTGTGGCAGCAATAATAATAGATTTTCCCTTAAACAGAAATCACCTGTGCACGATCTGGTGATATCAGCGAACCCCAGGCATCCTCCATACTCTCTGGTGCTACTGAGGAGGTTATTGAAACAAGCCGGCTCTCCTGTCTTGGCTGTCAACCACATGCATTCATCAGTCTTCCAAGTTGGTATTCAGTAAATCCAGTATCACAACTTCCTGAACGTGTACTGTAAGTTTGAGGAATCTGGCAAATCTTTTTCAGTTGCAGTGGAACTTTTTTTACAAGATAAAAATCATCATCATCATCATCTGGACCTCCTTTCCCACCCTAGGGTAGGGTGAGGATGGGGTAAAAAAACAATATAGAAAAAGAAAAAGACAAACAAGGACTTTTTGGATTCTCTTAGTTGAGAATGCATTGTAGCACCTGTTTCTAAGTCACTTATCTTGAACATTACACCTTAGTATACCCTTTGATACTTCTTATGTCTACCCCATCAAACAGGCAAACTTTTGTGTTTGGATACCCCTAAAACAGTGTCTGCAACATTAACTAGATTTATTTTTTATTTTTTAAATACCGGTAGAAATTTTTGTTCTTTAACATTTCTGTAAATTTGCCGTCATTGACCCCACCCACCCCTGTTTCTCAGTTACTTGTTTGTGGTCATTTATGACCAGCTGGCCCTAGTGTGATCCCTCCAGTCCAGTTAGATTTAGATGCATTGCCTTTTTAAGGAACAGTGTTTATCACCATGTGACCTGGAACTCCTGTATAGCTATTTATGGTATACCTGTACTTGCCCAATTTATAGGGAGTGTTCTTATGACTGTTTTGCCAGAGTACCTATTTCTGTCCAACTCGTCAATGCAAGAGGTAATTGGTACTCCCAGTCATTTATGTATGCAGCAGGTCAGCTCTGGAACTATCTTCCTCTGTCTGTATTTCTTACTGCCTATGACCTCCAGGGATTTACACGTGGTGTGTCCAGGCATGTCTAAATGAACAGGTCTTGAATTTAGCTCTCTGTAATCTTTTTATTTTTTCTTGGAGGGAACAGTCTTTCGGGTTTCTGGCATTTGATTCCTTCTTCCATGCACTAAAAGAGATGGGGGGCAGACCAATAATGTAAGGAAATTACTTCACCAAAAACAGGAAATCTTCTGTTAGAATTCAAACTTCTTACAGCACTGAGGTTCTTATCCATCCATCCATCATCCAGTTCTACATTGCCCCATGAGAAGAATAGAAGCCCGGGGCTAGGCAATTTGGTCCTGACATTTAAGATGAGAGTGACCAGCCTCACTCATCCCTGAGTGGCATTACATGAGCAGTAACCCCAACCTTCCCTTGGATATAAACCTTCACCGGCTCAATCCGATTGGAGTGCTGTAATTACCCACTAAACCATCAGGTGCCATAATTTGGTTATATGGTTACCACCCAGCATAGTAAATGGTTTCATGGTGTACAGGAAACCATTAGGCTTATCACTTAGTGTAGAATCACCCATAGGCAGAAGGAAGAGGAAAGAAAGAAAGACAAAAGAGGGAGTGTAAAGTCACCCGTAGACAGAAGGACGAGGAAAGAATGAAGTAAAGAAAGACAGAAGAGGAAGGAAGGAATGGAGAGAGGAGAGGAAAGGGCAGACACCTGAGAGCAGCACTACATCGAGTGAGTGGATGGTGAGCACCCCCACCTACCACAACTGAGGTTCTTATATAGCTATTTATTTAAAAAAAAAAAAATAAAAAAATAAAAACACTGCTGTGATTCTTTCCAAAAGCAGAACTTCACCCACTTCAGAGCTAATAATCTTGCAAAAAACAACACTTCACTTGTTTCAGTGCTGAGATTCTTAAAAATCTAAGTATAAATATAAGGATTCCAGTGTAATTCTAATGTGATATGTACCAAGAACATGTAAATGTGCAATATTATAACTGCTAAGGATTAGGGTGTCTGGCAGTAGATAGATAGATGTCTTTAATCATGTTGTGGATAGCATTAATAGCATATGGTGCAAAGAGTACTTTATATTAATGTGCCATGGCAGAAATCAGCTGGTAAGGAAGATCTGCTAGAAAGTCTGCTAAGTTAATGATAATATTGTACAGGTCTTTTTGTGTTTGGTTGCAAAATTATCAACATATCACCATTGATCCCCTGACAGTGATAATGTATTTTAAAATTTATCGCTGCCTCCTGTCACTTATGTTCAACACAGGTGAGCTTTGGAACTGTAGGGGTTAGTGCAGCCCTCACCCCTTTCAGTATCAGAAATTTCTGGTAAGCAGCCTAAATCATATGGAGATAGCAAAAATAAAGTAGAATATGACATTGGACTGGAAGAGTTTTCTGAAATTCTGATGCACAGGATTTGTTATTACTTAATATATAGTTGTTCTTGAATCTGATGTACTGAGTTTACTTAATACTGTATATAGTTGTTTATCAACCCCAGTCTGTCTGGCCAAGCAGACCCATCAACCATAGGCAAGCAACTGCCCCAGCAGGGTTGTTCCTTGCAGTGAACCCATGTTCCTTGTGGCTGACAGCACCTCACCACAGTGATGTGCAGGGAATAGTGCAGAGCTTTGTTCGTGGATAAACGCCATACTTGCATCTCTCCACCCAGTTAACAAGGGCACTGTAGCAGGCCACACTTAACCCCATAATTTGGTGATATGATTACCACCCAGTATTGCAAATGGTTTCCTGTGTAACAGGAAATCATTAGTCTTGTTCCTAAGTGTAGAGCTGCCTGAAGTGGAAAGAAGAGTACTGTACTGTAGTAAAATGTAACCAAAAGGAAATGGACAAGTAGGAAGAGAGGAGGGCAGACACAGAGGTAGGATGAGAAAGGTAAGGAAGAAGTAGACTCCTTTACATCAGGTAACTGGATAATGGTTGCCAGCACCTACCTCTGCTTCCAGTACAGTACTTAACCCCTAATTACTGCGATTCGATCTGGCTCATCTGCCACTGGAGCCGCAATTTGGGAGTGTTTTTTCGACTTTCACCAAGGGGAAAATCAATATGTTCTGGCTAAAGAGGAAGAATTTACACACCTGACAGTGCAATCGGCACCCCTCTAGGCCTAATGATTACCGCATAATCGAGGGTCAAAGTTGAAAAAAATAAATAAAATAGCTACCCCCCCAAAGTTAAAGCTCCCATAGTTTTGATAACTATTTCTATTACTGAAATAGGTCATTGCAATATCATATGTCACACCAAGCCTGAGAAGAGGTGTTTTGGGGTGTGGGGAGATTACCTTCTTTTGGGGAGATAAAGAACCCTGTGGGGAGGAGGTTTGTAGGTATGGAGGTTGGATAAAACCATCTTTTCTCATCAAAGTAGAGCATTTTAGTTTGTTCTTTACCAACCACTATGAAAACAGATGTGTAATTACGTGTGGGAAGATAAAATTCGATCAGGGAGAAGGCCCACAACGAGTACATTGAACCTTGGGAGATCATTTACGGTAACAACCAATTTGGCTAGTTGAAACAAACAAAATCTATGTGATTTAGCATATCAACCATGCAAGCAGGTGTGTTTGCAGGTGTGGGGAGATAATTCACGTATGGGGAGTAATAGATGTATCGAGGTGGAGGGATGGTGGTGGGGGGATGGGACTGGGTGATGGTAGGGGGAGGGGGAGGGGTGGTGGTGGGGGGGTTGGGGCTCAGATGCCTGTGATTGCACGTGTTTGCATGTATAGAATAGTATACAGAGAAGCATTTTTGTGTTCAGGTACGAAAAGGCACAGGAAAAAAAAAAAACATCAAGGCAATACAGTACATATAAAGCATATGTACATGTGTTGGGGGTGGGGGGAGTGGGGGAGGGGAGGAATGGGGGGGGAGAGCAAGCCAGGCTGCGTGCTCGCTATCACACGATGATTTATTGGGGGTAGGAGGGTAGTATGCGACCGAAAGGGAGGGAGGGGGTAGGGTAGGTAGGGGTATAAAAGGTAGAGGGGGAAGGTGGGGGGATTGGAGGGGGATGGAATGGGCCTTGAGGGAGGGTAAACTACGACTAACAATGTCCTGTTGGGGCGTACAGAGGGGTGGGAGGGTCTTCAAAGAGGGTTATTATGTGGCAGATGACAAAACATTCAGGCAATGGGTGGGCTGAGAGGGGGGGTGACCCCCCCTGCCCCCAGGATGGCCGGATCACCCAACCCAAGGCCGGAGGGGTTAGTTCTCATTGGCTTGAGGGGATATACGTCACAACTGGGGCGAAGCAATGTGCAGGCAGTTTTTTACAAGGCACACTATATTGACGTGATTTGGCTGAGAGAGCTAAAGTGGTCAACACGTACATTAATGTGCTTCGGTATTTAGGGGTTAACAGTAAAAAATATATGCTATATGGTGTTATTAGTAATGTTGCAGTTTGAAGAAAGCAAATGTGTTTAGCTAATGCATTTTGGAAAGTAAGCACCATTTTGAGTACGTTCAGTGTACTATGCACAAAGCCTTCCATTTGCAACTATGGGAGATGCTTGAAGTCATACCACCTAAAAATGTGACCAGTAAAAACTGGTGTTAATGAAATTTTTTGAAATCCAACATTATCTAATAACCATTGTGACTGTGATGTAAGATGGTGGTGGTGGTGAATACGGCAGATTAACATTCCATACCCTTCTTTGGTTGGCAGATTAATGACAGCCTCCGTGCGCATTTTTCTGACCAACCCCTGGCTGAGCGCAGGGACCATCCTCTTGCCTTCACTCTGCACTGGAAGGACGTCACAGCTTCAGCTCTTATGGTATAGTTTTAACCTTACTGCTGTCTCTTCAACATTTCAATATTAATTAAAATTTGTACTGTATATAGAAAGCATTTATAAATGCTTTGCTGAGTTTGTGAATCATAACTTTGTATTGATTGAGACAATTCTAAAGTTATTTGAAGCTAGAGGGGATATTATTTCTTATGTAATTGGTATGCAAATACAGAATAGGTGTTATAAGTTTTTTGTTATCCTTAATTCATTTTTTATATTATACCCTTTTTTCCATTTTCCTAGGTGAACCCCCTTCGGCAGACACAGATCTGTGGTGAAGTTAACATTGCACGATACATATCTCGCCTCTTCCCATTGGCATCACCGTTCAACTACGAGGCGATAGGCAGCTTCCCAACCATAGCAGAGACTGACCAGCTTTTGGACCAGTTGTCACGGCAACTGTCTAGCAGTAGCAACAACAAGGAACGTCAGGCAGCCCTTCGAATGTTGAATGGCAGGTTAGGCAGAGTAGGAGTTCTGACCGAGTAAGGAAATGATATCTGGGAGTTGGGAGTTTGACTGAGTTGCTGGTATATAACGTGTAAAGTAATTGTAGGAACCAATTTGAAGTTGTCAGTTGTACTATCAAGATTGGTCCAGATTGTATGTGGACCTCATCTTAAGGGTCATTCCATCGTGAAGAATGTTATATTTGGAGACAAGTTATCGAACTACTTTCAGTTATATCTGCAAAAGTATGTAGTATAAACAGATGGCTTTTGCAAGCGATATTACCAGCACTCCATACCACATCATACCACGGTTGGATTGTTTTTATGCTTTAATGTTGATGTAATATAGATTTTCAAAAGTTGCTTGAGGAGCATTACCATGATGCTACTCCCTCTTGTACTTTGCATAAATAATTTCAGTAAGTCTTTGATTTTACTGGTTTAGTCAGGGAGTGCTTCATATCAATAATATGTCAGTAGCAAAGGATCATAACCATACCAGCAGATTTGATTATTCCTAATAACTTGTGCCGTTAAGGAAAGTGTGACCGTCACACGTTACCAGAAAAGTGAGAAGCATTACTTGTGCAATTTTTATTGAAATATGATTATACGGGCAACTCTTATTACGGTTACAGTAATTGTAAGTATCACAGACATAAACAAAATGTGTATTGATGAGAAATGTACATAATAAACTAACTAGAAAGTGGTTGCGGGGATGCTCACCATCCACTTACTTGATGTAGTGCTGCTCTTGGGTGCCTGCCTTTTCCTTTCTTCCTTCTTTCTGTCCTTCCTCTTCTGTCTTTCTTTCTTTCATTCTTTCCTCTTCCTTCTGTCTGTGGGTGACTCTTCCCTGAGTGACAAGCCAAATGGTTGTACGCCAGGAAACCATTTACTACACTGGGTGGTAACCATGGCGCCTGGTGGTTTAGTGGATAATTACAGCACTCCAATCGGATTGAGCCAGTGAAGGTTTATATCCAAGTGGTGGTTGGGGTTGATTGCTCATGTAATGCCACTCAGGGATGAGTGAGGTTGGTCACTGTCATCTTAAATGTCGGGACCAACTGCCTAGCCCCGGGCTCCTACGCTCCTCTGGAGGCAATGTAGGATTGGATGATGGATGGATGGTGGTAACCATGTAACCAAATTATGGCACCTGGTGGTTTAGTGGGTAATTAAAGCACTCCAATTGGATTGAGCTGGTGCAGGTTTGTATCCAAGGGATGGTTGAAGTTTATAGCATATGTAATGCCACTCAGGGATGAGTGAGGCTGGTCACTCATCTTAAAGGTCAAGACCAGCTTGCCTAGCCTGGGGCTTCTATGATCCACATTGGGCAAGACTGGAGTAAATGATGAATGAAAGTATGAACTAACCAGGAGACAATTCTTGTTTAAGTGGCATCAACATATTCAAGTCACATCAGCAATATGATATCAACATAGACTAATTGACCAAAGAGGGAAAAGTCACCCCTTTGAATGTATGTACCATTCTGGATACTTGAGGAGTTGGCAAAGCCTGCACAACCATGTCCTCTGCTATTTCATCTTGGGGTTGTCAGGGAAATGAAACTTTTTTTTTTTTTTTTTTTTTTTTTTTTTTTTTTTGACTCTGGGCATAGGCTTCACAGCCTGCTCCCAAGGCCCAGTGGTCCTCCTATATACCATACACCCCTACATGTCACCACTTCGGTGCTTCCACCCACCACCCATATTGAATATATGCTAGGGCTGTCTCATCCAGGACTGGTGTGTTGGTATGACCCGTTTTGTTGATGCCCATCTTTCTAAGGTAATTAACTTTGTTCATGCCCTCCTCAGGCACTGACTCAATGACCGCAGTTCATAATGTTTAGATAACTTCATGGTTGTATAATGAACCAGTACAGTCATGAACACTAATACAGGGAGAGGGTAGTCTGTCATCTGAGGGCAGATTATCACTCAAGTCCACCCCCCAACTCCCCCTCCTTACCCCCACAAAACCACTGAATTGTTAGGCAGATGGATCGGAGATCTGAAGATTTGTTCTCTCTCACATCTTGCCGTATGTAATGTTAGTATACTGTAATTTATTTTATTGTTAGGTGTATTATTACGTGTATACATCCACCTTCAGTTCATTGAGAAGTAATTATATTGAGTTTTTAGCAGATTTCAATAGAATGACCCCACTATAGAATTTTATTCCAAATATTTATTCAGTGTCTTCTAAACGATATACTAAAATCTAAGTAAGTGACAAATTATATGACTACTAGGCCTGAAAGTCCCACTCCTGCCATGTCATGTGGGGAGCCACGTATCCACTGTCCACTCATTCACCTGTTTACTCAGCCCATCCAACACTTACCCTTCCCAGCCACCTGTGTGACCAACCAACCACACTGATCTCGGGTATCCACCTTGCCCGCCCATGAATGCCACCCAACACATCTACCCACTCACCTACCCACCCTGAACCCACCTAATCCACCAAACCAACCACCCACACAGAGCACCCTGTCCGCACAATCCTCAGCCACCCTTGTGACCCATCGTGTCACCTCACACCCTGGCGACCTGCACGTTCCAACAACCCATCTTACCCACCAGCCACAGTCACTCACCCTCCCCACCCTTGAATGCCACCCACTCTGCTCGCCTAACATTGCCATCCATCACATTAACCCACCCTGCCTTCCCACTGTACCCACCCACCTCTCCCTGAATTCAGTATAACTGCAGTGATTTCGTGTTTAAAGCTGTGCATGAGAAAAGTTGTATCTTTTTCCGGTAACGTTCCTCACGCTGTGCATGTATTGTGTGTGACGGAGAATATGTTCATCAGGGTCTCTTACAAGATATCACAGGGCTACATTAGAAGGGTAATAGGATTCCTGTTGATAATATAAAGTTATGTTAAATTTCTCCAATTTGTATGCTGTGTATGGGAAAAATATTATTTAAATGTGTGGTAGGTGGTGGTGACCATCATCCACTCACCTCATGTAGTGCTGCCTACTTCTTCCTTAGCCTTTATCATTCTTTTTCTGTGCCTACCCTCCTGTCTTCCTATTTCTCCCATCTTTCCTGTCACTTCTTATTGCTTTTCTTTCCTTTACAGGTGGCTTTACATTGAGTGACAAGCCAAATGGTTTCCTGTAAGCCAAGAAACCATTTACAATTAACCAAACCGTATGTGCTCCCTATGTGTCAACGTGTGGGTTGGTGGAGGGTTAGTGCCCCTCCCCGTAAAACAAATAACTCAAAGTCAAAGGGCCACCCCTTACGGGATTGTGGCATCTGGCAATAGATAGATAGATAGACACGTTACTCCTGAAGTACTGACCCTCCACTTCAAGGTCATCCCACAGACTGATCACAAAATATATGTAAACAATTGTAGTGACAATTACAACTCAAATAGATGCTATTTCAATAAAAGCCAATGACAGCATTCCAAACAGATACATATTCGGGTCAGTAATGATAAGAAAATCACTAATTTCAGCATGAATTTTTCTTCAGTGACATGGTATGACATTCTTTACTGCCTCACCATCAGTAGACGGTTTAGAAACTTTTTCTGTCCAGGTTCATAAAGCTTTAAAATGATATATAATTTAAATATATTTTATCAGTTCTGAGATTGGCACTACCGGCCTGCATGCTACTGATGGGGCATTAAAGGATTAAAATAGAACTGGAATTGACAGGAAGAATGAATTATGTATGGAGGAGAATACGATACAGATGTGGCACCTCTTTCTTTTTCTTCTTCTTCTTCTTCTTCTTTTTTTATATATATATATTTAACAAACTGAGGTGTATGCAGAGATGCTTAAATGTAGTGGAGAGAGTGGAATGAAGTGCTTGTTGGAGATATGTAAGAAGGCATGGATGAGTGTAGCTGTGCCTGCAGAGTGAAAAAGGCTGTGATTATACCCCTGTACAAAAATATAGGTGAGCAAAGTGAGTGTAATAATTATTGTGGTATAAGTTTATTGAGTGTGGTTGAGAAGGTATATGGAAGAATTATTATAGAGAAAGTAAGAGAGATATCAGAAGTCCTAGTGAGTGATGAACAGGGTGGCTTTAGGAGTGTCAGAGGATGTGTGGATCAAGTATTTGCATTGAGACAGATAGTAGAGAAGGCTTGTGAGAAGGATCATAAGGTGTTTATGGCATTCATGGGGAAAAAGCATATGACTAAGTAGATGGAGAGGGATTGTGGAAAGTTTTGCGCATGGATCGTGTATTTTGGTAAGCTGTTAGGTGCCGTCAAGAGTTTTTATGATGGTAGCGAAGCATGTGTAAGGGTTTATGGGCATCTAAGTGAATGGTTCACGATCGGTGTGGGTGTGCGACAAGGTTGTGTGATGTCCCCATGGTTGTTCAGTGTATATATGGATGGGGAAGTGAAAACACAAGTAATGGAGAGAGGGATGGTGTTGGTAATGAATGGTGATGGATGGAATATCTCAAATTTGTTGTATGCTGATGATGCAGTACTGCTTGCAAGTACCGGACAGGAACTTGGTAGACTAGTGCAGAGTTTGTTGATGTCTGTGAGTGTCGTGCCTTGAGAGTAAATGTAGAGAAGAGTAAAATGATAGTTATTGAGAGAGAAGGGGACTCCCAGTGTGATGTCACAATGAATGGAGAGAGACTGGAATTGGTGAGAGAGTTCAAATAATTGGGTACAGTGATAGAAAAGAGAGGAAAATGTGCAAAAGAAGTTGAAAGTAGAGTGATACAAGGAAGAAAAGTAGCTGGTGCAGTGAAGTCCTTGATAAGAAACGGAAGCTTGAGTGTTGCAGCTGCACAAGGCTTACATGAGGGAGTGTTAGTGCCAACTCTCAACATATGGGTGTGAGACTGTGGTGTAGCATGAAAATGAAATGTAGAGTAAGAGCAGTGGAGATGGGACTGTTGAGGAGTGTATGTGGAGTACAGAGGGTGGATAGGATACGAAATAATGTGATTCGTGATTGGTGTGGAGTGAGGAAGTCGGTGGACACCAGAACCGAAGAGAGTGTCCTGAGATGGTGTGGTCATGTGGAAAGGATGGATAACAATAGGGTGGTGAATAAGGTATACCTGAGCGAATTTGAAGGAGGGAGGAGGTGAGGTAGGCCAAGGAGAAGGTGGAGATGTGGTGGATGAGTGTTTGAGGAAGAGAGGTTTGGAAGTCGGTGAGGCTAGGGAACTGACAAAAGGTCGAGCTGGCTGGATGAATGTTGTGAGGAGAAATGCATGATCAGGGATTTTAGCACCCCTTGTGAGCATGGCAGCGTCCGGATCGACTCAGTCAGATACATTTGTGTGAAGCTGCAGAATGTGGTGAACGTTTTTTGGCGTACCCGGTAGAGCCAGGATTCCGGGGGCTTAAATGATGAGTGAATTTAAGTGTGACCTATTTGGATTGGGCAGGTTTGTGCTGTCTGGACATTGCTACTCCTCACCCTGCCCTTGGGTGGGAAAGGAAGTCTGGATGATGATGATGATGATGACAAGCTGAATGTTCCTGGTAGGTAACATGAAGTTCATCTGTAAAGGAAAAAAATACAGTACAATATGTGAAGGTGGTTGGGCCATTGAGGTAGGGCCAGGATTCTGAGAGCATGATTGCTTTGATTATATATGAGTGAATGATTGTCAGGTTTGCTTCTCTGAGCATGCATTTGATAGTTCTCTCTCTCTCCTGTGTTATCTCTTTCCTTATTTTTAGGGTCTTGCCTCACCCCATCCCAAGGTGGGAATAGAGGTCAGAGTGGTGAAGAAATGGCATGTGACAGCTGAAAGTGTTGACTGATTGACTGACTTACTAATAGCTCCATAACTTCCTTTATTTCAAGGCTAGGGAAGAACACATTCCTAATGGGCTGCAGTTGTGGCATAGCAGACGTGTTAGCGTGGTCGTTGGTAAAGCAGTTGGGCCTGGATATTGGAGCACCCAGTAATGTTGCCAAGTGGTACAAGTATCTCACTTCCATGGCAGGCTTAGGTAAGGAACTGTTGGTACAGAAGAGAGAAAGCCTAATTTTAAGTAAGGTACTGTTGGTTTAGAAGAGTGGAAGCTTACTTAGGAATCCTGTTTTACCAAGGTACTGCTGGTATAGAAGAGAGGAAGCTTAATTTTATATAGGGCGCTGTTGGTATAGAAGAGAGGAAACTCAACTTTATGTAGGGCACTGTTGGGATAGAAGAGAGGAAGCTTAATTTTATGTAGGGCGCTGTTGGTAATAGAAGAGAGGAAGCATAATTTTATGTAGGGCACTGTTGGTATAGAAGAGAGGAAGCTTAATTTTAGATAAGGTGCTGTTGGTTTAGAAGAGAGGGAAGATTAATTTTAGGTAAGGTGCTGTATGTATAAAAGAGAGGAAGTTTAATTTGACAAGTCAGGAGTACTGTGTAATACCAGCACTCGTGTAGTTTGATGCATATTATCTTATATTGCCTAGCACCATTATCATCTGATGCATTCAGCAGCAACAAAAAACTCCACATATTGTTATCCTACTCTGGCCATTAGATTTCCTTTGTAATATTAAATGTTGTCAGTTTTCTAGAGCTATGGTAATGATTGATGTTTGTCCTCAGAGTTGGAGTCAGCAACCCCTGAATCTAAACATCCTTCAGAATCAAATATGGAAAAATCAAATTTGCAGCAGGTGAGGACCGAAGCAAAGAAGCAAGAGGCGTCACCAAAGTCTGCAAAAGTTACAATCAGAGATACTGCTAAAAAGTCACCATCAGTTGCAAATGGAGATGCCACTAAAAAATCCCCAGCAATTGCAAACGGAGTTGACATTAAAAAGCCTCACATGGACCGTGCTGGACTGGAATCATATCTTAAAAGTCTGGGGATCAAGTACCAAGTGACTGATCATGAGGAAGTGTTCACTGTTGAGGCACTTATGAAGTGTGTCAAGGAGAAGAACATCCCTGGGTTGCACATGAAGAATCTTTTCCTCAAAGACAAGAAGAGGAAGGATCTCTACCTTCTCTCAGCCAGACATGATGCAGAGGTGTGTGTTCTTAACCTGAGTTAGCCCCTTCAATCCAGAAATTAAATATGTCTTTCTTTCCTTCATTCTTTCCTCTTCCTTTTGTTTACCAGTAACTCTACAGTGAATGACAAGCCAAATGGTTCCTTGTACGGGAAACCATTTACTGTGCTGGTTGGTAACACATACATACATACATCATCTAATCCTGTTGCCCCATGAGGAACGTAGGAGCCCGGGGCTAGGCAAGTTGGTCCTGACATTTAAGACGAGAGTGACCAGCCTCACTCATCCCTGAGTGGCACTGTGTGAGCAGTAAACCTCAACCATCCCTTGTGGAGCTCCTTAATTGCCCAGTAAACCGCCAGGCACCAAAGTTTGGTTATATGGTTGCCACCCAGTGTAGTAAATGGTTTCCTGATGTACCGGAAACTGTTTGGCATGTCACTTAGTGTAGAGTCACCCATAGACAGAAGCAAGAGAAAGAAGGAAGGAAGGAAAGAAAAACAAGAAGAAGGAAAGAAGAGAGGAAAGGGCAGGCACCTGAGAGCAGCATGACATCAAATGAGTGGATGGTGAGTGCCCTTCTGGGTGGTAACCATGTAACCAAATTATGGCACCTGGTGGTTTATTTGGTAAATAAGGTGCTCCAATCAGATTGACCCAGTTCAGGTTTATATCTAAGGGGTGGTTGAGGTTCATTGCTCACGTAATGCCACTCAGGGATGAGTGAGGCTGGCCACATTCATCTTAAATGTCTGGACCAACTTGACTAGCCCTGGGCTCCTACACTCCTCGGGGCAACATGGGATTAGATGATGATTGAATGAATCAATGAAAAGTATGCACGCACGCATGCACGCGCGTGCTCACACACACACACACACACACACACACACACACACACACACACACACACACACACACACACACACACACACACACACACACACACACACACACACACAGTTTTGCTTAGTGCTGGAGAGACATTTCAAACTGGCTAGTTATAGTCTTCAGTAACTCCTTCACCTTTATGGAGTATTCTTAAGTTGATAAAATTGTTTGGTGGTAGCAAGAATAAACTAGGGAATATGTCACTGGATTGAAGAAATGAATTACTTATTACATTATCATTAGGGGGCATGGTTGGTCAGTGGTAGAGTGCCTGACGCGAGACCGAAGTCGTGAGTTCGCACTGCACTCGGATAAGCTGCCTTGGAGGGAGAGGTAGCACCTTCCTGTCATCTAGCTGGTTGTAGCAGCCGTGGCTCAGTGGATTAGAGCACTCTGACCAAAGGGTCAGAGGTTTGAGTCCATCCAAGGGTCATTGGTAGACATCAGGAAGGGCATCCGATCATAAAATGCTACATACCCCAAAACCAAAGTCCTCTACCCAGGGGCAACCCCTTAGCCCTTATGAAAAAGAGGAGACACTGCTTAAAATTAAAAAATTATATATAACCTTGGGACTAAATTTGCAGAGGGGAAGGCAAGCTTGTAATTTTAGTGGTCATTTATAAAGCAGGTTTGGTTATTTGCTGTGTTCAGCATGCAGTCCACATTATAGAGTGTACCATAGCTCAGAAATATCAGACATGTTCTGTTGTGCCTCAGAAATTATATTGAAAGAAAAAAAAAAGGGTTTTGTTCATACTCCCTCACTAGGTTTTAGTACATGGACATTTAGAGCTAGGTGACTGTAGTAACTGTTTTACTAGGTATTGACCTTCTTCTAAGATGCTGGAGGAAAATACAGTATTGTATACTGTATAAGAAAGTTAGCTACACACTGTTACAGTTTCTTCCTTATAACTAGTACAATACAGTACTTTCAGTGGGGGAAATGGTTAAATCAGCTTTATAATTAGTACAGTACTGGAACTTAAGTAGGCATTTTTCTTTAATTTAGTATGAACTTCATTGCAAAAAAACAAATAGAGATGGGTGACAGTCTGGATTGATTATATATGATTTTCCTTACAGGTGAAACTCAGTGATGTAGCCAAACAGGTGGGAGTCAAGGAGTTGCGTTTTGCTGATGAGTCCGTGATGCTGGATGTCATAGGGGTGGCCCAGGGTTGTGTCACTCCCTTTGCACTGGCCAATGACACAGAACAGAAAGTGACATTCCTGCTTGATTCTGTGGCACTTGACTCCTCCCATGCCTATGTCAACTTCCACCCACTGAGTAATGCTGCAACTCTAGGAGTTTCTCCACAGGATCTCAGGAAGTTTTTGGGAGCAACAGGACACCAGCCTAAGCTACTTAACTTCGCATAGCACAATTTACATTATTTTTTCTTAATTTACTATTTCTGAAGGAGTACGGTAGGGACTAAAACTTTTGCGTGGAGAATTGATATAACTTAAAATAGGCCTGTCATTTTCCTACCCATGATAATTTTTAACAAATACAACACATTTTTATGAAAGTGGGGACTTGAGCTATTCTGCATATTCAGGAGAGCACATCATCATTTGGGAATTTTAACATTTTTACATACAAAACCAGAGTCTTAACTTCATCATTCATATAACAAATGGCCAGCTAACAGTCCCAGTGAACACTAACCTTAATCTGAACAAAAGGTATGTTGGCGGTTTTTATTCTTTAGAGCAAAGTATCTTTGCCTTTAGTCACTCATATATTGCATCACTTTACGCATTATCTGTGACCGTTTGCAAGACCATGCTCACTGCTAAGCAAATGACTACTTTCACAAGAAACTGATGGTGTCTTCTTTCTTCACCCTTTAAGTGGCCCTTTACAATATTACTGTGTAACAATTACAAAATACAATACAGAATAATAGGTACAGTGAGTACTGTACCTACATTACTTGTACATAAATTACAGGAAATTCAAGTCATCCTTACAATGATGTACATGTAATGTATTTTATCTTTTAGTCTTACTAACTACCTTGAAACAATTATTTTCAGCTTAATGCATATCTAACAGGTGGGGGTCATATGTAGCATTCATTAACCCCTTCCATATCACGAGTCATCCCTGAACCGACTAAAAGCATCAGAAGGTAGCAAGGATGAACTAAAATGGACATCACTGCACAGAATTTAAATGTTGTTTGCAAATATTTTGTTTATTACTTCTGGGGAAGAGGGAGCTTTTGTTCTGAACACATGAGGCATCGATTTAGCTTACCTTTTACCCTGCCCTTTGACTGAAATGCAGTTGTAGCCAGGCACTGAAAGAAGATTTCTCACTGAAAGTTTGGAGTTTTTCTGACTGCACGAGTAACATTGTCATTGTGAACAGTTCCTCAGGCAATCTAGCATCTTTGCAATACCATCTTAACACTTGGTAAAGTGTCTTTGTTGCGAGTGAAATCCTAGCCATGATTCCTCTCCAAACAAGTGTATGATTAAAAAGTGAGCAGAGCCTATAGCTTATGAGTGTTCTGCATCACATTTTGTGTAGGGGATTTGCAGGTTAGATAGAGAATAAAGTGCTTCCATTAGCTTTATGTATAACTATAGGTTGGCTCATAAAAATTGTTCCTCTTCCGCTTTGCTAGGTGATTTTTGTGTGTTGACAGGAGGGCTCTGTCAGCAGTATCATTGTGTACATTACGTCACTTACTTTTTTCCTTTTCCCACTGCCACATCCATACCCAAATCAGTTGACTCAATCCTCTTTGCAACACACAAGAAACCATCATAGTTTCTAGTGGAGCACTATTTATGGACCACCCTGTACTCTTAAATCTCTGTAGTGTGTGTCCTTTTTATTTCATTCATTCTACACCCAGATGAATCCTGTTGGAGAGAAGTTGCTGGTCTAAAGATCTCCCAGACAGTTTGAAAAGTCTACCCTAAGGTGAATAAAGTAATCTGGAGGCAGCAAGAATGAAGAACAGAATGTCATCTGTTTGGAGAGGTTAAGGATGTCAATATTAGGAATGAGTATTTTTCACTTGCCGTTATTCAGACTTCTGTGGACTGGCATTCCTCCATAACAGTTATCCTTTATACAAGAAAGCTTAGATCATCTGGTAATAGACTAACCCCTTCAGTCCACTGATGTATTTGTTATTTGATTCTTCCTGTTTCCAGATAGGGTCACTCAACTTTGTAGTGTTATCAAGTCATGAGGGGTTTCATCTGATTTTAACCCTTCCAGTTCAGTAAATCTCCCCTGAACTGCATAATAGGCTCTGAAACTAGCAGGATTAAAATACAGTACTAAATACATCAACAGAGTAAATGGGTCATACATATCAGTTTTATTCTTAAAAAGTTATTAAGAAATGAAGCATAGAGATAATGAGTATTGAAAATTGTAAACGTGTAGTCTGGTTTATTCTGGCAAGTGCAGTAGGTATAGTTTAGACAACTTTATCCATGTCATTATGTTTAATGAGTCATTATTATAGTGAAATGATAATGAATTACAACTCACAAAGTTGTACATAACACTGCATTGTAATAATGGTGAGATGCTGTCTGCCACAAGGAAACACTGCTTCACTGCATGGAACAGCCCTGTAGGGACAGTTGCTTCCCTGCAGTAGATGGGTCTGCTCAGCCTGGCAGACCAGGATTATTCAACAACAATAAAGTACAATACAGCAAACACACTGCAACTTTGTCCATTTTTTAATCATTCAGTTCTGTCTATGCTCATTAGCACATAATGCTGGTGATTTAGTTCAGTTTTGCATTTCTGTTCATTGCTGCAGACTAGTTTTATAGCAGTACAGTAACCAGTTTATGGATCAGCAGTTGGTTTAGTAACTGAATTGTACTTTTGGAGTGTTGACGGCTTTATTATTTGTATTTATTTATTTATTTATTTTAGAAATATGAAAGTATTTGGTAGCCACTTTATCAGTTGAAGTACTTAGCTTTACAAACAATTTGCAACTCTGTAGTTGGATACAGTTTTTGCTTTTACAGACAATTTGCAACACACTTGGTGGTTACAGTTTTTGCTTTGTATCAGTTTCCTCTCATTCGTATCTGATAATTTTAAATTAATTTCCTTTGTCCTCAGTTGCTGTTGCATGGAAGTAGGTATGGATTAGGTTAAAGGAAAGACACAAGCCTGTAATATAACAATTGAGTTAATTCTGACATTTGGTTCACCATTCACAAAACTTACAGAGCCTTGTGTTTATGTTTAGAGGTTTACCGAAAATGTTTCTGGCCAACACGAACAGAGTCCAGACCCATGACGTTTGGCTGCATATAACATACTGTATATTTCAGTGCCACATATATATATATATACAGTACTGTCCTGGGTTACATAAGAGTTCCGTTCCTGAGATGACATAAGTCGATTTTTTATGTAACTCGAGTTTCTGAATGTACATCGTACATTTATACCTCGAGGGAGTGTTAGGGCGATTTGTTTATGGCCACCCCGTGTGGGATTAAGGCGTCTGGCAATAGATAGATAGATAGAGTGTTAGTGGGTGGGGAGGTGATGTGAAATATTAGGGACAAGGTATGCAGGATGGAAGAGACAAGAAAGTGATGAATTGAAGAAGGGAGAATGGAGATAGGAGTGAGTGAAAAGGGCAGAAATGAAAGAAATTGAAGGAAAAAGAGACAACAAGGGAAAAAAAGGAGAGGAGAGAAGAATGGAGAAGGGGGATAGTGTATTAAAGGAATGGAAAGGAAGAAGGGAAGGGAGGACAGAAAAAGGGGGGGAGGGAAGGAAGTGTGATGTGTGGAGGGAAGAGAAGGGTAAATGGGTGTAGGAAGCTAGGAAAAGAAGGGAATAGAGGGAGGGGGAAAGAAGAGAGGAATGGGGAGGGGAATGAGTCACAGATGAGAGATTAAGGATTAGTGAGGAAATGGACAAGAAGGAAAATGAATGAGGATGAGAGGGGGGATAATAGACAGAGGCAGTATTTAAGGAAAGAAACAGGAATGGGGTAACGGCAGGGGATGAGCGAGGGAGGAGAGGAAATTAGGAAGGAGAGATAAGAAGAGAATAGAGTAGAAAGAGACATTTTGCGGCAGATAGCAACACTTTAAAACCTGCACTTTATGTTTATTTCTTCATTATTTTTAAAAAATTTCCTTGTAGCAGACTATTGTAACCTTGAGATTGATGCAAGTTGAGTGATGTAACCTGGGACCCTACTGTATATATATACTGTGTATGTCTGTATACATACATATATATATATATATATATATATATATATATATATATATATATATATATATATACACTGTAGATAGATAGATAAAATACGTATGTATATATATCATTAAAGTATTATGTAAAAGTCTAAAGAAAGCTGTATTTTCTAACATAAATCTCCTACAAGTACAGTACAGTACACTAATTCCTTGTTATATATCGACGCTTTTATATAATACTGTATCTTCTTTTGCGTAGTATCTTACATAATGACTGGCCAGTAAAGTTCCATTGCTACCAGTTTCCCCTAACTTACAAGTGCTGATTGTATTAAAAGAAGAAGTTGCAGTATTTAGGAATACCTATCGGACATATTATGAGGACCTATAAATTAATACAGATTATGGTTTACGGTTGAACATGGTGAACCATATTGTGAACTGAGATGAGTAATAAAACAAAACTCTGCATTACTGTTGTCCATGTGAATTTGGTAGGTAATTGCATAATTTATGATTTAACATTTTAAAGAAGTTTACGGTACTCTTGACTGACTGGAGTTGATAAGCACCTCCAGTCAGCATCATTCACCTCCACCTTTTAGTTTTTAGAATACCTATCAGATGCGTAGTGCTAATTCCATATATTTTCACATTAATGCTGATGGTGGGGGGGAATTCGCTGGACTGCAGAGTTATGATAAGAGTTACACTAATTTACTTAGGGTTGACAGGGTGTTACGTGCAGCCAAGATTGACAAATCATATCATTTCTAAATGAGGCTTTATATCCCCTAAAACATTTTGATCTCTTCAGTCTGATAACACTCTGGTTTTAGTCTTTCTACCATCAGATTTTTTCAAGCTTTGTGGAAGAAAACAGGATGTGAGGAAGTTAATGGAAGCACTTTCATACCCAGTCACCATGAATTTCTTCTCTAGAATGAACAAAATCATGATGGTAGCAACAATACACTAGGGGAAAAAAAATATCATAGGATGGAAGGGATTAACCTATGAATGTCTAACATATTACATGATAGGTCTCAGACGTTGAGTGAATGTGGCACAAATCTTACAGTGTGAGGATGGTGAAATACAGCACAGAATTACAGGTTATGCAAGGATTTTGGGGTGACATAGTTACCTTGCAAATAAAGGTATATGGGTTTCTAATGGCTGTATGATTATCCTAATATAGCATTTGCAGACTCTGAGGGGCACTCAGCATCCACTCACTCAGTGTAATGCTGCTTTGGGTGTCTGCTGTTTCCTCTCATCCATCCTTCCTCATCTGTCTTTCCTTCATTCTTTCCTCTTCCTTCTGCCTCCAGGTGACTTTGCACTCCCTCTTCTATCTTTCTTTCCTTCATTCTTTCCTCTTCTGTCTATGGGTGACTCTACACTGAGTGACAAGCCAAATGGGTTCCTGTACACCAGGAAACCATTTGCTATGGTGGGTGGTAACGATGTAACTAAATTATGGCACCTGGTGGTTTAGTGGGTATTTAAGGTGCTCTAATCGGATTAAGCTTGTGTAGGTTTTTATCCAAGGGATGGTTGGAGTTTATTGCTCACATAATGCCACTCCGGGATGAGTGAGGCCGGTCACTCATCTTAAATGTCAGGACCAATTAGCCTAGCCCAGGGCTCTTATGGTCCTCATGGGGCAACATAGGATTGGATGATGGATGGATATTAAGCAATACTGTATATTGTTGTCTAGTGGTCAGAATACCTCAGTCACAGCATTCCATCCTCAACAGGTGACCATGGAAGCCTTCTGATTATGTAATGCCACAAAAAGAAGTAGCCTGGTAATTTACCCTTATATGCACTGGATTGTGGAAACCCAACCTAGGGACACTATCGAGGTATAGATTTTTATTTTATTTTTTTTAACATCCAGAAAGTCTTAGATGAAAAGATAATGATGCAAATAGTAAGGTAGATACCAGAATTCTGGTAAGTGATGAATAGGGTACTGTAATATCCAAAGCTGCAGGGGACATGTTGATCAATGTGCTGTAAGATAAATGTTGGGGATGTGTGTATGTGACTGATATTTATGACAGTACCCTCCATGATGATAATGTTTTTATTTTATTCTTGCTATTTCTATATCATTTTATTAATCTGACTGGAGGTATTAGGTACAGCTTTCAGTATCCCCTACCAAAGTGGGATGTCTTCCTGCAGTGGCTCATTTCTGCTACACTATGAGTAATGTAAGGAAAGGTGTGGCAAGGTGTAATAAGGTAAGGTATGGCAAAATGTAAGGGAAGGTATGGCAAGGTGTAATAAGGTAAGGTATGGCAAAATGTAAGGGAAGGTATGGCAAGGTGTGATAAGGTAAGGTATGGCAAGGTGTAATAAGGTAAGGTATGGCAAAATGTAAGGGAAGGTATGGCAAGGTGTAATAAGGTAAGGTATGGCAAAATGTAAGGGAAGGTATGGCAAGGTGTGATAAGGTAAGGTATGGCAAAGGCAAGGTGTAATAAGGTAAGGTATGGCAAGGTGTAATAAGGTAAGGTATGGCAAGGTGTAATAAGGTAAGGTATGACAAGGTGTAATAAGGTAAGGTATGGCAAGGTGTAATAAGGTAAGGTATGGCAAGGTGTAATAAGGTAAGATATGGCAAGGTGTGATAAGGTAAGGTATGGCAAGGTGTGATAAGATGAGGCAAGGTAAAGTTAGGTATGGCCAAGTGATAAGGTGAGGCACGATAAGGTAAGGCAAGGTTTGATAAGGTAAGGTAAGGTGCGTTAAGGAAAGGTAAGATAAGGTGTGATAAGGTGAAGCAAGGTGAGGCAAGATGTGATAAGGTGAGGTAAGGTAGGGTAGGGCAAGGTGTGATAAGATAAGGCAAGTATGTAAGGTCAGGTAAGGCACAGTGAATAGATGAGGCATGGTAAGGTAATGTGTGATAAAATGAAGCAAGATAAGATGATAAGGTAAGGTAAGGTAAAGTGTGATAAGGTAAGGTAAGATGTGATAAGGTAAGGTAAGATAAGGTGAGGCAAGGTGTGATAAAGGAAGGGAAGGGAAGGCGTGGTAAGTTAAGGTGAGATGAGGTAAGGTAAAGCAAAGCAAGGTGTAATAAGGTAATACAAGGAAGGGTGTGATAAGGTGAGGTAAGACACAGTGTTATAAGGTAAGGTAGGGAAAGTGTGATAAGGTAAAGTAAGGTAAGGTAAGATGTGGAGTCACCAATGTAGTCCAGGCTATTCTGGGTCAGTGATCGATACTACGGGTGATCAAAAATTCATGAGTGCATCCTAGATCTCTCTCTCTCTCTCTCTCTCTCTCTCTCTCTCTCTCTCTCTCTCTCTCTCTCTCTTCACTACCACGACCAAGCTTTTTATTTTATTCTTGCAACCTTCAGACGATTTTCTTTATGTTGGGGGAGTGGAGTGGCAATGAAAGGGTACCCACCCCAGTGGTATCCACTACCCCAACACATCCCAAAAGGTGCCTTTCGTTCTGGGACTCGCCCCTCACCCACACCACGCAGATACGCCCCAGCTGCAAACCTCACGCACTTCAGACATTCCTCAGAGACGCAGATCAGATGCAACCATTACCTCCCATCCCTCAACACTCCCGTGTGACGCTCATAAAACTCTACGGTTGTAACTTACTGATTCTACCCTTTAAGAAGGTACTGTGGCAACTGGTGAGATAGTGAGTGACTGGGTTTGGCCAGGATGTCAGAGACGTCTCATCCCAGAAGGACCTTGATCAAGCAAGACTGTTAATAACCCTTTCAGTACGAGAGATATCTCCTAAGTCGAATAAAATGGATGTGAAGTAGCAAGAATAAAATAAAAGATGACATCGCACTGAGGGTTAAGCATTCGCATTCCATTTGTAAGATGGGTAAGTGGAACTCTCTCTCTCTCTCTCTCTCTCTCTCTCTCTCTCTCTCTTGGATCAGTTATTATAATTCCATACACTACATGGTCTCTCTCTCTCTCACCTCAACTAACACTTCACTTCCCATACTCCATCCCTGTCGTCGTGATATATAACCTTCAATATACTGAATAAGTTAAAGTTTTCACCTTACTCCATCCTCGCATGGCTCCCTCCTCGTGTCATGCATATTATTTAAAAATTTCAACCTCACCTAACTCCCTCCTCGTTTCCCATCCATGGCCGGTACTGTATTTACTTATTTCAACTTCACCCCGACTTCCTACTTCTTCCTGCCTCTTCCCCCATCCCCCCTCTCATCCTAGAGACTCCCACACCTTCACCTTTCCCATATTCGCCAGAACACACGAAAAATTTTTAGCACAAAGTCTAAGAGAGTCATCGTTAAGAGAATCCGTCACTCCCATCCTTACGAGAGCGAAATCAATGACGTATGACGAGGAACTTATCACCCAGAATTTGACCACCTGGGTTCTATTTAAATACATACCAGTCAAATAAATACGTTTTGAAGCCTCTAAACGCTTCTTCTTTCATTACTCGTATGTGAACAGCATTAACCCATTAGCTCCCAGAGTTCTTGTGCAAGGGATTTTGCTGGAAGGGTGCTAGGCGTACCGCCCTCCGCCTGTCGGCTCATAGTCGCGAAGCTCATAGGTCCCTACCCAAGGGTTCCCTTGTTTATTAAATTTTGAAAATGTCCAGTTCCGTCCTATATTTAGGACACTGGGTGCAAATGAGTTAAGGAACTCCTTGGTGCCATTAACTTAAAAAAACGCAAATATTAGCTTATCTTACACACACACACACACACACACACACACACACGCACACACACACACACACACACACACACGAGGTAACGTTCTCGCTTGCCAACTGGTGGACGGGAGTTCGCGCCTCGCTCAGGTTGCGAAAAGTTTCACTGATGAAGTGGGTGGTTACTGTCCCCCTTGAGCAAGGGGACGGGTGTGTGCGTGTGTGAAGGTCACAGCCTTGCCCTTAGATCGGACTATATGAGCTCTCAGCTCCCTTCCGGGAGGGTAAAAGCTGACGATCACGACCATCAAGTGATCCTGACCGACCCGGTGAATTACACACACACACACACACACACACACACACACACACACACACACACACTGAGTATCTGGTGCACATTTTTTTAAAAATCTAACTTGGCCCAGAAATGACATCTCTTCATCTTGAATGATGAGTTGCTGCCAGCGATTAACACCAAAATATAATGCTGATCACGAAGTAATGCTAAAGGATATGGAACCATAGTATTATGCTTCTTTATTTTTTCTTACAATGATCTATGTGAAATAAGCCGCTACAGGACGAGGATCTGGGCCAGGTTATGGAGAGAGAGAGAGAGAGAGAGAGAGAGAGAGAGAGAGAGAGAAAAATTAGCATGGCGATTTGGAGCATTGGTTAGGAGTGTTTGACAGGTCATGGAATCACATTAAAGGTAGGATCAAATTCCTCTTGTGACACTGATTTCGCTTTTGCAAGAAGAAAACGGGCACACTGGAAATTCGTGTTCTTTCTCTTCCTTACTGTAAATCGGAAATAACATATATTTTGCTCTCGTCACCAAGATTTTTTTTTCTTATTTTCTTTTCTTTTTCGTTTTTCCTTTATTTTCCTTTCAGAGAAAACAATAGTATGGTAATATTCGATACTCCCCACGTCTCTCCTACGAAAAACAAGCCTGAGATATATGAGTGAGGTGAGGGTACAGAGAGAGTGGTGTGACATGAAGGTTGGAGCAGGAAGGACTAGCAAGGATGGCTGCAAGGTCTCTCTCTCTCTCTCTCTCTCTCTCTCTCTCTCTCTCGTAATATCGAGGGTTGAATACCAAGACAATTAATTCCGTGTAACTGTTTAAGTTTCTCTCTCTCACATCTCTAAAGTATTTCCATCCCTACCTACATGTTTGTCTATCTATCCATCTCTCTTTATGCTTGTCAGTCTATCTACCTGTCTATCTATCAGACTACCTGTTTTTCTGTCTACACATCTATCTGTCCGCCTATCTTTTGATCTGTCTATATATCTATCTACCTATATTGTTAGACCCAGCATCCTTTGAGAGGTTGCTTCGGGAACGACCTGACCTCACTCAAACCGTTGTGTGTGTGTGTGTGTGTGTGTGTGTGTGTGTGTGTGTGTGTGTGTGTGTAAGTATAAAGTTAGCTCCTTCAAATTCGAAATCTTTCTACATGATGATGGTCCACATTCTAGCCTTTTTTCTGAGTATACTGGATAGGTTATTTGAAATTCAAACATAGTGCCCGGATAAGTAATGCCGTAGAATTTTTCCTTCCTTTCCCGAGAGAGAGAGAGAGAGAGAGAGAGAGAGAGAGGGTGGAGGACGGACAAAGAAGACAAATATAGCTATGAGACTATGGCAATCAGAAATAGACTTACGAGAAAGGACTTACCGGACTTCTCGTACATTTGTGTGTGTGTGTGTGTGTGTGTGTGTGTGTGTGTGTGAGAGAGAGAGAGAGAGAGAGAGAGAGAGAGAGAGAGAGAGACAACAGACAGACAGACAGACAGACAGTGACACAGAAAGACATACGACTGACTGACTGACAGACACACACAGACAGACGGAAAGTGAGAAACAGAAGAGACAGACAGAAAAACAAAATCAGAGACACACAGACAGGCAAATAGACAGAAACAGTCACAAAAACAGACACAGAAACCGAGAGAGAAGCAGACACAGACAGACAGACAGATTAGCAGACTGACAGAGTAACTAACAGAGAGAGAGAGAGAGAGAGAGAGAGAGAGAGAGAGAGAGAGAGAGAGAGAATTACTTTGATAATGCCTACGAGTATATGTTCCCCCGTCAGTTTGCCGGCAGTATCTCAAAACTTACAAAAAAAAAAGAAAAAGTATCTATATATCTGTTTATTTGTCTATCCATTTATCTATCTACGTGTCTCCAGATGCCTAAATTTCGTAAGGGGTGACCATTGCCGAATCACCTCCACGTCACGTACCATAATAAATCCTCTGTCGTCTTGCTGCCGTCCCTCCAACTCTCACCTCTCTCCCATATACAACAGATCGAGGGCATGCATGGTGGCCGTCAACAGCAAACCTCCTTTTGTGCGGAGTTGTTTGTATTTTACTTTACTCTTACTCCTGCCACACGATTAAAAAAAAAAAAAAAGGAGAATTTATTGTCGTTATTATGCTTTTTGTTGACACCATTCTACTGCATCCGTTATTGTTGTTGGTGGTGGTGGTGGTGTGATTTTGTTATCATCGTCGTCGTCATCGTTATTGTTGCTGTCATTGTTCATTGTCACTTATTTTTGTTGACATTTTTTTCGCATTTACACAATTTGAAAGCATGTGGAGTTATGTGGAGAGACAGGCAGACAATCGAGGAAATAAAGGAATGTTGTGGTGTTGATGTGGGTGAGAAATGTTAAGAGAAATACGATGGTTTGGCCATGTGAAGAGAATGGAGAATGAGAGATTGATTAGAACAGTGTAGGTCTATGTGAGGTAGAGGGAGATAGGAGAAGGGGTAGACCAAGGATGAGCTAGAGGCAGGGACGTACTTAGAGATTTGGGGGCCCGGGGGGGCTAAGTTCTTTGCTGGGCCCCCCTCCTGGAGGGGGACCCCGCAAAGAACCTAGTCCCCCTAATTCTCAAAACTTATCTAATATCTCAGCCGGGATTGTCGGGATGATAAATATATATATTTTTAAATATTAATAAAAAAAGCTTATAAATTTTTAAGGCTTTTTGGGGCCCCCCCCTCAATTTGGGGCCCGGGGGGCAGTTTCAAACAGCCCCCCCCCCGCCCCCCCTCAGGTACTCCACTGGCTAGAGGGATGGAGTAGAGAGAAAATATGAGAGAGAGGGTGTGAGTTGAAGAAAGGGCAGTCAAATTGCAAGGTACAGTGAGACATGGAGATTTTGTTTGTGACCACTCCTTACAGAATTAATGTCTGGCTATAGATAGACACATATAAACTGATAAATATACAAACAGATAGATAAACAGATTTGGGCTATGGTTGTAGTTGTGGTTATAATGTTGGTTGACGATGGTTGTAGTTGTTGATGTTGCAGAGGTGAGTAGTAGGTGTATTGTTTGCTTGTTTTCATTGTGGTGGTAATTGTGGTGGGTGTGGCTGTTGTTGCTGTTGTTGTGATTGTGGGGCTATTGTTATGGTGAGTATTGTTCGACGGAGAGAGAGAGAGAGAGAGAGAGAGAGAGAGAGAGAGAGAGAGAGAGAGAGAGAGAGAGAGAGAGAGAGAATCAGACAAAATGACAGACTGACACCCAGAAAATGAGAGAGAGAGAGAGAGAGAGAGAGAGAGAGAGAGAGAGAGAGAGAGAATCAGACAAAACGACAGACGGACAACCAGAAAATGAGAGAGAGAGAGAGAGAGAGAGAGAGAACGGTAAACCGGAACGAACCAGTCTGCTGTCTTTTTTTTCACTGCACAGACCTTGGTATGCTACTTCATGCGACTCTCACTTTCAAATGTCCGCGTTATTCTCGTCGGAACAGACTTCGTAACTTATGCTCTTTAGCGATTTATATTGTCTCTTAATCCCTTTCTTTCCAGTATTAATAGTCTTTCTACTTTCACGCGATTTCCACTCAGATTAGCGATAGAGTAGAGGCTGTTAAAAGGGTTGATGGAGACTTTCCGACCAGGTTCCTACAGATGGTATCTCTGGTTAACAAAGTCGCTTGGAAGTAGCAAGAATAAAGAGAGAGAGAGAAAAAAAAAGGTCATTGGAGTAAACCGGAAATCACTGGCTAAGGAGGCTGCTGGCACCTGTTCCTTAGCGACTTATTTTATTCGTTGACATATCATTATCGCCCACCTTTAGAAGGCGGAACGATAATGTTTTTGCCTGCCTCTTTGTGTGTGTGTGTGTGTGTTCCCATTTTATCTCATGAACGGCTTGAGCTATCAGCATGAAACCTTCAGAGGATCAAGATATGGCCAATATCTTGGAAGAGTTCCAAATGGGCAGTCGGGGTCAAGGTCAAGGTCACTAAAATGGCTGCCAAAGGTCAACTAGTTTTTATTGCCCGCCTTTAGCACCATTATTTTTCATAAATGGCTTGAGCTATCAACATGAAACCTTCAGTGTATCAAGTTATGACCAAAATCTTGGACTTCGCCTGCAGCATATTCCGGCGAGCGACTAACATTCGGCTCCCGAATGCTTTCCTTTCATAATCGTTATTGTTATCATTATGTTACGTGTACCTCATTGGTCATTATTTTCGCTGTCTTAGATGCCGTTTCTCCTCCGTCTGTCATCCAAGCCTTTGTTGACCCATGAAGAGCGTAGTAGACTGGGCTAGGCTGTTTAATCTTGGCGTTTAGAGCACGGTACCCAGTTGTTCTTCCCTGAGTGACGTTGTGGGCAATAAAATCCAACCATTCCTCGAATGTAAACCATTATGAACCATAGACCTTTGAAGCTCCCTAACCCACTAGACCACCAGGAGTCTACTTGGCTTGATAGTTACCACAAAAGTATCCTAGGCTACAACAGACCATTTGGCTTGTCATTCAGTTTAGAGTCACCTGTAGGCAGAGTTACATCAAACGAGTGGATTGTAGTCGCCTCCACCTAGCACAACGTAGCCGGTGATCAGCAACGACACGCTCTCCATCTGTCTGTCTATCTATCTATCTATATGTCTATCTATCTATTGCCAGACTACTTTATCCGTAAGGGCTGGCCAGAAATAAATCGCCTCCACATCGCCCTGTTCCCTGCCATTTGACTGCCCTCCCTTCAGCTCACACTTCTCTCATATATCTCTCCATTCCATCTCTCCATCTCATCGCTGGACTCCTCCTATCCCTCTCCACCTCACTCATATACATTATTCTAGTCAGTCTGTCATTCTCCATTCTTTCCACATGGCCAACTCATCTCAAAGTATTTTCCAGCCCTTTCAGTTATATCCACATCAACACAACACTCTTTTGTTTCTTAGTTTGTCTCCATAAAACCTCTTAATACTCGTAGCCTATATTCAGAGCGATGACGCCTCGGTCTATTTATAGCACTGTTATCACCAGAATATTTTAGTAAGGGGAGGCTATCCGTGGTGAAGGAATTTATTTAGCATGATATGTTAATGAAATGAGCGGAGGAGGTTACAAACAACCTTCATTTATCTGTCTTATACCGTGCCAATCTCCCAAGCTAAGTAAAATATCTGGTAGCAGCAGGAATAATAATACAGGGTAATCCGTAAATATCGCTGCACCAGAAACTAACAGGTCGGTACTTTTTATGCTGCAAAGACGGCTCAGTCCGCTGGCGTGGGCGTGGCACTGAGAGTAGGGAATGAGAAAATGATGAAGGATAGGCATTAAGACTGACTGAAACGTTCCCCAACACACGACAAAGCATCCGACGGAGGGGAAGAGGAGCGCTATATATAAACCACCCTAGAAAAAATATATAGTATGGGATTTTTTTGCTCATCCGAAAAGTGTAAACATTCTAGCCCCGCGGAGAGGTGAGTCACCATTCTGAGAGAGAGAGAGAGAGAGAGAGAGAGTGAAGAGGATGCAGTTTGTTTATAGGTAAAGCGAGAATATACGAAACAATTCTCTCTCTCTCTCTCTCTCTCTCTCATAACAATTCAGAAAGAGTGCAAGTTGCTCTTGTTCCCATGGTCTTGTCAGTTAATGCATTTACACATCTGTCAATTGTTTATATGTATCTATTTATTTTCTGTCCAACTATATTCATTTATTTACAGTATTTACTTATTTGTTTTTGTTTTTCTTTTTTCTTTGTAAAACTGTGCAGATATCAATGTGTGTGTGTGTGTATATGTGTGTGTGTGTGTGTGTGTGTGTGTGTGTGTGTGTGAAGATAGATGCATGTAAATTTGAACATACAAGTTTACGACACTACGAGGTATGCATGTGCGTGGAATAGTCAACTGCGTGCACGTGCCTGTGTGTGTGTGTGTGTGTGTGTGTGTGTATGTTTGTTTGTTTATGCGAGGGATTCTATTTGCGAGTGAATGAATGTAGGCGGCATGGGAGGCTTCGTAACATATGTCTCGTAGCTATTCATTTTGCATATTACACCTTAACAGTCTCTTGCAAGTTATTTATATAGTTAAAAATTTACTTTACCTCAGTGACATACAAGAGGATATGTTTTGTGCAATGTGGAGAATAAGTCGCAATGAGAGAGGAGTTGCGAAATCTCTCAGTGACATACGTGGGTTGGTTTATGAGAAAGATTATATTTACATGTGAGTGGTGTGGTAGGTGGGGGCGCTCACTATCCACTCACTCGATGTAGTGCTGCTCTCGGATGTCTGCCCTTTCCTCTCCTCCATCCTTCTTTCCTTCCATCCTCTTCAGTCTTTCTTTCCTTCATTCTTTCCTCGTCCTGCCTATAGGTGACATTACACTCCCTCTTCTGTCTTTCCTTCATTCTTTCCTCTTCCTTCTGCCTATGGGTGACTCTATACTGAGTGACAAGCCAAATGGTTTCCTGTACACCAGGGAACCATTTACTACGCTGGGTGGTAACCATATAACCAAATTTTGGCGCCTGGTGGTTTATTGGGTAATTACGGCCCTCTAATCGGATTGAGCCGGTGAAGGTTTATATCCAAGGGATGGTTGGGGTTTATTGCTCACGTAATGCTACTCAGGTATGAGTGAGACTGATCATTCTCATCTTAAATATCAGGACCAACTTGCCTAGCTTAGGGCTCCTACATTTCTCATGAGGCAATGTAGGATTGGATGATTAATGATGAATGAATGAATGATATGTGAAAATGAGTGGCGTGTTATGTGTAAATATCTGTCTGTTTATCTATTTATGTCTGAATGTCAGCCTGTCTGCCTGTCCATTCATTAATTCATCTGTCTATCCATCTACCTAGCTGTGTCTAAATACATGTGCGCATTTGTTCATGACAATGCATTTACTTGTGAGAACGAATGCTTGTATTAGGCGACTCTCTCTCTCTCTCTCTCTCTCTCTCTCTCTCTCTCTTGTATTTATTTATCTATTTATTTATTTACAGTACCTACATACCTACATACCTATTTATCAATAAGTATCTATCTATCTATCATATATCTATCTTATATGTCTGTCCTGTCTACCTGTCTGTCTGTCTAATATCTATGTTCACCTCTCTATCTGTCTATGTCTACCTCTCTGTCTGTCTATATATGTCTACCTCTCTATCTGTCTATCTAGCAAGGTAGCTAGGTCTGTCTATAAGCCTGCCTACCTGCCTACCTCCGTTTATCTACTAATCAGTCCTATCGATCCATCTATCTGCTCGCGCTGTCTTTCTCACGAATCTACCGTTTCACTTTATCAACAGGAAGACGTAATTTCCTAGTTACCTCCGCCAACGAAGTTAGAGGAGGTTATGTAATCACCTGTGCTTATGTGATTGTCCACACGATATCTTCGAGTGTTCTCAATGAAATTCAATGAAATTTTATGAAAGGATGGGTCATGGGCCAAGTAAGAATTGATTAAATGTTGGGACGGATCCGGATTAGGATCCCATGTACATCGCACAGTATCTCCAAAAGTTCTCAATGAATTTCAATAAAATTTTGTGGAAGAGTGGGCCATGGATCAAGGAACAATTGATTAAATTTGGGGGCCGATCCGGATGCTATGTATCTCCACGGATCCGGATCCGGATCCTTTTTAATGACAATGGCATTGGGGGAGGTATGCGCTCTCTGAGTGCTTTCTGATTTACTTCTTCTATCTCCAGGCGATTTCATTGACTCAAGAATAAATTTGAGACAAAAAAGTCAGGATATAGGACGATGTTCCAAGTGGTATAGGAGGTTCGTATCATCTCTTCCCCAGCGATTTGTGCTACATATTCTTCCTGGGCTGAATAAAATTGTCTGTTAGTGGCAAGAATAACCAAAATAGTGTCCGCCTCGTGGCTAAGTTAATTCCTATAATTCGTTGGCGTCTATTTCTTAATTTATTCTTGCTATCGATACAATACTTATTTTATTTTTTCTTCTGGCGGTGAAAGAGTAAAGGAAGGCTGTATCTAACATTTTTAGTGCCCAAAAGTCTCTCCGAAGATGAATAAAATAATCTGGATAGTTAAAAAAAAAAAAAAATACATGGGAGGGTGATGGTTTTTCCCGGGCACTAGGAAAAGCCCGCGTTACTGAGTTCTTAGTTAGTGACTCCTTAGAGATTTACTTTTGGGTATGGCTGGTTAACATCCTTTTGTACGTCATTTATGCGAAGTAGATCAACGTTTGAATGATTTATATAACACAGAATAGAACAGTAATGTGTAGTAACCAAATAAATCGCTTAAGAAAAGGTGTCTAAGCTTCCTGACTACACAAGAGTACCGCCCTTTGAAGGTTTTTTTGCGCATCCTCCTTAGCTACTTATTCTGCTCCTTGCACCTCAGCATTTTGTTCAGAAGCCTGCGGTACTAACTCATAATCTTAGTGGCTCTGCAAACTCCTAACACATCCTCCTTACCGAAATATTCTGTCCATTACGCTTTAGTATTGAATTTTATTGATACAAACTATGTTGATATTAAAACGGTATAAGCACCTTGCAACAAAATATCAAGATGTAATATACAAAATAAACCGCTTAGGAAAAGGTGATACGAAACCTCCAATGGGGCCTAACGTCAGCTTCCAAGAGGCTTTGTTAATGTCACTCTTAAGTCACACCTGCCCATTCCACCAGAAACCTCTCTCTCTCTCCCTCCCTCCATCCCTCCCTCCCCCCCCTCTCTCTATCTCAGTGCAGCTGGCGCAGCGTTGAAGTCCTCAGCCAGAATTCTGGTAGTAAAAATGTTTTTTTTTTTCTTTTCACTGGTTCTTTGTCTTCATCTCTCTCTCTCTCTCTCTCTCTCTCTCTCTCTAGTGAGGATTCCCCCCCCCCCAAATCTCTCCACAGCTGTAACGGGGGGTATAGGCGATAATACGGCGAATGCTCACTTTTCTTTTTCAGGCAATCTATATGACCAAGAAATAAAATAAAGGTATACGCATCTGTACAATCTGTAAGGAAGTAGGCTGTGCATTCACTGTAAAAAGGGGGGGGGGGAAGCATGTTTTCAAACATTCTGAGCTGCAGTCCGTCTGGCAGCACCAAATAGAATTTCTCCTCTCCAGAGTGCAGTGTTATGTGACATAAACTTCTAGACGGGTTCTAGGCGTGTTCTTGTATGCTGTGTGAGCTCTCGCATGAAGTCATTCAGCAGTGTCACACGACCGTACACCACAAAACTTGTGTACGGACCATGACCAAGGACATAAGCCCGGTGTTTCTCGCTCCACACACCCAGTCTAACTCTAGATTAGACATGGCTACATACAATACCCACTATGAACTGAACTGTGCAAAATAATTCTAACTCTAGATTAAGTGTGACTACATACAGTGCCCGCTATGAACTGAACTATACAAAATAGATAATCCTAGTTAGTTCGGTCCCCTTTCATTTAGTGATTAAGGGAGGAGAGTATGTTGGCATACTGAGTATGGCCGAGAATAATTTTACCATGACAGCACCACGTAGGGGATGATGCTTGCTGAGAGGAAATCTTCTCTTTGGAGGGGAAATCTTCAGTATGGGGGGGGGGGAATATTCACTAACAAGGGGAAGATCTAGCTTGTTACATGGTAGGTCATTCAGTGTAAGAAAGTTTACCTACACCTAATACCTATAGCGATTTTCCTCATCTGAAGGAACTGGGACACTCATAACTTGTACTAAGTCGTGGTTGCATGGTATTCAGAGAGCCTTATTTGTGTGGTAGAGATGAGTCTCCTTGGTTGCTAATCAAAATTATCTTCCAGTCTGACTACACCTGGCCATTATCTGGGCTGAAATGGGTCAGGGGTCTTTGTCAGGTGAACACAAAGCGACTATATCAAAACTAGATCATGCCGAACTGGTGGGATACTCATATACAGTAAATAGGACTCCACCTCAATAACAGTCATGGGATTTTCCTGGCCAGACGCCGCCAGAGAGCCCTCGTTGGTATTCGTTTTGACTCTTGTTTGTTTACGTAGATATGCATTGTTTGTTGATGAAGGAGAGTTTATAGTTTGTCTTCTATCTGTCTATCTCAATCTTTATCTATCTCTCTATATACACACCGGTATATATATCATCTTACGCCTGTCTGTTATGTTGAATACCGGTTAATTTCAATACAGCTTGCATTCGACCTATAAGAGTATTATTAAGACGTAAGGCATAAAATAACTCGATGAGGAGGAGATGTTACGAAATATCCGACGCCAAGCAGAAATACAGTCCATTGTTCTAGTGCTCTCTCTCTCTCTCTCTCTCTCTCTCTCTCCCCTTCGCAAGACGCAAAGTAGAGAAACGGTGTAAATCACATGTAAAAGTTGGGAATCCAGATACTGAAAGAGTATTCACCCCTTTCTGTGTGTGTGTGTGTGTGTGTGTGTGTGTGTGTGTGTGTGAGAGAGAGAGAGAGAGAGAGAGAGAGAGAGAGAGAATGTATTTACCAAATTGTACTCTGTGTTGTCCTCTCAATATCTATTTTTACTCAGTCTGTTTTACGTGTGTGTGTGTGTGTGTGTGTGTGTGTGTGTGTGTGTGTGTGTGTGTGTGTTGTTTGTTTGTTTGTGTGTGTGTGTGTGTGTGTGTGTGTGTGTGTGTGTGTGTGTGTGTGTGTGTGGTGTGTGTGTGTTGTTTGTTTGTTTGTGTGTGTGTGTGTGTGTGTGTGTGTGTTCTTACCTAATTGTTCTTACCTAGTTGTATCTTTACAGGAATGAATGTAGCTCGTACTGTCCCGTGTATGAAACCATTTTTATCATACATATCCGTAAATTTATGAATAGTTTTGGCACTCACTATTTCATTTGGTAGTGCAATCCACTGATCAGTTGCCCTATTTGGTAAACTGAATTTCTTTGTGTTTTTGTCACCTCTCTTTTATCCTTTTTTTTTTTTTTTTTTTTTTAGCGTCCTTATGCTGATGCTTCCCCATAGGGTATATATTCATTTATGTCTATCTTCTCTTTCCCTGAGATGCATTTATAAAGCATAATCACGTCTCCTCTTTTCCTTCTCTCTTGTAATGTTAGTTGGTTCTGTTTTTCTAGTCTTTCTTCATAACTTAGATCCTTTAAGCTTGGTACCCATCTTGTAGCGGCCCTTTTGTACTTTTTCAATCTTATCTATGTGTTTTTTGAGATGAGGACTCCACACTACAGATGCATATGCCAGAATTGGTTTGATGAATGTTATTATCATTCTCAGCATGTCTTCATTTATAAATGTGAATGCTATTCTCATATTAGCAAGGAGTGTATGCATGTTCCATACTTTCTCATTTAAGTGGTCAGCCGGAGATAGTCTGTTATCGCTAATCACTCCTATGTCCTCCTTTTCTGATATGTGTAGGGTTGAACTTCCTAACTAATAATCCTAGTCTGGTCTTTTTCCACCTTTACCAAACGTAATTACATGGCATTTGTCAACAATGAATTCCACTGACCTTCTATTGCTCTACTCATGAAGCTTATTTGGTTCTTCTTGTAGCTCTCTGGAAGAATCTGTTTGTAATTCTCCATTGTATTTTTGCTTCATCAGCATACATATTTAGATAGCTTCCATTTTCAGTGTTGCTGTCTATATCATTTATATATATTAAAAACATAATTGATGCCAGCACTGAACCCTGTGGAACGCCGCTAGTCACTTCCCTCCATGATGAGTAATTACCCCTTCGTACTGATCTCATTTCGCTTTTTCTAAGAAAATCCTGCATCCAACAGTACAGATTACCTTGGATTCCTCCTTGATGGTACAGTTTCCATAAAAGTCTTTGGTGCGGTACTGTCAAATGCTTTCTTAAAATCTAAATAGATCCTGTCCACTCATCCCTCTCTTTTCTGTAGAGTTTCTGGAACTCTGTCATAGTAGCTTGATAGATTTGTAACACATGATTTTCCTTTTCAAAAACCGAACTGTCTTTCCGTTTACATATTGTATTTTTGCAGATGATTTACCCAGATTTTTCGTATTAGCTTTTTTAGTACCTCGCTTACAACACTGGTTAGGGATACTGGTCGGTAGGTAAGTGGATTTTGTCTATTTCCTTTCTTGAATAGGGGAACAATATTTGCTTTCTTCCAAATATCAGGTAGTTTACCGTGACTTAAGGATTCCTTCAGTATTAAATAAATTGGTCTGCTTAAGTCTTCTGCAGATTCATGTAGCACCGAACCTGAAATTTCGTCAGGACCATTTGCTTTTCCTTTGTCTAATTTACTCAACTCTTCCTGTACCTCTTGTCCCGATATTCGTATAATACGTGTGAGCATGCATGGCCCTTATCATCTCTCAAAATTGCTTTCTTCTGTTAAAACTGATTGGAAATCTTTGTTAAGAACTTCGCAAATATCTTTTTCTTGGATATAGGTTTTCCCCTCATCCATAATGGACTGTATTTTATCTTTAATTTTGGTTCTGCATCGGATGTAACCCTAAAAAAGCTTCGGTTGATCACTACTTTTATTTATAATGTCTTCCTCAAACTGTCTTTGAGCTTCTCTCCTTATCCTTGTATGATCATTTCTTGCCTGTTTAATATGTCCTCTCATTATTGTGTCTTCTGTATCTATTCCACAGCAAGTTTCTTTTGATATTTTTACGTTCTGTGTTAAACCACTTCCTTATCCTTATTTCTGTTTCTTCGTGTGTGTGTGTGTGTGTGTGTGTGTGTGTGTGTGTGTGTGTGTGTGTGTGTGTGTGATCACAGTAGAGCAGTTTTGAACAAGAGAGAGAGAGAGAGAGAGAGAGAGAGAGAGAGAGAGAGAGAGAAATGTGTGTGTTTGCGTGTAAGTGTGTCTACGAGACGGTGGAATGTGTACGAGAGAATGTGTGTGTGTGTGTGTGTGTGTGTGTGTGTGTGTGTGTGTGTGTGTGTGTGTGTGTGTGAGAGAGAGAGAGAGAGAGAGAGAGAGAGAATGTTGTTTACAGCCTTTACTCCTTCAAAGGTCTTTTTGTATTATTTAATCTTGCTACATCCACTCATTGTTTTCGTTTTTCTTTCTTTCTTTGCTTCTTTCTTACTTTTTTTTAGGGCAACCTCTTGGAGTCTGGTCACGTATTTATCATATTTCATTTTTGATGTGGCACTAATATAAGCGGGAGGCACAACTGTCTGCTTCTACAATCCTCAATTACTTTATCCACCGAAAGGAGGACGTGGTGGACTGCAGGGAAAGGGAATTTAAGCCTGCAGTCCAAGGGGTTCACGTTCAGATGAGCCTCGTGTTGCACCTCCTCCTCCTCCTCCTCCTCCTCCATTGTTTCTACTACTGCTACTACTCTTGCTATCTCCAGACCATAATAGGCCTATTCATCTTAGGAGAAGAAGGTTTAGGTACAGCCTTCATTAACCCCTTCAGTACAGAGAGATGTCCTCTAGGCTGAATACAACTTTCTGGATATAGTAAGAATAGAATATGAATCACGAATCACGCACTCGAGCTGAAGATGTTAACGACGCTATTATCAAAGGAGAGAGAGAGAGAGAGATTTACGTATATCATATCTCTATTCTCTATCTTTACTTTTATTAATCATCTAGTCAGGCAGCTGTTATTTTCTTTATCATAAGCGGCCATTACAAGAGGAATATATATTTTTTTATTACATGCATATCAAACGCATTTAAATTTGAAATCATGCTTTTGTTAATACTGATCATTTATTTTTTCTTTGTTTACATTTCTTGTCACGAGCCTCTACCCCCCACCCTTTCTCTTCTTACATTCTTTGCCTTCCCCTCCCCTCTCTGTTTCTTCTTTCCTCCCTCTCCTTTTCCTCTCCCTAGCTTTCTGCTCACCCTCTTTCCTCTCTTTCCCTTCCCTGCTTCCTCCTATTCTCCTCCACTTCCCGTCTCCTCCTTCTCCCCCCTCTACACAATACCTCCAAGCTTATGCAACCTAACACTTTTCTCCCTCCCCCCGTCTCTCCTCCACTTCCCTCGCTCTTACTCTTACTTAACTTGACGAACTTTTATTCCTTCTTTCTTAGTATCTCCCCTCTTGTATATATGTAGGCCTTTTTTTTTCTACGTAGTGTGACTGATAATCATTCATTCATTCATCATTCATCATCCAATCCTACATTGCCCCATGAGAAGCGTAGGAGCCCGGGGCTAGGCAAGTTGGTCCTGACATTTAAGATGAGAGTGACCTGCCTCACTCATCCCTGAGTGGCATTACGAGAGCAATCAACCCTAACCACCCTTTGGATTTAAACCGTCACCGGGTGAATCCGATTGGAGCGCCGTAATTACCCACTAAACTACCAGGCGCCAAAATTTGGTTTTATGGTTACCACCCAGCGTAGTATATAGTTTCCTGGTGTACAGGAAACCATTTGGCTTGCCACTCAGTGTAGAGTCACTCACAGGCAGAAGGAAGAAGAAAGAATGAAGGAAAGAAAGACAGAAAAGGGAACGTAACGTCACCCGTAGACAGAGGGATAAGGAAAGAATGAAGGAAAGAAAGACAGAAGTTGATGGAAGGAAAGAAGGATGGAGGAGAGGAAAGGGCAGATACCCGAGAGCAGCTACATTGAGTGGATGGTGAGGGCCCCCACCAATAATAATAATAATAATGATAATAATAATAATAATAACAACAACAACAACAACAACAATATTAATAATAACGTTGACGACGACCATATCAATAAAACGTCTTCTTCACCTACATGCAATTTATCTTGTATGTTTCTCTTATCATCATCATCATCTAACCCAGTGTTGCCCCATGAGGAGCGTAGGAGCCCGAGACTAGGCAAGTTGGTCCTGACATTTAAAATGAGAGAGACCAGTCTCACTCATCCATGAGTGGCATTACGTGAGATATAAACCCCAACCACCCTTCAGATATAAAAACTGCACTGACTCAGTCCGGCTGGATCGCCTTAATTACCCACTAAACCACCAGGCGCCATAATCTGGTTATATGGTTATTACCCAGCATAATAATTAATGGTCTCCTGGTGCACAGGAAACCATTTGGCTTGTCACTCAGTGTAGAGTCACCCGTAAACAGAAGGAATAGGAAAGAATGAAGGAAAGACAGAAGAGGAGGTGAGGAAAGACGGAAGGAAGAGAGGAACGGGCGGTCTTAGCGGTCACCTGAGAGCAGTACTACATCGAGTGTGTGGATGGTGACCGTCCCCACCTACCAACACCTATTTATGGCATCAAAATAATAATTCTTGATAACTACGTTTTTATTCTGTCGATATGAGTAGTGGATATAAGCGGGTATGATCGAGAGGCAACGATTCCCGGTTAAATATTCGTCTCGATTTCGCTCTTCTTCTGCTGGCTGTTCTGATTCGCCTATTACTCTTAAGAGATCTATCTTTTTTTCATTCTACTCCACCTTTACTCTCACTTTTCCTTTTCGTTCACAGCCTCTCCTCCTTTCTTGTTCTTTTCATTCCTCTTTTACCTCCCCTCTCGGTTGATCATCCCCCCCCCACCCCTTACTTTGTCCTTTGTCCTCGCTTTATTTTTTCTTTCTTCACCCCCACCCCTAATTCTCGTTAAATAGTGGTGACCTTTAAACACAGATGGCCTCTACTATTTCTCCACTCTTGTTAAAATTCCGGCCGTATCAATAACCCAAATTTATCTGCCTAAGTCGAACTACAAAAGGTCGTGAGACAAAGAAAGGGTGACGAAGTAGCCTGCAGTATGTGTAAAAAGAATGTTATTCGTAAGTTCAAAAATTTTCACAATTACTCATTTCCTTTGTACTGTACTCCACTCAACTGATCTCTTCCTGTGCCCTAACCCCTCCCTCTCTCCTTAGTTCTGTAGGGATAGCGAGGGTGTGAGGATGAGTAATGCCCAGACTGATTAAAACCGACTCATGACCGCAGACGCCATTGGCAGATCATGGTGATAATTACCTTTGAGGATGATTTTGTAATAATTCGAAAATATCATGTTTGCCTTTGTGTGCCTGATGGTGTACTGTGAACCTATATAAAGTAAAACAACCGTTATACGTAAGAATTAAGTGCAGTAAACATACATTTGGTGCACATATTGACTTTTTGGGCCAACACGGAAGCCAAGGTCAGAGACTGGCAAGGAACCCGGACAAGGTGTGACGTCAGAGCTAAACATGGCGTTGTGGTGGAAGAGTGTCGCGATCATCCTCTCATTTTTCCTTAATTACGTATTATCCGCGTCTCAAACACGGCTCACAGGTGGGTAGAACAGTGCATAAAGGTGTGTATTATCAGTGTGTGGTTAGTAAGTAGGTGAAAAGTGAGGGTAAAGTGGAGTAATGGCAAGATGATTGGCGTTGGTGAAGGGTTAAGATGACCACACCTAAGCACTGGCAACAAGTGGATGTATCTCCCCTTCACACCTCGCACCTGCCACCACCCCAGGCACGGCTACAGGCACGAACGCGGCTGACGAACTACAGGAAATTCCGACTGATTCCAACGTAACTTCCTTAAAAAAAAAAAAAAAAATGCTTTCGATTTCGTCTCGGCGAACAAAGATTTTTTATCGGTACCTTGAGCATGAAGTTGACAGAACTCAAGAAATGTTATCATTACTTCAGAGTATACAATTTAATGAGGAATATTAACAGTCTTGTTAAATAGTACTAAGACAGTTTTAACTAGAATGGAAGGATTTGAAGTATATGGATTATGCCAGTTGCAAATGATTAGTACGCAATTTGGAGTTTATGATTGGGAGGCCCCTAGGAAGTACATCTGATTTTTCCCGGAATGATTATTACTTTCATGGCCTAAGCCAACTGAGCATGTCTCGCTCGTTACGGAGGTTAATCTCTTGGGTATGGCAGTGTACATTCCGTTCTCTTATCCATTGACTGATGCAAAAAACTTGGCTGAATCATGCTTGTTTTAATGTCGTCCACAAGAAGAAAGCCTACAAAAGGTACCAGAACCAACCCACCCCTTAATCTCATCACTTTCATGTCTCTGCCTGGAACTGTGCTAAGTCTGTTCTTTGGTCAGCAAAGAATAATTTCATTCTATTGCTGTGAACTCTCTAACTCAAATTCTTCATTCATCTTCTGGCACCTTGTCAAAAACCTTGCAAACAACTCTACACCATCATCCTTCTCTCCTCTTTTCTGGACTGATGGCTTTGTAGCTATGTCTTCCACTGAAAAAGACAGAACTCTTTGCCCGGCCTTTCTCCTACAAATCCACCTTAAATGATTCTGTTGCTTTTCCTCCTCTGCTTCTCCTCTGACATCCTCATGACTGACATCAAAATTTTTTCAATTTATGTACTTTTTGTCCTCACTGTCCTCAATACTAATAAGGCATGTGGACCTGATGGGATCCTGCCTGTTGTCCTCAAGAATTGTGCTTCTGGACTTACACCCTGCCTAGGTAAACTCTTTCGCCATTGTCAACCTGTATCTTTCCTTCTTGCTGGAAGTTGTTCTCATTCAGCCTGTGTCGAAGAAGTGTGAGCATTCCCAGTCCTCAAACTCACCCACCTGCATTAACTTCTTGTATTTCTAAAGTTTTGAATCTATTCTTAAAAATGTTAAAGCTTCATTTCTATCAGAACCTTCTTTCCGATTGCCGGTATGGGTTCCAGTGGGGACACCCCACTGGCGATCATCTCACCTTCCTTTCAGACACATTGCACTTGACATCTCAAAGGCTTTCGATCAGGTTTGGCTTATATCTTGAATTCCAAACCACTTTCTTACAGTTTCGGTCTATCTGTCTATGCATTCTTCTCTTGCTTCCTTTTTGGTCATTCAGTAGCTGCCGTTGCAAATGGCCACCGTTCTCCTAGAGCTATGTTGTGGTGTTCCTCAGGGCTCTAGCATATCATCAACTCTCTTCCTTCTATTTATCAATGACCTTCGAAGCTGTACATCCAACTCTACTCATTCATATGCTGATGACTCTAACGTTCACCATCATTCGCTTCTTGCAGCATCCATCTCATGAGTTACTTCAACAAGCAAGGGATGAGGCTATGGCACACTTAATGTCAGACTTGGCTTATATCTCTGATTGGGGTAAAAGAAATCATGTTTTTAATGCATCAAAAACTTACTTCTTACATCTTTTGATCCATCAGAATCTTCCACAGGAGTATCCTCAAATTTTTAATATTATGCTGCATAATGCTGCATCATCATTGAACATACTTGGGTTCTGTTCTCTCAGATTTATCGTGGAAAGATCACATTACCTCATGAAAAATATACTGTACTTCCAAGAGCGTAGCTGTGTGCTAAGCAGACGCTGTGCCATCTTCACTCCTGCACAGTTGTTGTCTTTATACAGGGGCTTTATTTGCCCCTGTTTAGAGTACAACTCGCATATGTGGGGAGGCTACCCACATACAGCTGTTCTCAATGAGGTGGAGTAAGGTTTTTCATCTCATTAACTCTCCTCTTGCTGGCTCCCTTCACTTCGCCTCACTGTTGCATTATTATCTCTTTTCTGTCATGGCTTCAGTGATTGCTGCTTCTCTGAACTGTCTGCTCCACCACTGTGGTGGGCACATAGTACCCATGTAGCAGCAATCACTCATTCCTTTTCTGTCCAGCTCTCTAATGCAAGAGTTAACCATTATTCCCAGTCCTTCATGTATGCAACAGGTCAGCTCTAGAACTGACTTCTTTTGTATTTCCTACTGCCTCCAGTCTTTTAAACAGTGTGTCCAGGTGTCTTGATATGAATGGATCTTGAATTTGTCTCTGTGTTACAGTATTTTGTTTTAATTTTTTCATGGAGGGATCAGACTTGTGGGCTGCTGGCCAGTGGATCGTTCTTCCTTGTATAAAAAAAAAAAAAAAAAAGTTTGCATGTTGGCAATCATTTTAGCAAAAACAGTGATTTTTCAACGAACATACAAGGCTTCATGTGGTATTGTAATGATCAAACTTTATAAGCAAAAATTTGATTATACTGTATAGTGTACTTTTAAAGATTGGGTGCTCACCATCTACTCACTCAGTGCAGTGCTGTTCTCGGGTGATTGCCCATTCGTCTCTTCCTTTTGTCTATTCTTCCTTCCTCTTCTGTCTTTCTTTCCTTCATTCTTTCCTCTTCATTCGGTCTGTGGGTGACTCTACACCGAGTAAGAGCCAAATGGTTTCCTGCACACCAGGAAACCATTACTATGCTGGGTGGTAACCATGTAACCAGATTGTGGCACCTGGTGGTTTAGTGGGTACTCGGGTGTCTTTGAATTGCTAAAACTAAGTTGTCACTTAAGTGGACTAAATTAACAATATGCAGTAGTGGTCACAAGGAATATTGAAAATATCAAATAGGGTATTTGTTGCAGGTGGTGGCTACCATCATCCACTCACTTGCTACAGTGCTGCCTACATCTTCCTTCACCTTTATCATGTGTTTTCTGTGTCTGCCCTCTCTTTTTCTATTTCTCCCATCTTTTCTGTCACTTTTTATTACTCCACTTTCCTTTTCAGGGCTTTACATTGAGTGACAAGCCTAATGGTTTCCTGTAAGCCAGGAAATAATTTACATTGCTGTGTGGTAATTATATAACCAACCAATGCATGTTCCCTACGTGTCAGCAAGTGGATTGGCGGAGGGCTAGTGCCCCTCCTCATAAAACAACTAACTCAGTGACAGGCAGCCACCTCTTACTGGATTATGGCATCTGGCTATAGATAGATTTGTAGATAACAAATTGAACAAAAATGGTAACTGTTCTTTGAAAGAGCCTTTTGCTGGCCTCCCAGTCATTAAATTAGGTAGAAGAGAGTGTGCTTGAGTGATACGGTCAGAAAGAGATTAGATGTAGATATGGTGGTGAAAAACGTATAAGTGAATGAGTTCAAATGTGGGAGGAGGCTTGTTAGGACAAGATGATGGTATGATATCATGTTTGTGGGAAAATGAGGTTGAAGATGATGGTATGATATTAATTTTGTAGGAAAGTGAGGTCCGAGGTGATGGAACGATATCAGGTTTGCAGGAAAGTGAGGTATGGAAGTTTGGAATGTTAAAGACTATACAAAGGATCAGAATAGAGGGATGAAATGTGTGGAGATGTACATGGCATTGTTTGTTTGTTTTGTTTATAAAGGCTCCAACATCCTTGCATGCACCAGCCATGGTCACCTAATGGTGGCTCTCCATGCTGTTCAATCTTTGGCAGCCTCCCTATTCAGTCCCTTCTCCCTAAGGTCTCACTCCATGAACTCGTCCCATCCTTACCCCCAGTATTAACACTTCATACTTTCTGCGCCCATTTGTCATACCCCATCCACTCCACATGCCCAAACCTTCTGAATTTGCTTCTCCTTTCACAACACCAATATACTCCAGTGTCATCCTTCCTCTTAACTCATCCATTGTAAACCCAGCTCCCTCAGGCTTTGCATTCAAGGACACACTGTGCATCCACCAAATCATTGTTATTTCTGAATGTTTGAGCTTGTGAATATCCTCTTTCTTTACAGTGTGTTTGTGTTTGTCTGTGTGTGTGTGTTTTATAAGTTAGCAGAATGTCCAGCTGGTATATGTTCCTCGCTTGTGTAAAGTGGAAGTACAAAAATATGCAGATGAGTTTGAGGTGGAACCAGGAGTTTGAAGGTTTGAATGCATATAGACTTGCTTTTCACTGCATAGGCATCTAAACACAGCACTGTTACACACGTTATTTTTTCCACATCCAGTCAAGTAAATTCCTGTGGTTATCCTGTACATTTCTGATGGTATTACATTATATCTGTTGTCATCACTGTTATTGTTCCAGAACTAGTACTGTGTATACAGTATGTTCTAGTGCTGATCCTATTATATAGAGCACCAGTACTTGATATCATTGATGCTGACTGAAAAGTCATGCAATGACTTGTTCAGTATGAGTACATGTATGCTGAGATTATTCTCAGTCCTATGCTACCAGTGTCTCTTCCATGTTGGTAAAATAGGAAGAATACTATCCACATACCCAGTATGATTATTTTCAGCATCATTATGAAACAGACAGGGGCAGGGGTAGTATCGTCTTTGGCTAAGGAACAGCTGTTTTTTGTAGCACGTTATCTTATTTATTTTATCTCAGTACTCTTGTTTGGATTATATCATTTTAACCAACATATGTGACATAAATATACAGTATACAAGTAAATTTTAATGTGCTGTGTGCAGATTTAAGTTGGTAAGGAAGAAGTGCTAGGGAGGTAGCTAAGCAAGAGCTGGTGAGAATATGATGAAAGGTGGTGAGAACTCCCTCCTTTTGTTGGTCAAGGGATGTGGTAATCCCACTGGACATCACTTGCTTTTAGCAGTCTTGTACTGTATATCCACCAGTGGATAGTCGAAGAGTATTCCAGTAACTTGGGATTCCTTTACATGTGAGCTTATTTCTGAATCTTCCCACTCCATTATGAACATGTGAATTTGGGATTAATTAGTTAAAATGTATTCGCATACCATCAGTCACTACTTAGATGGTGGTGCTCGTGTGCGACACCTTCAGGTTGTGGCACTGATATAACAAGCATCCTTCAGCTTCCTTCCTGTCCTCTGAATGGAGGATGATGGATTGCAGGAAAAGAAGAACTTCAGTCTGCTGCCCATCTGATTTGTATTCAGATGAGCCTGGAACCATAGAAAACAAACTATACACCTTCAGTGCCTCTAATAGTGTGTATTTCTTTTTTAATGTTGCAGTGATTGCTGGTATGGGGTATTTTTGTTTTCTTTCCAGCCCAGTACTGTACTTTATATTTTATTCATCTGATTTCTCTAGATTTTCCAGAGACTGTGTATTTTCCTCTGCATTTGCCATCAGCACTGGGAGCTGGAACATCAGTATTTCAAAGTCATGGATATTTAAATTCCTTTTTCTAATTTAACCCTTTATAAATGATGTACTAATACCTTTAATACATCAGTAATACCATCTGTGCACAATATTATAAAACCAAGGGGATGTTACATACATCCATATTATAATATATATATATATATATATATATATATATATATCTATCTATCTATCTATATATATATATCCTACACACACATACACACACAGATAAGATTGAAAAAAGTACAAAGGTCAGCTACAAAATGGGATCTAAGCTACAAAGAGAGACTAGAAAAATTGAATTTACCAACACTACAGGAGAGAAGGAAAAGAGGAGACATGATTATGCTATATAAATGCATCTCATGGAAAGAGAAAATAGACATAAATGAATATGTAACCTATGGGGATGCATCAGCAAGAGGACACTGCAAAAAACTACATAAAAAGAGGCGATAAGGACGTAAGGAAATTCATTTTCCCAAATAGGGCAATTGATCAGTGGAATGCACTGCTGAATGAAATTGTGTGTACCAATACTATTCATAAATTTATGGATATGTATGATAAAAATGGTTTAATACATGGGACAGTACGAGCTTACTCATTCCTGTAAAGATACAATTAGGTAAGAACATGCACATGTGCATACACACGCACATGCTACAAGAGGGACACAGTTGGGTGGATTGTGTGTATTTAGATATGGAGAAAGCCTCTAACAAGGTACCCCACAAGCGACTAATATGGAAATTGGAGCACATAGGAGGACTGAAGGGAAACCTCATGGAGTGGATGAGAGACTTTTTGAGAGACAGACAAATGCAGACAGTAATAAAGGACAGGATGTCTGGATGGAGGGAAGTAACAAGTGGAGTCCTACAGGGCTCAGTGTTAGCGCCAGTAATGTTCATAATTTATGTAAACGATATGGTACTGTAGTTGGAATGAATAGTTATGCAAGTCTGTTTGCTGATGATGCAAAGATCTTGACGAGAGTAAAAGTTCAGGAAGACTGTAAAATGCTGCAGGAGGACCTGGATAGGATTCATAATTGGAGCCGGATGTGGGAAATGAAATTCAGTGCAAAAAAATGTAAAATATTGGAAATGGGTAAAAGTACCAAGAGGCCATCACTGAATTATTTGATGGGTAATGAACTAATCACAAAAGTAAGAAGAGAAGAGATAGATTTGGGAGTGCTGGTACAGGATAGTTTGTCACCTGAAAAACACATTAACAAGACAGTTAGAGAGACTTATAATCTCTTGACTAACATAAGAGTAGCATTTCATTACATGGATGAGATGATGAAAAAATTGATAGTGGTCATGATCCGCCCAGTTTTGGAATACTGTATGTGGCAGTAGTGTGGTCCCCACACAAAAAGCAAGATATAAGCAAGATCGAGAGAATACAAAGAACAACAACCAAGATGGTCCCTAGCCTGGCAGATCTGTTGTACAGAGAAAGGCTGGAAAAGCTGGATCTGCCTTCCTTAGAAGAAAGGAGGGTGAGGGGTGACATGATTGCAGTGTCCAGGGTCATGATGAGAGTAGATAAAATTGACAGAAAAGATGTTTGAACGGGATGGGAGCGTAACAAGAGGACACGGAATGAAACTAAAAAAGCCAAGTTGCTTGAAAAATATGAAGAAATATAGTTTTCCATATAGATGCACAGACCTGTGGAATAGCCTGGACAAAGAGATCTTCCAATCTAAAAACTTGAATGAGTTCAAAGCAAAATATGACTTATTGAGAAAGAGATGGGACCCCACGAGTGTTACTCATTTCCTGTATATCACAACTAGGTAAACACACACACACACAGACACACACACAGACACACACACACACACACACACACACACACACACACACACACAATATAATTGTATATATATATTGTTTACTTCCCTGTCTTACTGTAACCTGTAGTGCTGGAGTAGGATGTCTTCATGAGGTAGCACTGATAAATCAGGTGGTGGAGTTGCTAGGTTCAAAAGCATCCCTCAGTTCCCTCCCTGTCTGCCGAGAGGAGGATGGTGGGACTACAGCAAAAGGGTAACTTCAGCCTGCACTCCATTGGGTTCACATCCAAATGAGCCAGGAGTTGCAACCCTCACCACACCATCCCTACTACTACTACTACGGTACTACGGTACTACTACTACTACTACCACCACCACCACCACCACCCGCATTTGTCATTTATTTATTTATTTTTCTAATATACAGTGGAGCCCCATGTTTCATATTTGCAGTAATTGGTTCCATGAAAGTACTGCGAACCATGAAACCACTGAAGTTGAGGCATTGATCCTATGGAAAATAAGCTAATCAGTTCTGGGTCCTATGCCAACTCTCCCTGAAACCCATTTATGCAATTTAAAATTTACTGATTACACCTGAAGAGAAGTGGGAGGGGGGGTGAGTTGGGGGGAGGGTAGTCAAATGGTGGGTGACAGAACGACTTGGAGGCGTTTTGTCTGCAGCCACCCTTTGCGGGATTAGGGCGTCGGGCTATAGATAGATAGATAGATAGACAATATATAATAGGCAAGGAAACTCACTTGGAAGGCTGGAGTGAGGTGCATAGTGAAAGGAATGAGGTTGTAATTTCCAAGGCAGGTGGTGAGGCTAATGCACTTGCCACCTCCAGCCTCCTCTGCTTTTCCATGCAACACATCCATTCTGTGCTGCATCTCTTCTGACGTGCTGCTCCTTCACAAACCCACAGAGCTCCTCATCCTTGAGCAGGTTTTACATTTTTCTGGTTGCTAACGGAGGTTTTTTTTTGTATGAAACCTGGTGTTTGGGAATATTTACAGGCCACCACTAACCATGAAACCGTGAACGATGATTTCACTAAACTTGGGGCTCAACTGTATTTATGTATTCCAAGAGACTGTATTTCAGTATGTCCTCATAATTCGTATCAGTTTGTGTAGGTTTGCAAAGTGTGTTCAGTATGCTGTATTGTCCCAGTAATGCTTTGCTCCCAGCTCAAAAATTGCTTAAAAATTTTAGTCACTATGAACAAAGCACTGTATTGTATTTATAACACTTAAGTTGTTTAGCCATTTGTTTCTGGCTGTCATTTACATACGTGAAGATAAGCTTGCCATGTTATCTGTGTGACAGTCAAACCAGTTGCACCAAAGATTAAGAAATACACAGATGTACCATTGCCCAACCTAAAACTAAGTACTGAAATGCTGCCTTCAGTGTTGCACTGTTCTGTGTACTTGTCACTCAGTTGATCTCGTAACATTTTTTACTATGAAAAGCTCCAGTGTTTACTAATGCATCCTTTATTTGGCTGCTATAAGGAGTAAAGTAATCGAGAAGTTCCTGAGAAATTATTTAATGTAGCATTGGTTGTAATTGCAGATGCAGACCTGTATCGGTATACGTCATCGCATGACCAGTATGATGGTGAAGACTTGGACTTTCGGCCGCTGCTTCGTACCAGACGGGATGATTCTGCCCAGAATGCAGATCTTCCTGACCTCAAAGTGAAGGTAGGATTGGTTGATATATTAAATGCTGGTATTGGCACATCCCACTTTCATTGGGAGTGTTTTGCCTAAACTTGTTATTATGCATTAACAGTTTGCCAATTAATACAGTATTTAGAAATTAGCTACAGCTTTGCCTCCAGCCTCCTGTTCAAAGCTACCATTTTACCCCCAGTATCTGACTTAGCTCCTTTCCACACTTAACTAAAATGCTACCGGTACCGTATGTAAAATCTAAAATGCTAGCCTACTCATAATCATCATCATCATAGCTTTTTTTTTTTTTTTTTTTTTTTTTTCACCTTAGGATAGCATGAGACAGGATTCAGAAAACAAAAAGAGAAAACGTGATAGATGGAGAGCTGTCGGCAACATACCCAGTGAAATGGGCCACATACCGAAATAATTGACACATTGCCCAAGCCTACTTGTATTACTTGAAAATACCCTACAGGTTTCATCAAGTATCCCCTTCTTCAAAATCGTTGTTAACATTTGTTCCTTTGAGCTGACTCCATACATCTACTAGTCCCTTATTTCCCATCTCTTTATGTGTTAGTAGGCATTTGTGTGAAACTCCTAGGTTAATTATGAAGTAAAGTGTGGCAGAAATCCTTACACAAGACATCTTTTAGCCATGATTACATCAGTTGATTTCCACTTGCCTCCTCTACTCATTCATTGAAATGCTAACTCAGGTGGTGGATACTCATGTCAAAGAGTATATGTTCACTGCTGGTTATCCAGTTGTATTTACTGTTTAAGGCGGTTAAGGAATAATTTAGAAATGAAATTATCTTTTCCTTGAAAATTCTTCAGCTTTTAGCCAGTCACAGATAAAATATGTAAACATTTCTCCCATCTTGAATGCTGGTCTGTAACAAAATTAGGGCAGCATTGCTTAAATACAGTACTGTACGATATTATGTTTCTTGACTGCATGTGATTGTTCTGAAGCTCAGATTATATGTGAAATGGTTCAGAAGGAGGCGGTGGCTCAATCAGTAGAGAAGTGGCTTGTAGTCCTAATGGACCCGGGTTCAAATCCCACTGGGGCAGGGAACAGTTTAAGGATTTGAATTTCGTAAAAATCAGACTTTACTGATCTACCAGAAGACTCGCCGACATGTCGTAAACATACCCCCGTTAATACCAATACACCAGTCCTGTATGAGACAGCCCTAGCATGTATTCAGTATGGACGGTGGTTGTTAGTGCCGAAGTGGTGACATGTTGAGGTGTGTGGTACGTAGGAGGGCTACTGGGCCTTGAAAGCAGGCTGTGAAACCTATGCCCAGAGTCGGACAAAAAAAAAAAAGTGCGGCTCATATGTTTAAAATGAATGTATCAGTCTGCTGCTTAAGGTGTATAGGTATCTGAAAGTTAAGAGGTTATGTTACTTCAGTTGTTACTTGATTGTACCCTTGAATCTGATGATGTATATTCCATTCATGCCTCCACTAGACCAGTTTTGCTTTGCTTATGTTGGACTTTCATACTGGATGGGTTACCAATAATCTTTATTAACCATTTCAATATGAGATTGTTCCAGAACTAAATAAAAACGTCTAGATATACGGTATACCCTTTTCACTCTAACAAAGTGGTAGTTGGTGACGATCATCCACTCACTTGATATAGTGCTGTCTACTTTTTTCTTCGCCTTTATCATTCTCCTTCTGTGTCTGCTCTCCTCTCTTCTTACTTCACTCTCCATTTTGTCACTTTTTATTGCCCTTTCCCCCCCCCCCCTCCCACTTCAAGTGGCTCTACACTGAGTTACAAGTCAAATGGTTTCCTTTAATCCAGGAAACCATTTACAGTGCTGAATGGTAACCAAATAAGCAGATCATGGGGTGAAGTGTAGTCTAGTATGGTGCTCCTGTTAACTGGATGGATAGATGGAAATGAGGTGTCCATCCAGGAACCAAATCTCCACACTTTTCTCAGCACCTTAAGGCACTGTCATCTGCAAGGGATCATTGATTCAGTGCACGGGATGGCCCTGAAAGGGCGGTTGCTTGCATGTGGATGATGGATCTGCTCTACCAGACACTCTGGGGTTGTTCAGAAACAGCAGCTCTTTCTATCTATCTATCTATTGCCAGACACCTCAATCCCGTTTGGGGTGGCCACAAACAAATTGCCTCCAAGTTGCCCTGTCCCCCGCCATTTCACTGCCCTGCTCCCAACTTACACCCCCCTCTCTCATATACCTCTCCACCCCATCCCTCCATCTCATCCTCGGCCTCCCCCTCCCTCTTCCCCCCTCCACTTCACTCACATACACTCTCTTCGTCAGTCTTTCACCCTCCATCCTCTCCACATGGCCAAACCACCTCTGTGTGTTCCTCATAACGCTTCCTATCACATCCACATCCACACCACAACGCTTCTTTTATCCTCATTCGTCAGCCTGTCTCTCCATGTGACTCCACAGGCTCCTCTTAAATAACTCATTTCCACTGCTCTCACTCTTGACTTGTGTCCTTCCAACAATGTCCAAGCTTCACTTAGATACGTTAGAGTTGGTATCACAATACTGTCATGTAGTAACTTTTTGCAGCTCCCCCTTCGTCTTCACTCAACAACACAGTATCATCTGCAAACAGCAGTACAGGGAGTTTCCAAACACTATCCTCTCTCACCAGGGCCACTCCAACATCCACTACCCTACCTTGTGCCTCTTTTATTACCCCATCCATGTACAGATTGAACAACCATGGAGACATGACACATCCCTGTTTCAACCCAACTTTCAAAGAGAAAAATTCACTTAGTTCACCATCCACACGCACTGCAGCCTTCGCACCATGGTACATACTCTTCACAGCATTCAACAACTTCCCATCTACTCCATATATTCTTAATACTTTCCACAATCCTTGTCTATCCACCCTATCATATGCTTTCTCCAAATCCATGAAAGCCACATACAACTTCTTTCCCTTCTCTAGAAACTTTTCCTCTAAAGATCTAAGAATGAATATCTGATCTACACAACCTCTTCCCTTCCTGAAGCCTTCCTGTTCTAACTTGGCCTAAAATTGTCATCCTGAATGCTTGGCTGTAACATGAGATGAACGATATGATTCATCACGAAAAGATGGTGTGGAAAGAATATAGATCTGTAGTATTGTCTTTTTCCACTACTGGGGTATTTGAAATACACTATAAAAGGAAAGAATCTGGACCAGTTTAATGTAAAAGATCTAGAGCAAGAATAAAACATAAAATATGTAATCACATTGAAGGAGTTAAGGAGAGTTACTTGTTTGTTGTGGTGCTTTCCTGAGTCATAGGTTCATGGTGCAGTTGTTTTACATTATTGGGCAGTAATGCATGACTGTACACCAAGCAGTGTTTTTTTTATTCAACCATGGAAAGCAGATGGCTGTGAAGATTGTGTGTGTTGTATGAAAAGTTATTTTGGAGATCATGTATGATAGGCTGGAGTGTATGTTAGTGTACTATAGATTAGGCTACAGTTAGTGGTATATGAGGAGATTGGGTGGGATTAAGTGGGACTGCTTTTATAACTTATACGGAAAGTGTCTTGTTAAAAGAAGGAATAGAGAAGCATACTGGCAATGGTAGAAAGTATTGCAGTACTTAAACTTATTGCTTCAGGGAGCACTGCAGAAATTTGTAACATACAGTGTTTAGGTATAGTACCGGTATAAATTTTTGAAAGAGGTAAGTATGTAACTATAAACCTTGAGTGTTATTTTTGTTTTACAGGTGGTAGAAAACAATAGATTTTAAAGGTTTGATACGTCATTGGCTGTGTTACCCATTTTACTAATCAGAAAACCTGCATCATTTTTTTCCCTGGGATTTCATTCATCACTTTAAAATATAGCTAATTGTGAAAAATGGATTACCTGGTAGGATGCTATTTACTGTACTTAAAAATATTAGTGTATAATGTGTCTTTTATTGTGAAACTCATCAGTGAAGAAAAAAAAAACAATGTACAGTACTAATGGTTAGGCCTGTGAGGTAGAGCAAGGATTCTACGTTTTTGAATATGAGTGAATGAATATCTGGCCCATTTCACTGGTTATGCTATTGATAGTTCTCTCTCTAATGTGCATTTTCTTGTTTTCTGAACATTATCTCACCCCATCCTTTGGTGGGAAAAAATAGGTCAGAATGATGATGATGATATACCAATAAACAAGAGACAAAGAAATGTTCATAGCTGATACAGGATATAGAACACTGAGACGTTGATGATAATCCCCATTATAACCAGACATATCCCACTGGTCAAACCTCGTTATTTATGTACTGTATGATAATTGAAATCCTTGTAGGTGAGAGTTCTTTGTCATAGTGGGCTGTTCCAGTTTGCTTTTTGCACCTCTTGTTTGCATGCAGCACATGAATTTTTGTTTTTAGTGGCTATGTTTTGTGGCTTTATTAGACCAATAGCTTTGTTTGATTTTTGTGTTGGTGAAAAGGAATGATTGTGGTGGTACAGTCTGGGACAAAAATTTGCCTCTAATGCCAGTGTGTCTGCCTCACATTTATAGCGTGACTGTCGTATTCCTCCGTAATGCATGTCAATGACCATCATCTGTGTGCAGAGAAACACACCAAATTTCATTCCGCTGAGGAATATTAGGCAGCTGAGGAAATTAAGACAAAGAAGAGGTGAAATATTAAGCAAACTTTTGTTCCTCACTGCACAAGCAACCTAGCACAGTACAGTTTTGGTAATGAGAGTACAGTATGTATTTATTTGTAATTTATATTGATGGTGGTGGTACTCCGGTAGTAATATTTTTTTTTATATAATTGTTGTAATGATCATGGAGTTTTTGTGATTATAACTGGTTGTGGTGGTGGCAGTGATGCTTATTTGAGTGCAGTTAGGGAACACGTACTGTATCAGTATTTACGTACTGTAATATGAATTAAATTTACATAGGTACAGGTAGTAACACATGATGGATATTGGAGTTTCATAGTTGCTAGGGAAATTGGTACCACTACTGGTTCATTTATATCTGTTGAACTAACTTAAGTTGTTGGTGATCACTTTAAAGTTGTGATTTTATAATGTGAATTTTTTTTAAATTGTTGTGTGCAGATTAATGTAGTGTAATGTCAGTCTATGCTAGTTGGGTATATTTTAAAGGTAACAGTCTTTTGATTTAGGATGACACTGGTTATTGTTTCATTGGTAGCTTCTATTTTTTACAAGACTTGTGATAATTCCTCAGTTAACCACCATGTACCTTTACACTTGTCATCATCCCTCGCCAGGGTGTTGTAAATACAGGAACAGGTCTTACACCTGTAAGCATTTTGTACTGTAATACAGTAAGGCCTCACTAATTAAGGAAGGACCCATCACGATTAAAGTAAGCCATTTAACTAGCTTCCAATGGACTGCAGTTTAATATACGATATCTAGGATAATGAGTCTGAGGTAGTAAAAAAATAATTATGCATGCTGCTTTGATGCTGGACTCATTAACACAGTACCTGGTGCAGGAAGTAATGTGTGTGCTTGTCTGGGATGCTCAGTAAACTTGTCTGGCTATCTGTCTTCTTTTCTGTCTATCTGTTCATCTATCTATCCACCTATTGCCATATGCCATAATCTTATATAACCACAATTGAATCAACTCCATGTCACCCTGTCTCCTGCCATCTGGGTACCCTTTCTCCAACTTTAACACACCTATTACATAACTCCCCACTCAGTCCCTCCATCACATTCTCAGTCTTCCCCTCCCCCCCCCTCCACCTCAAATAACACTTTCCTAGTCAGCCTCACTCACCATCCTCTCCACACGGCCAAACGATCTGAGAGTATTTCTGAGATGTTTTCTACTACATGCATATCAACACCACAGCACTCCTTCACTTCCTTATTAGTCTGCCTGTCTCTCCACGTAATTCTCACTTGACTGAATAGGGAGGCTGCCAGCGATCGAGCAGCATGGAGAGTCGCCATTAGGTCACCAAGGTCAATGCGTGTAAGCATGTTAGAGCCTTTATAAACAGTATGGTACGATATGTCCAGTAGTGGATGGGTCATCAAACTAGCTGGGGCATTTTCTGTCAGGTTGTCTCATATTTTTAAGCAGTGCAAGACTGAATGAGTGAGTAAATGAGTGTGTGGGGAAAGAATGAATGAGTGAGTGAGAAGATAAACAGCTGAGTGGGGAGTGAATAAATAAGTGAGTGGGGGGTGAGTGACCGAATGAGCGGGTGACTGGGTGAGTAAGTGACTGCATGAATAGGCTAACTGGGTGAGTGAGTGGCTGAGTTCATGATTAAGTGAAATAAGAGGGAGGGAGGGAAAAGTCAGGGTAACATGAGTGAAGATGGAGTAAGTGGGAATGATCAAAAAGGAAGTGGATATACAGAGTGGCAGGGGAGGGAGTAAGTTGAGGTGGAGTGATGTGGAGAGCTTAAGAGGATAAAGTGTGTAATGATGGAGGAAGTGATGAAAGTGAGAGGGGATGGGAGGAGTGAGGGTGGAGTGGTACGTAAAGTTATATTGAATTTTATTGGGGAGGTAGGGAAAGAATCTGGTGAGAGATTGAGAGAAGAGAAAAAAGTGAGTGGGTAAAGAACAAGGGGAATGTAAAGTGAGGCTTGGCTTTCATAAAAGGAGTTAAGGAAAATTTAGGGAAAAAATAGGAAAAGGGAGGATGGGTGGGAAGGATGTTGTCATTGTGAGCTATGAACTGGGAAGAAGGGGAAAAACTGAGGGAAGAAGAGGCAGTGAGATGGCTTTTGGAGGGGAGGGAAGATGGTGGTGTGGAAGAAATGGAGGGGGAGTATGAGAGTAAATAGGGAAGGGATGAGGGGTGTACTAGGGGAAGGAAGATGTGAAAAGATTAATAGGGTGCAAGGATAAGGCGAGGAGAATAAAGGTGGAGGTGAGGAAAGGGATGATGGAATGAGAGGAGGGATCTGGTGATAGGAGGAAAGGACAGTGAGGGGAGGGGCAAGGCATGAGAGAGTAAATTAGTGAGGAAGAGTAGGGGATGATGTGCAAAATGAGAGAGAAGCAAAAGTGACAGAAAGGATTGAGACAGGTGTAAAATGTGAGTAATAATTATATGAGGTGAGGTGAAAGTTGAAGTAGTAGTGGGGGAAGTGGCAGGGAGGATACATGATTGGAAGGAAGGTGTGGAGGAGGGTAGCAGTGAGGTGAGGGAAGGAGTAGGAGAGAGAGGAAGGAGGGGGAATAGTAAAGGAAAATTATGTTGGGAATGGAGGAGACAGAGATGAGGCAGATGTAAGGGAAGGGAGAAGGGGGAGAGGACAAGAAGAAAGAATTTAAGGAAGGAGGTGTGGAGTTCTAGAGGAATACAGTACTCACTTATCTTACTGTTCTGTGTCATTGGAATCAATTTAATTTTTTCATTTGGTTTCTTGTTGCTCTGTGTTGTCTCAACATAGCTCACTGAACATTTGATCTTTTGTAATTCCTGATTCTGAATCCTGAAAAATGTCTTTTTTCCAACACACCATTAACTGTGGTCAGTTATAAATTATCAAGCATCGTATCTTTGCTGAAATCTGCGTCCTGAATTTCTCTCTCTGTATTTAACCAGACACCTTAATCCCATAAGGGCTGTCACAAACAAATCACCTCCATATCACCCAGTCCTCTGCTATTTGGATGTCTTCCCTCCAGCTCACATCCCCCTCACTCATATCTTTCACCCCTCCATCTAATCACTGCCCTTCCCTCTCCATTTAAAACAGCATTATCTCTCAGCAGTTATTATCTCATTAATCCTTTTTGGTGTCTTCACGGATCTTGAATTTGGCTCTCTCTTGTATTTTGTTTTTCTCTTGGAAGGAACAATATTGCGGGCTCGTGGCCTTTGGTTCCTTCTTCCTCACATTAAGGAAAAAAAAAAAGTACACCTACTTTCACTGTTTGTACTCATTGTACCCATGCTCACTTATCCCTTCTTATGGTATGGGCTGCAGTAAAAGGTGAAATTTTTAATTTCAGCGGTCGTAAAAAAAAAAGAAAAAGAAAAAAGATCCTCTTGAATGACAAAAAAAAAAAAAAAATCCTCTTGAATGACAGAAAATTGCCTCAGGACATTCAGTGAGTCACACCAAGTTGTGCTGTAGGAAATGGAAAAATGCTGCAAGTACACATCACCAGATACAGGCCCCCTGGAGCACTGGCGTGCCAGGTATTACCCATATGGCCACTCTGCTACAGCTTGTATCCTTCCAGCAAGGTCCAAGTTTCACTTCCATATATGGGGATCATTATACTGTTATGTGGCAACTTTTTTACTTTCACGCGCACTTCCCTGTTCCTGATCACAGCTCTTAGTGAACCAGTTACCTTTTTTGTCTGTTGTACTCTTTCATACACTTTAACCTCTAAGCTTCCATTGTTACTTATCATCATCATCATCATCTGGACCTCCATTCCCACCCAGGGCAGGATGAGTAGCAGCAATGTCTAGACAGCCAGAGTTTGCCCAACTCAGTGGGCCACACTCCCATTCACTCATCATTCAAGCCCTCGAAATCCTGGCTTCATTAGATAGGCCAGAAAAATTTCACCACGTTCTGTAGCTGCACATGTACTTATCACATTATCTGAATATTTGAAGGCACTCACTTTCTCCATTTCCCCATATAACATAAAATATGCAGTAATTAAACACTGGTTATTCTAGGCCTATTTCACTTAGTGTGAGTTTGGTGTGAGAGTAGACAGTGCTGTAGATTTAAGGTGTCTGATAAAAGGAAAAGTTGTTATACTGAGGTTTTAACATAATAAAGTATGACATTGTATTTTGTTTTATTGTTTTAAGAAGCTCAGATTTAGTTTTTGATGTCAGACTGTCAATATAGAATAAGAAAAATGTGAAAGAAATAGGTTCATAACACCAACAGTTGAGACTAGGAAGTATAAAGTACAGATAGGAGGCTAACCCTTTTGTGTATGTGGATGGATTTATGTATTATATTCATGCTAACACCAAATACTTTTGGCCAGATTGTCAGAGTTCAAAATTATCTTGCTCTGTCCATTTTGAGTGCTTAACTCCTCATTAGCTCAACAGAATCACCTGGTTTTAGCCTGAATGAATACCGAAGTACTTCCTTCCATAAGTGAAAGGGTTAAAGCACCGTGCATGCAATGGGTGAAGGTATTTGCACTCTGTACCCTTAGTGTGATGGTGATATCTGTAGGCAATGCATGCCGCACAGTGGGTGATGGTTTCTTTAAGAGTTTTGTTTGTTTATGTTTGTTCATGATTTTCTATAACCCCTTGACTGTCCCTCAGCTGATTAAAATGCTGATGTGAACCCATAGCAATGAAAGGGTTAATGTATGCACCAATTTTCTTAAGCATATGTATTTGCAATTTTTTTAGTATTGGTAAGGTATTGCACGTTTTGCAGTATTATTACCCAGTACAGTATTGTACAGTAAAAATTCTTGGCAACCATGATTGGGACTTGAAAAATATTGATATTAATGTCAATTTGTGTTGTTATAATGTTCAATTGGATATGACCTTGGTGGATTGCATGCTGAAATTGCCCTTCTCCTGTAGCGAGCCATCCTACTTTGGGGGATAGGGAGTTGAAGGACTTATATGTAAATGGCTGCTCTGCTACCCAGTTATATTGGTGCCACCGCATTGTTACATGCATCTTGAGCACCAATATTAGTTTTTACTAAAATTATTTCATAACATTATTGTGCATTTCGTTTTGTTAGTGTATTTTGTGCTTTAATATCATAATGCATAATTATTATTACAGTATTATAAATTCGTCACATATGCACATCATGTACCATAAAAAAATGCTGTGGTACATGATGTAATTTACCATGATAATTGATGAATGAGAATTTGATGTGATACATAATGAAAAGTCTGGAATGTAAGATGTGTTTAGTTACCAGTAGTTCATGATAAAAATTTTATTGAAACTTTGCTTGAGTGTGAAATACACTGTTGCTGTTTGATCAACCCCAATAATTTGATGGAACTGAACTGGAATGTATTTGTTTATTTGATATCAGTAATATGTATAGTTTAAGTTGGTTCTTTAGTAGGAGCAGATGATTGTCAGCATGTATATTTTGCAGGTGTTTAATTTAACCCTTGCAGTCTGATGACATAGTTTGTGTTATTTTTGCTACTGGTACTTCTGGATGATTTAATTTAGCTTTGCAGATACTTTTTGAACTGCAAGGCTCAGATATAAATTGTGTTAATATCTTCAGGACCAGGGTGTTCTTACCTGGATAAAGTTATCCGGTGGCAGCTAGAATAACAATATAAATTGCATTGTTGGGCTGAAACAGTAAGAAGGCAATTGCTAGCCAGGGCTGAAACCTAGAGCAGTAAGCATGTAATTGCTAGCCATATTACATTACCATATAAACTGTCAAAAGTGTTTCCAGTAACTAAGTGTTAACTAAAAGATATTATTATAATATTAACCAAAGAGGATTTGTTCATTTTATATATGAGATGATACATAGGATAGTATTTTACTCGTATGTTATGGGTGATTGATTTGTATTTAGCATCACACACCATTCTTTTAAAATGCAATGGTCAAGTGTTCTTTAAAGCTTGTGATTACAATAGCTTAACAAATATGCAGCATTAATTTGGTTTGAAATTCAATTGTCAGGCATTTTATCATCATCTGATGCATCTAATTATGATAGTACAATAAGTCTTTCATATATATATAGATAGATAGATAGATAGATAGAAAATATATAATATATATCCTGTGAAGTCCACAGTAAGTTATGGAAAGAATGCATATTATGGTTACACTTATCCATAAAGTTGATGTGCCCATACCCTCAAGGTACAGTACCAGTTTCAGCTGTGGAGAAAGGTGTAATTTGTAGGAACTCATCCTTGATTTGTAATGAGGACTGCCTGCACTGAATACACAGTTGCAGTGATAGTATTAGGGACTGACTGTACAAGGTACCTCAAACAGCCAATCTCTATTTCTAAATAGTGCTGTACTGGTTATGTTCAGCTTAGATGATCTCACTGCATGTAAAGTAGATATATAAATTTAATTTTAGAATAATTTCTATTCACCTCAGTACTTTTTGTACCTATATATATTATCATTTGCACATGAACTATATATTCACAATACAGTAGTCTTGATATAGCACAGTCATAAGTTGCTTAGAAACTGGACAGGTACTATTCATGTGCACTTTTTTAAAAAGTTTTTGTGAATATGCTATTGTGAGTCACATTTGAAATTCAGTGTGTAGCAAAATTTGGTTCAATCAAAGTTCATATAGTTTTATGCAGTGTCGCTGGTTTATGGGTGTTTTTGTTATAGTTTTTTCAGTGTTGTTGTTGCAATTCACCCTTCATTGAAATAAGGATGGTGGCCAGCAGAAGGGCAACTTCTTTTTGTAGTCTGCTAGGTTCACATCCAGAGGAGCCTGGTGCAGCAATAACACCACCAACAACAACTTGTTAATTGATTTATGAAAAATTCCAGCCTGGCAAACCTATGAAAAAGGCCACAGATGACACGACTGGCAAGAAGAAAGTCCCATTATTGCAGAAGGATGGTTTAGGAAAGACCACAACTTCAGCTCCCACTACCACCACCACTATCTCCACCACAACAACAACCATTGCAGCAGAAAATGTATCTCCTTCTGCTTCCTCTTCCCTCGTGCCTGCCACCAATATCACAGATACCAATACCACCACCACTACAATTCCTACCATCGTGCCAGATAGTGAGGATAGCGCAGAGGAAAATAGGACAGGAGGAATGTCGGTGGGTGATTATGTTAATTGGAAGGTCTGAGATAGGAGGAATAGTGGTTGATAGTGTTAGGTGTTGTGTTCGGGATTGTGTTATTTGCAGTGGTTTAGAATGGGTGGAATAGTAGTTGGGTATTACGTTGGTTTTGTTACTGAGTAGGTTTGGAGGAATGTTGGTCGTTTGTTAGTTGATATTGTGTAAATTGGGGATTAATTGATTGTTATGAAGTTGTTGAGCAAGGTTGTAGGTAGATTGAGGTTGCTAATGTGTAGATTGAGAGGAATGGCAGTTGTGATTGTGTTAGCTGATATGGCTGAGGTGATTATTGTTTGACTGTTGGCAGGTTATTGAATGGACTCAGATGATGGTTTTTGGCATGAGGTTTTGGGAGTAAAGTAGCAAGACCCAAAGTAGGATCTGTCTTCATTTTGTTACCAGATTTCCTTCCTCAGGTATACCCTATTTTCTCTAACTTGGTCTAAAAATGCACTTTTTCCCTGAATTCTGATTTGTAACAATAAATTAACACCCAAATACAGCGCTAGTTGTGAAGAAGTGCTGTGGCAAGGATGTAGAGCTATATCATTGTCTTTTTCTGCCATTGAGCTACATGCAGTAAGCTGCAAAAGGGAAAAAAACTGGGCCAAGCCAGAGAAAAATTGATGTAGAATATCATTTTTTTTTTTTTTTTTTTTTTTTCCTCCCTTGGAGAGCAAGTTCTTAATCTTACGTAGTGCATTAATCTAGTTTACAATTTTGATGATGTAATGGCTCAGGCCCGTATTTTAGGTGTCATAGGAGGCTTTTAAAACACCTCTCCATCATCCATTTTGTTACATGATATGTCTAACATTCCCTTGTATGCTACTTGCCTCATTTTAATATTGACATAGTTTGCATCAGTAAGAGAAGAGAAATTATGGTAAAATATGCAGAATAAATTGGAAAGTAAATTAAGCCGTAACATGCAGAGTAAAGTACAGTAATCTAAACATGACTTGAAGTGTCACTGATTGTTAATACTGTATTATTGCAATCATCCAATCTTCTAGGATGTTGGTGATCCATTATTCTTCCATCGGCTCTTACCAAATCAGTACAGTAATCCCCGTACTTTCCAGATGCCCGCTTTCCGGACATCCCACTTATCGGACATTGTGGGCCTGGACCTTCGGAACCCAAAAATGGCCAAAAAAAGAAAAATTCCCTCCCAAAATCCGAATTTTTTCCCACCCGTAATTTGAAATTGCCGCGCGGCACCAAACAACTGTTACACCATGGACATTTCACCCCTTCCTTCCTCCCCCCTCCCCCCCTCCCCTGTCAGGGTTGCCATTTGGTATTTTTCATTACCAAATGTGGGCCAGTTTGGTAATGAATCAGAATAATGCATTACCAAATGGATTTTTCACATGTATGAGGATACTCAGGATGGAGATGGTGGATTGTCTGCTCTCTCTGATTAATCTGCTAGCCAACAGAGCATGAAATTAATCAACATGCTGTTAATTATAGGAAGAGTGATTACATGTATTTCTACTTGTATTTATAATTAGTGAAGAATAAATGCGGCTTTACAAATTTGGTAATGAAAAGTTAAACATGGTAATGAAAATTGAGGAATTTGGTAATGTGGCCGTTGCGATCTGGCAACTCTATTTCCCCATCACCAACACTTGTCTCCAACAGTTACTGCCTAACTTCGATCGCGAGTAGATTCTTATTGCAGTGGAAGCCACACTTGTTCATTTTTTGTGAATAAACTGCAATACCTCGCCACTAGGCCACACGGGAATTTGCAGTGTTAAGAAATTAGAATTTAGCGTGCAAAAGATTAACTGTGGAGTGCAAACTGGCGGTTGAAACTGGCGTGGTGCAATTAACAATGTGCAGTGTTAAACAATTATGACTCACAGTGCAAAGAATTACTGTAAGTGCAGCACAACACTGGATTACTGTACTTGCTTCAAGAGCATTTTTACCACTGCCAAAGCCTTAAGAAGGCGGCCACAGACGTGCTGTAAGTACCCTGGCTGAGGTACAATGACTTCTAATTCCTCATTCTTTGGTTCCTTTTGTTTCATGCATTATGTCCATTATTGGTGTGAATAGGGTCTTAAATAGGTTTAAATAGGTGGTATGCATGTCTGGTAGGGAGTTATTTAGTTGGCTTTTAAAGTTAGGCTGGGTTAGGGTCCTTAAGTACCAATCCAGCTGGCAGGTGCCTACTTTCCGGACGGGACCACTTTCCGGACATGCCTCTGGCTCTATTACATCGGATAGTGCAGGGATTACTCTATATGAAAATTTTGGTGTATTTTGCTTGTAAATACAGTACTCTGTAATGTACATAGGCTTACGCATAATGAATGGTTACATCTGTTCAGTACCAGAGGAGGATAAATTGTTAAGTAATCACTAGCAGTCAGTTATTAGCAATGTGTTTACTTATATATTGGGTGCTAGTAATCTGATGTCTATATAATTCTATTAAAGGCCACCCAGTCCAGTGAGGGATGCACAGTAATTCCTCATTTAACGTGCTTTCACTTAACACATTTTTCACTATAAAGCTGATAATCAGTATAGGAACACTTTTCACTTAACACACTATTATTTACCCATTTAGTGGTCAGGATGTGCGGAGAATGGTCAGGGTTGATACAATTTACACTAGCACAGATTTAAATAAATCATTATTTCTTGTAAGTTGCTTTTTGACTTACGCATTTAATACATGCGATTTATCCAGTCACAACATGAAATTCATAATTATTTGCAGCCTTGAATCTGAATTTGTTAGCTGTATGATAATATAATTCATTCTGGAGCACGGTCCTCACTTAACATGATTTTCATGTAGCACAGTAAATTTTAGGAACGCTCCTACGGTGTTAAGGAATTACTGTATTAAAAGAATGTTTTTCTTATTCATATTTATTTTTATCCAGCCTTTATTCCTGATTATCCTTTTCCAGCCTTTCTTCATGCTTATCTTTATCTGGCTTTTATTCATATTTATTCCTGTCAAGTCTTTTTTCCTACTTACAGTATCTAGACTTTGTATAGTACTAGTCTCCCTGTTTACTCTTTTCCAGCCATTATTAATTGTTATTTTGCCTTTATTGATACTTATTCTTAGCCTATATGGTCATCCCTTTCTGTTTGCAGGCAATAGGTAACAATATCTATCTATCTATCTATAGCCCGACACCCTAATCACGCAAAGGGTGGCCGCAGACAAAACGCCTCCAAGTCGCTCTGTCACCCACCATTTGACTACCCTCCCCCCAACTCACTCCCCCCTCCCTCATATACCTCTCAACACAGATAGCAAAATTCCATGAATAATGAAAACCCATGTAAAAGGGTTCTTACAGTTATTATTCAAGTATTTGATTGCCTAAAAACCCTTTGTAGTGCCCCCATGTGTCACCAGACTTTTGAATCCACCGGCATTTGTTTAAAGTGTATTTTCATATTGTTAATAGCACAGATTTTTAATGGATTCCAAAAGACACTTAAATCTGTTAATTGTTGAATACCCTATATAAAAAAAAGTCGGGTTAGGTTGGTACATATTATTATTAAAAAAAAGGGAGTGACTATTATCACCGCACAGTGATATTAAAGGTGACGTTATTATCACAGCGCGGTGATATTACAGGTGACGTTATTATCACAGCGAGGTGATATTGCTGGTAACGTTATTATCACGGTGTACGGACATTGGCTAAGTGTTCTGAGGGTAGTGAAGGGGGATTGGGAGGGAGGGATATCAGGAGCTTTGTTTATCACTGGTAGTAGTTAGAGGCCAGTGAAGGGGGAGTAGGGAGGGAGGTGGTGAGAGGGTAAGGAGGGGAAGTATTGAGGGAGGGATTTCAGGAGCTTTGTTTATCACTCAGACAAGTAGTTACAACATTAGGGTAGTGAAGGGGGATTAGGAAGGGAGGTGCGGGTACGTGTTTTGTAAACAGTCGCCTCCACTCCCGCCACCGCAGTATAGTCTGGCGTTCGACTCGATGGTATCAGTGACCTGCTAACCTCAGCCAAGGCAACATGGAGGAAGACAATTACGCAGAAGATCCAGATTATCCTTCTCCTACCAGGCAAGACAACATGGAGGAAGACACTTACGCAGAAGTTCCAGATTATCCTTCTCCTACCAACCATGAGCCAAACGACATGGAGTTACACACGTCAGCAGAACCACAGGAATATCCAGCTAGTTCATCTGCTGACTACGGGCAAGACGACATACAGGCAGACACATGTACCGGTACAGACACAACATCTGTCTTCAGGGATATTTTCTCCACTGACACGTTTAACTCTTCTGTAGAATTTGACTACTTTTTCAAGAAATATCAGAATCACACAGGGTCCGTGTTTCGAGTGAAGTCTTCTAGCTCCGTTATCAGTGAAAATAAGCGTCGTCAGCAGCAAATCCCTGTCGAACTGAAGTACGGCTCTGTTTCATTCGTGTGTGTACACTACGGCAGTCCGAAACAGAAAGGACTGGGTATAAGACAAAAACAGCGATATCTTCCATGTGGCTGTAATGTGTTGGTGGCACTAACAGCAAGAAAAAACAAGCCAGTTATCACAAAGACGTATCTGCAGCATAATCATGAGGTCAGTGTAGCTTTACAGCCCTTCTACGAAGTATAGCCAGAAACGCAGACTGACAAGTTCGGAGATGGGAGACGCAGAGGATGTAGTGAAACTTAACCCAGACAACAAGCAATTAAAATCCTTCCTCCAGGGTAAATACCATAAAGCATTAACCATGCAAGATGTACGAAATTTGAAGCGGAAAGTGCAAAGTGAGGATGGAATGTCAGACATCGGTAAGTTGACAGAAATAGTGGATGAAATTGTGGATGCAGGAAAAGGAAAGGTAGATATATCATTGGATGAAAGTAGGGCCATCCAAATGATTGCATTTGCTACTAATGAGATGATAAGCATGTACTGTAAATATCCAGAAATAATTTTCATGGATGGAACTTACAAAATTAACAGATATAATTATCCGCTCTACATGATTCTTGTCCAAGACAACCTAGGTCGTGGCAGGGCTGTCTTTTACGCATTTGTAAGTAGTGAAACAGCAGACATAATGCGGGAGGTAATGTCATCATTTTGTAGGATGATGGAGAATGTAAACCAGACCAAGACAGTTATGACTGACAAGGACCAGAATGAAATTCAAGCAGTCCGTGCCTTACTTCCGAAAGCAGACTTGTTACTTTGCAAATTTCATGTCCTGAAATATTTCAAGAAAAAGGTGTCTGAACTTGTGCTTCCTGTCACTAAAAAGAACGAAATTTTTGGTACTCTGAAACATCTTGTCTATGCCCATAATGAAAATTCCTTTCGGTCTACCTTGTCTGTGTTACAACAGCAAGATTCCAGTATGTTTCAATATATATGTACAAACTGGATAAACTGTAAAGATATGTGGGCCACATACCTACGGTCTGCTAAGTTAACATTTGGAAATGACACTAACAACCACATTGAAGCAGAAAACGGTAAACTAAAGCACTTCCTAACATCAACTACATCGATGTCTGAGTGCATACGTAAAATTATGCTTCATAATTCCATCTTAAATGATGAGCGAGCCTACAAGCAGTTTTTGCAGACATGTACATCCGTTGAATATGGAGTTCATGATGTTCTATTGAACAAATTATACAGTCAGTTCACGGAACATGCAGTTAAACTCATGATGAAACACCATAAGTTATCCAAGCCCTCAGATTCTTTATCGATCACATTAGATTCGCCTGGCCTCTTTGTTGTGAAAATAGGGTCTACTGACCAAAAAGTAATGAGAAAGGGTGAATCTGGTGCTGAACTCAGCTGCTCATGCACTTTTTATAGTCAACATTTCTTGCCATGTAATCACATTATTGCCGTTGTAAGACAAGAGAATATTGATGTTTCAACTATTAGCATGGAGTCCCGATGGCGGAAGGGGAATATACTGATTCCTGCAGTGGCTTTAGAACCCAAGACCTCCATCATGCACATTACACGACCCCAGTGTCCAATTACCCCTGCCCAAAAATTCCGAGAGAGTCAAGAGACAATGCCGCGCCTCACAGCAGTGCTAACTAACAGTGGAACTGAAGTGTACAAAGCACGACTTGATATGCTGAAACGTATTCTTACTTGCTGGGAACAGGGTAATGATTACCAGTATGCTGCTAGTCCACAGATGTCAAGCACATCAGCTTCACCGACGTTACACACATCAGCTTCACCGACGTCACACACACCAGCTTCATCGTTGTCACACACACCAGCTTCACCGACGTCACACACACCAGCTTCATCGACGTCACACACACCAGCTTCATCGTTGTCACACACGCCAGCTTCACCGACGTCACACACACCAGCTTCACCGACGTCACACACACCAGCTTCATCGACGTCACACACACCAGCTTCATCGACGTCACACACACCAGCTTCACCAATCACAACAGCAGATTCACAACGACTACAGTTAATGAATGCTCATCTTCCTACGGTAAAAATGAGGGGTCGTCCTAAAGAGTCAAAGGTATTAGGACGATTTAATCATTCTAAAGTTGCTAAAGCTGGAGTCAAACGGAAAACAAGTAAGCAGTCCACAAAAGGAAGCAAGAAAGCGATAATTAGTAGTGATTCAAATGATGCGTAATGTTCTGTATACCACTGCCACTAAGACTGTTTAAAACTAGTACTGTTTAAATCTTACTGTGGCCTAATATTCAGTATGGAATATGGAATAAATGTATTTTCATAAAATACTTTTTGATTTTAATATGTAATAAATGTATTTTTATTAAATACCTTTTGATTTTAATATGGAATAACTGTATTTTTATTAAATACCTTTTAACATCCTATGATGGCAATTGATAAGTAACCATAAATTATTTCAGATTCTCGGTTAAAATACCGAAAAACATATGATCACCGACCGGTGATAATAAAGCCATTGTTCTTTTCACTGTGCGGTGACTATAATGGGATCATTAATATCACTGTACGGTGATAATACACACAGCCTTTAAAAAAAAAAAAAAAAAAAAAAAAAAAAAAAAAATTCTCATTGGTACCAACATGGCCCCAGGTTTGGTTAAATTGGATTTGAAAGTTATTTTGTTAATAGGCACATACTGTACATACTGTAGGTCTGACTTTGATGTTGCCCTGTGACATTGGCCTTTTACTGATTGTTCTCAAAACTAGATATCATTCTTGTCATACTTTCAGCCGTTCTATGAAGTTTGGCCTAAATCACATAAAAAATTGTTTCAAGTTGATCTTCCTCAGTGACCTTGATCTTTGACCTGTTATTCTGAAAGACAGTAAGTTTACTCTTAGGCTGACCCCTCAGCTATTCCACCAAGTTTGATTAAAACCAGAGGTTTACTCCTTGGCAGACCCTCAGCCATTGCACCAGGTTTGGTTAAAATTGGATGAAAACTAAGTTTCATGTTTTTAAACAGATTTCTTTTATAGACGTACAAAACACTTTAAATGAGTTAAACTAGTGTATTGTGAGACGGTTTACTAACTCTCGAATAACCAAAACCAGCAATTGTGAATCTGTGAATAATGAGGGATGTGTTTTTCTACTTATTCTTACCCACAGAATACAACAGAGAGTGAAGACACCAGTCCTGCCTCCCCAGATGACCCTAATGATCAGTCTGAGGATGGAAATGACCCTGACTCTGGGGATGATGTTGTTTCCCCCATCAGTGGCTTCATCACGAACAATACTACCGTTGACCATCACAGGCAAGTCAGTTTAGCTCCTTCAGTCACTTTACTGATGCTATATCCAGATTATTTTATTTGGGTCAGGGAAGATGCCTCGTAGTAAAGGGTTTAATGGAGGCTATATCAAATCACTCAGGTTCAAAAAGTCATCATCATCATCATCATCATCATCATCATCATCATCATCATCATCATCATCATCATCATCATCATCATCCAGACCTCCTTTCCCACCCTAGGGCAGGGTGAGGAGTAGCAATGTCCAGACAGCCCAAATTTACCCAGTCCAATGGGCCATGCTTCCATTCACTCATCATTCAAGCCCCCGGAATCCTGGCTTTATTGGATATGCCAAAAACATTCACCGCATGCTGTAGCTTCACATAATCGTATCTGATAGAGTAACTGAAATATTCATCTGGAGATTGCAAGCCTAAAGCAAAAAGTATATCACCAGATTGAAGGGGTTAAACAGTTGGAAATTAACCCATTCAGTCCAGTGATTTTTTTTTTTAAATCCTATTCTTCCTCCTACCAGGCAAGTGTAATCAACTTAGGGTAAATCTCTAGTAGTGCAGAGGTTAATGAAGGACCTTAGGATGATGGGAATCAAGTATTTAAGGCTTGAATGGTGTGTGAATTATTGTATTGCCTGTTTCACTGTTTTTATTAATGATAATTTATTCTTCTTTCATGTTTTCTTTAAAAAAATATCTTTAAACTGATTTCATTTCTTTTGTAAAAAAAAAAAAAAGAAAGAAAGAAAGAAAACCAGAGGTTGGACCTGTAGAACTTGCCCCTTCAAAGAAAGTTGAATATAAAAAAAATCAAGTTAGTTCATTGTGAGGTGCTTAGACATACCCTGCATTATCTTTAAAAGGCTGGAATTCTTAACATTGTAGTTTTTAAAGACATCAGTGCAGTGTTAAGTGATGATGTTGGGTTTCTGTGCACACTCATAAGCAGCCTCATTTAATCAGTCAAAATGCTGATAACTAGGTAGCTAACCAGCATTTTGGACAAAAAGGGAAGTTGCTGATTATCTACTGATTAATGGGTGCATCAGTACTTTCCCCTAGTTCATTGAAGTTAGTTTGTTTTTACCTGACAGAACTGGACCACTCCCACAATATGAATATAAAGTTGCAGTTGTATGAAATTTTGTGAGCCTTAGTCATGAGGCAGAGGCAAGCCTCCTTCCAGTCTGAGTACACTTGGCCATCAACAGAACTGAGAGTCGTTAGGGATTTTCATGAGATGGGGGGAGGCAAATGCACACACACATAATAGTTGTTGCTCACACTTACATCTCTTAACAACCATGTCTCCCTCAGGTACTACCGTTCACACACCATCACAGGGGCAGAGGAGGTTCAGCAATACTGGGTTGACTTTGACACCATTGGGGAGGAAAAGTATGTCCACAATGCCATGCTGTCTGCCTCTCATCGCCGTGCAGCTGTGAGTTATAGTATTCCCTCTGTTTTATTGAAAGATAATTATATGCTTTTGTTCCTGTTGTGGCCTCAGACTTATATGGATGTAAATCTGTTGAACTGCAGGGTGAAGTAGCCCTTCTGCAGCCACTATCCTCCTTTCAGGGGACAGGGAAGGAGTAGAGGACCATTTGCATAGATGAGTAGCTCTACCACTGTTATATCTATTTCGTTATGTAAAGGCATTCTTATCCTGCTAGTGTTGTAGCTAAACAGATTTGCTGATCCAGCATATCACCGATTTCAGCTTTTTTGCTGATACTTAACTGATTCCAGTGCTAGGGTTCCTTAACTCCCTGAACAAAATAATAGTAAGTTGATTTGTTCGTGAAATTGTTGCTAGGTGATAATGTAATGTTTGGCATACTGATGACCTACTTGATGAAGTCCTTTGACTATAAAATGCTGAATGAGAAAGTTTCCAGCAAATGTGAACTTGCCACAGTTTGGGTAAGCAGAATCAGTATAGGACCATGTTATGTTGTGAATGTTAAGTAATTAAGTGCTTCCTGTATTTGTTATCATGTGAGTTCTCTTTATCAGTATTTGGCATCATTTTTTACTGGTATGTCCTGGGTAAATTAAGCAAAATTTGCATGGTAAAGTTTCATTGCTACCAGTGGAGCTGATATGCCAGTTTTTCCCAGTTTACAGTTGCAGTTGTATGTGAATGGTTATAATATTTTAGAACAAATATCTCATTATAATAGGGACTGCCAGTACCACATTAATATTTCAGTGTCTCTGACCCCCAGACAGTGACATTAACGTTCGAGTTCCCTTTCTACGGCCACCGGCTTCGGAACATTACCATAGCAACAGGTGGCTTCCTCTTTACTGGCAATTTTGTGCACACATGGCTGGCGGCAACACAGTACATTGCACCCCTTATGGCAAACTTTGATACATCTATGTCTGAGGATGCATCAGTGAGATATGCTGATAATGGTGAGTTGAGACAGGAGTATGTTTACCACTACATCAGTGGTGAGGGATTTTGTTTCAATGCTGTATTTTTGCACTGGCACAAAATGCTGCGCTCAGAGGAGTCTAGTGATGCAGTTTTTATGCCATGCACTCCCCTCTTGGAGAGGGGATAAGGCATTACCCCAATGTAGAGGACTTTTTGTTATAGCATGTAGCACTTTGTGACTTGATGTCCTTCTTGATATCGGCCAGTGGCCTTTAGGTTGGATCAAGCACACAGTCTTTTGATTGGTATCATGTACATAAAGCCACAAGACCACTTTGGCTACTCATAGACAATCTTGTCTGCCCATGCTAAGGCCACCCTTCAAACCATAATGCCTTTTCTTAGCTCATTCACTTTACTCTTGTAACACAAGCCTCGGGTAACAAAAGTAACAGCTGTGAGGTTGAAAGCTGACTGACAGGTGAATACAGTAAATGGGCATGTTTAATTATAGAAAAATAGAATTAGGGGGAGTATCTGAGAAGGCAGAGTGAGATGAAATAAAAGATTTTGGGTGAATTGGAATAAGTTCTTATAAGGAGAGTTGTTACAGGTGTGTAGTATCTGAAATACCAGGATGTGTAATTAGACAGTTGATAAATGCATTAATTAATCCCCGTGTATCCGGCTCTGCATTACGAGTCATATCAGTATCCATCCATCCATCCATCATCTAATCCTACGTTGCCCCATGAGGAGCGTAGAAGCCCGGGGCTAGGCAAGTTGGTCCTGGCATTTAAGATGAGAGTGAGTATCAAAGTAAAAAAATCTGGCTGAATTAAAGCAGTATAAATTTTTTATTGCAGTGCACATGGAAACCATATTTTTCAAACTGCCCACTATTACCTGCAATACCACCGTGCTACCAACATTGCTCTCTGTAGCGTAGGAGCCAGGAGCTAAGCAAGTTGGTCCTGACATTTAAGATGAGAGTGACCAGCCTCACTCATCCCTGAGTGGCATTACATGAGCAGTAAACCTCAACTACCCCTTGGATATAAACCTACACAGACTCAGTCCAATTGGAGTGCCTTAATTACCCACTAAACCACCAGGCATCATAATTTGGTTATATGGTTACCACCCAGCATAGTAAATGGTTTCCTGGTGTACAGGAAACCATTTGGCTTGTCACTTAGTGTGGAGTCACCCATAGGCACATGGAAGAGGAAAGAGTGAAGGAAGGAAAGACAGGAGAGGGAGTGTAAAGTCACCTGTAGGCTGAAGGAAGAGGAAAGAATGAAAGAAAGTAAGACAAAAGAGGAAAGATGGAAGAAAGGAAAGGGCAGACACTGAAAGCAGCACTACATTGAATGAGTGGATGGTGAGCACCTCCACCTACCACAACTTCTTTCATTAAAGTAACACTATTCTTAGTGCCCATAACTGAAAAAGCCATCATTGCAGATGAAACAGGCCTGTGGTGGAATATGTATAATGGAAACTCATTTTTAATCATTAAAATCACTGTAACATAACATATGAGTGGTTGTGAAAGAATTATATAATGACTATATAAAGGTGGCCATTGGAAAATTGATATTGAGACAGGTTTTGTGTATTGACAAGGAGACCTGTGTAGGGTTTTATAGGGGTTATACCCCTGTAGAGTGGTAGGGAGGAGGTACAGTACTGTATTATCATTAGCAGATAAAAAAGACATTAACTGACAGGACCTTGGCTGAATTATGATTGATAAATGGGAATTACTGTGCCTGTGTGTAAGTAAATACTTCTCAAGTAAACAGTTAGTACCTTTGTATTTGTTGTTTGCAGATGATACTGTGTTGTTAAGTGAAAATGAAGAGGAGCTGCAAGGCTTGGTGAATGAGTTTGGGAGATTGTGTAAGAAACGGAATTTAAAGGCGAATGTAGGGAATATTAAAGTTAAGGTCTTCGAGAGAAATGAAGTCACCGAATGTACAGCGAGGTTGGATGAGAAGGAAATGGAAAATGTGGATGCATTAAAGTACTTGGGTAGTGTGATTAAGGATGGAAGTTTAGAGGATGAAGTGCCTGAATGGGTACAACGAAGAAAGGTTGCTGGTTCTTTGAAAGCATTGATAAGAAACTGAGAAGTGAGCATGGAAGTGAAAAAGTGACTACATGACAGTATTGTGATACCAATTCTAATGTACGGCAGTGAAGTTTGGACCTTGTTGGAGGGACACAAGTCAGGGGTGAGAGGAGTGGAAATGAGTTATTTGAGAAGAACATGGGGAGTCATATGGAGAGACAAACTGACAAATTAGGAAGTGAAGGAGCGTTGTGATGTGGATTTGATAGGAGGCGTTACAAGAAACAGGTTGAGTGGTTTGGACATGTGGAGAGGATGGAGAGAGAGAGACTGATGAGGAGAGTGTGTGGGAGGGAGGGGGGGAGGCCAAGGATAAGATGAAGGGATGGAGTGTAGAGGTATATGAGAGAGGGGGGTGTGAGCTGGGAGCAGAGCAGTGAAATGGCAAGGGACAGGGCGACAGGAAAACTATTTGTTTGTATCCACCCCTTACAAGATTAAGGCATCTGGCAGTTGATAGAGATTATCCACCTTGGTAGAGGGATTTTTGAGTCAGATGATTGATAGGTGGATAGATAATGTCTCATCTTTTTCAGATCAGATCAAATGATATCCACTTCTTGGAAGGAGTACCCATATTAACACCATTTACTTATGGCTGCATTTCCTGCAAAAGAGCAATGACTGTATGGCTCGTTATCAAATTTGTTGTCAAACTTCACATCCAGAGCTGATGGTAGCCAACCATCTCTTCAGTAGACAGTTTTTTTGTTTGTTTTTTTAAATAATAAATAGCTCTATAGAAAGTTCCCCTCTCATGTGTTGTCTTTGTGCAGGTACTTCATTCACTGTGCAGTGGAACAATGTCTTGCTGAAGGACCATGCTGATGCTGGCACCTTTACATTCCAGGTATATCCTTGCCCTCTGATTGAGGTTTTATCCACTGTTTTGCTATCATACATTTTAATTATTGTCCACTGTTGATTTTGACAGTTTTGGTATCACCCTTTGAGTTTTAGCCAGTTATTTGGTAGTAAACACATCATCATCATTGTCATGCAGACCTTTCCCACCCTAGGGTGGGTTGAGGTAGGGTCCAGTGAGCCAAAAAGTGCAGAGTATTTATGAATTATTTACACATCAGGATCAGAATTATAGAAATTTCCATGGAAAACTCCCAAGAACCTCTTCCAACTCATTATAATTACTCTTAGCTTGGAGTAACACCAAGGATCATATTCACAGCAGTTGTGAGAGATGTTTGTGATCATCCCTGAGAGTAGGTTGTCTTCAAAACATACAAAAGTAATTGACAGTGCCTTTTTCTGAAAGAGTTAGCTATCATTGTGGACTAGTGTACAGCTTGTTTTGCTTGTCTTTGTGCATAAAAATATTACCCTGTAAAGATCAGGACAACTCCATCATTCTGAGATTTTTGGAAATAAGCTATTTGAGAAGAGCATGTGGAGTTACATGGATAGAGACTGACAAATGAGGAAGTGCAGGAATGTTGTGATGTGGATGTGATAGAAAACGTTAGGAGAAATACACTGAGATGGTTTGGCCATGTGGAGAGGATGGAGAATGAGAGACTAACAAGGAGAGTATGTGAGTGAGGTGGAGGGTTGGAGGGCAGGAGGGGGAGCCAGACGATGGGATGGAGGAATGGAGTGGAAAGGTATAAGAGAGAGGGGGTGTGAGCTAGGGAGAGAGTAGTGAAATGGTGGGGGACAGGGTGACATGGAGGCGATTTGTTTGTAGCCATAGGATTGGGGCATCTGGTGGTAGATAGTACAGTAGGTAGATAGATTATTCATCTTAAAGTCAGTCATAGGAGCCTAAGAGAGTTAAGTGTCCCCACCATTAACCCTTTCAGATAAGGACAACTTTAGTTGTTGTTGATCAGTCTCTTTCTGGCTGGCTGAGTATATTCTATGCCAGTGAATACAAAATTATTTTATTGAGCAGAGGGTGAGTTTTTTGTTTACCTTTTTCTCAGGTGACCCTACATAAGAACGGAGACATTGTGTTTACATACAAGCACGTCCCTGTCATTGTGACCTCCATTGGCGATGATCAACACCCAGTCAAAGTTGGGCTGTCTGATGCTTACATCGTTGATCGCACTATCTTCTGTGAGTTAAGTTTTATCCTTTGTGGGGAGGGGAGGGGAAGTAGGGGAATGTTAGAAGAAAGTAGTGGAGTGTTAAATTATAGAACATGATTTAAGGTTTAGAAAATCAGAGCTGAGGGTTGTGGGCAGGGGAAAGGGACTGGTTATTGGTGATGGGGGATGGAGTCCTTTAGGTCATCAATACAAAGTGTTTGTAAATTTCTGAGTGGCATGGTTTTAAAATAAATTTAGAATCAGTTTAGTTGATTATTGCTGAGAGAGAAAATAATGCACTGTGATAATGCTGGCGAATTGAGAGAGCTGAATCAGTAGAAGAGTTTAAGTATTTAGATGCAGTAATATGAAAGAGCAATTGATGAAAAGAAGTGGAAAGTAGACTGGTTTTAGGAAGAAGATAGCCAAGCACATCATAATATTCTGATTGTTTAATATACAGGAAATGAAGATTTTTACTTAGTGTCTGTCTACAGTTGTGCGGCGGAAGACGATATATGAGTACCACAAGATTGACATGAAGAAGAGTGCCACCATTGGTAACTGGACAGCCATATTCTTTAAGGCCCTACCCACATGTGTGTCCCTCGACTCGTGCCAAGACTGTCTTTCTCATAAGATCAGTTTCCAGGTAAATTTCAGGATAAATGTGAAATAGTTTAGGTGAGGAGCTGTGTAAATTGAATGCTAGGAGTTGTCAGAATACTGGTAGTGTTGAGTGGGGGTCTTCTTGTCACAGTTGCACTGGGTGCAGTATCAAGAGGTGACATTAACCGTCTCATAGCATGACAACACTAGTATTCTGTTCCGTCTGATGCCAGGTAATTTTATTCATCTGAGCCATAGGGGCTAGAGTGTTACTGTCACAAATAAGCCTTTCCTAGTTGACATATCAGGTGGAGCCAGGATTCCAGGGGCTTGAATGATGAGTGAATTGGAGTGTGGTTCATTCATTTGGGCAAACTTTGGTTAGTGTCTCATTCTATCAGGTTGTTTGTGGGTCTCTGGATCCTACCTCACTCCACCTTGGATGGGAAGGAGATTTGGATGATAATGGTAAGATTAAAATTATTTAGAGTAGACAGGCTAGTCATCATCATCATCATTATCATCACTGTCGTCATCATCATCATCTAATCCTGTGTTGCCCCATGAGGAGTGCAGGAGCCCGGGGTTAGGCAAACTGGTCCTGACATTTAGGATGAGAGTGACTGGCCCCACTCATCACTAAGTGGCATTAGGCGAGCAACAAACCCCAACCATCCCTCGGATACAAACCTGAACAGGCTCAGTTCAGTTGGAGCACCATAATTACCCACTAAACCACCAGGTGCCAAAAAAATTGAAAGAAATAGGGATATTGCTGTTGGAAACTGTGTTAAGAATGATGACTGTAGTTGGTGGCCAGTAGTGTGGATATCAGAGATCCATGGAGGGAATTATAGCCATCTGCTGGATGTAGAGTTGTACTGTAATAGAATAGTTTGGGAACAGTAGAACCACAGTGTAGAGACTCAGACAGTGTGCTAATGCTTAGCTTACTCCTCCCCCAGAATATGACTCCTACATTCCATTCTGCCTGTGTCACCTGGGATCAGGTGATTCTCTCAGTCACCACCAACACCACTGTCATCACCTATACCACCTAATATCAATTTAATATTACCTGAGAGAAAGAGAGAGAGAGAAGTGACTGCACCTGTTTCACCATGCAGAAGCCCTAGGGAAATACTCCTCTCTCTCTCTCTCTCTCTCTCTCTCTCTCTCTAACTTACTGGTATCAACATATCGTTTTTCCCCTATCAGAATTTCAAGGGTGTGTATTAATTTCTATCTATTGCCAGACGCCTCAATCCCGTTTGGGGTGGCCACAAACAATTTAAAGTGATTAAAAGAATTACTTTCATACAAGTAGGTCAGTAGCAATATTTTGTTCCACTGACCAATTTTTTTTTGTGTAATATCTGACCGCTTCATGCAAATTGCAGTGAATTTGTCACCGTATCACCATGAATTTATATAATACATGTTATGCTAAATGAAAATATTGTCATGATGCAAGGATAATGCTTTAGAATTACATTTCAAATGACTGGGTTCACAGACATTCATTTAGCCTATCACAAACACCCTGTAGTATCTTGGTGATAATACTTTGTGTAGAGACAAGGCAGTCTTGTTGATATGGTACGTGACTATTTGATGTTCACAACTGAAGGTAAATTTTCTAATAATTTATCTTATTAGTAGATTACATTTTGTTGTAAAACTATTCACTTACTACATTTTCCCTTGTTGCTTTGCTTGCAGATTTTGATCCTGGACTGCTCCAAGCTTTAGCAACTTTTTTTAATTGGTGGCAGTGTCCTTAGCAGGTAGCTTTCCTGATCTCTTGCAAATTGTTCTGAACTGAAAAACCTTTCATAGACATGGCTGTGGGAAGCATCTTTGTCCCTCAGTCCACACCCATGTATCCACTTTAGTATGGTTATTTTTATCATTTTGCATGTGAAACCATCTCAGATAATGACTGTGGGATGTCTTCGCAAAACACTTATACACACCACACATAGTGAAAAGTACTATAACCTCATAAAATGTAAAAAAAAAAATAGCAGGCTATATGTCACACTGGCTGCTCAAAACACACTGTTGTCCTGGCGGGTGGTGCCCATGTGATGTCACGGGTCAAGGTGCCCAATCATAGATGAGCTACGCAAAAGCTACCTTAATTTAGTCTAGAGATGAGCACACTGTTTGAGTCTCTACATTGTGAGTGGAGCTATTTCTTGGTCTCTGGCTAATGGTTGACCTTAGGACAGCAGCAAAGGCAGTTGGTGGGAGGGAAACTGGTAAGTTTCTGTTGGTGTGTTTACAGAAATGGTGAAAGTGCATAAGGGTGTTGGAGTGAGATTAGTAATGGATGATTGGACTGAGTTTTATAGTAAATGCTTATGAATGGCAGGGCAGTGTTTTCATATAAGGTATCTGTATGGGGCTGAAGGCAATTTGTTTGTGGCCATCCCTTACATGATTAAAGCAGCTGGCAATAGATAGATAGATAGATGGGGCTGAAGCAGTAACCCATCATTAAAGTTATCTATAAGGGCTTGAACATGTAACCTAGCAGTAAGCCACATTCTTTGATCCTCAGTGTCAATGGTGTCCAAGAATCAGCCGATGTAGTAATGGATTAGACAGGCATCGTCAGCAGTGGCTGCAGAATGGATGTGAGACCTTGCATTACCAGTCGCCAACCGAGTGCTCACAAATTCCCCCAAGCTTCTCACAGCCTTCCTCTCAGCCCCAGGATATTGATACCTTTGGGCGTGTCGCCAGTGTCCAGCCGTATGGGGAAGGTATGGTATTTGAAATTTTAGGAAAGTTTTATTTATTTGTGGTTGAGTGGCTTTAAGTTTGATCTGTAATAGCCATTTGTCCTGTCCTTCCAGTATTTTAATATTATTTTATTTCTTTCCTGGTGTTTGAAATGCACTGTTACACTACTGAGTTTTTACCTACTTTGTGTGATGCCTGGAAACAATCTTCTTTTTCACCTACATGAAAAATAAGTTTGTACTAGTACCATATTTTCTTTGGTAATTTAATTTAGATGAATTAAAAATTTTCATAATTTTGTTGTGATGAATATTGTTAGCAGGATGCAGGTGTAGTATACTGTAGTATATCATTGGTTGATTTGTGTAATATGCCATATATTTCTTGTTCATTTTATGATACTTTGTGTTGTTCATTAGCACTTCATTACATTGTGCCACTGCTCATTTAGTTATCAGTATTTTACTCTGATCAGCACTTAATGAGGAAGACCTTTAGTAGTCAAATGGCGTATGTCCAGTATTGTGTGTAACCAGACAGCTAGTTTAATATACAGTATTGAAAATTATACATCAACCTAAAATTTTTCATTATTATTTAGAGGCTTGAGTGTCACAGCTGTGCAAGGCTTACATGAAGGAGTGTTTGTGCCAGCTTTAACATATTGGTGTGAGACTGTGGTGTGGCATGGAAATGAAAAGTCATGAGTGAGAACAGTGGGGATGGGACTGCAAAGGAGTACAGAGAGTGGATAGGATATGAAATAATGTGATTTGTGAAAGATGCGGAGTGAGGAAGTCTGTGGACACCAGAATCGAAGAGAGTGTACTGAGATGGTATGGTCATGTGGAGAGAATGGATATCAAGACAGTGGTGAAAAAGGTATATCTGACTGAACTTGAAGGAGGGAGGAGGTTAGGTAGGCCAAGGAGAAGGTGGAAGGATGTGGTGGATGAGTGTGTGAGGAAGAGAGGTGTGGAGGTCAGTGAGGCTAGGAGACTTACAAGAGATTGAGCTGGCTGGATGAATGTTTTGACAACAAGTGCATGATCAGGGATTTGGCACCCTTTTTTGATATGACAGCACTTGGATTGACTCTACCGGATATGTTTATGTGAAGCTACAGAATGTGGTGAAAGTTTTTTGGCGTATCAGATAGTGCCAGGATTCTGGGAGCTTGAATGATGAGTGAATGGAAGCATGGTTCATTGGATAGGGCAAACTTGGGCTGTCTGGACATTGCTACTCCTCACCCAGCCCTGGGGTGGGAAAGGAGGTCCAGATGATGATGATGATGATGACCCTGGGAGGTACTGGCATGAGAGTGAAATGTGGCTACTAGCTTAGTAACAACCACACAGTCATCACTCAGGCAGGAAGCATTCAGCCACAAATATTTTTGAGTCAAAGTCCATGCTGAGACTGTATTGTATATCTTATTACACATCTCAGATTTCTTCTTTCGCAGCAGTTGCAAGCAACTGATGGGAAGTAATTAGGTGGTTTTGGCACTTGGTTTACAGTCCAGTTCATAGAAAACATTAGCTATGCCATTGCCAACCTCAGCATGAGGTTTCCTTGAAGAGGTAGGATGACATCATTTAATTAATAGATTGATGTGGAACTTGACTGTTGGAATTCTGTAGTTATTAATTTTTCCTGTTGCCATGAATATCATTGTGAGTTACTGCATAGTTTTTGGGGAGGTGGTGGGTAAGTGGATAAAGACATGGATTGGATGAAAATGTTGTAGATAGTTTGAAGATTTCATTACATACTCCAAGGAAATTATGTTTTTGCCGGCGTAGGTTTGTTTGTCTGCTTGTCCATTTGTCTGTTAGCAGGATTACTCAGAAAGTTATGAATGGATTTTGCTGAAATTTTTTAGAGGAGTAAGGTGTGACCCAAGAAACAGTCCATTAGATTTTGGTGATGATCTGAATCATCATCTGCATCCAGGAGTTCCTTTGTTTGTTTGTCCACATGATATCTCATAAATTCTCTGAATTTCTGTGAAAATTTGTGGAAGGGTGGGCCATGGGCCAAGAAAGAGTTGATTAAAATTAGGGAGCAGATCTGGATCCAGATTCATATCCTGTTATGGCATTGGCAGAGGTGTGCGCTCTCAGATGCTTTCTAGTTTTTATTGTAGCAATTTTCATTATTCATGCATTAGGTACCACTGGCACGTGATGTAAAAATAACCTTGCGGATACCATTATAACAGTTTGGAATGTTATATAATTTTCATTTTATAATACCAGTCCTCATCAGATAACATACAAGTTGTGTTGTAGAGACTGCTGCATTTACTGGTTTCTGCACTGACTGTAAGTAAATCCTCCCCACACACCCCCACCCAAAACAAGGAAATGGCTGTAAAACAGCTTCAGATCATGATGTACAGGGCATAAAAAAATTCAGTGTAGTATGTATGGATATTTAGGCATATTTGGGCACTGGATTTTATTTTGGCATCCATTATTATTGTTCCAAATGATGAAGCAATTGCAGCACCACTGTTGGTCTGGAACAGTTTGAAATCATGCTATACCATCTTGTACACAACATACAAGTACTGTGCAGTATGTCAGTTAGAAAGTGGATATTATTATGACAGCAATTCGTACTGTTCCAAGTTATGCAATAATGATGGAGGGAAAGAACCATTGCATCTGACTCCACCTCCAAGGATGAACGGTATGCATGACCCTCTGTACCTCGATAGGTAGTTTACCTGTGCAGATATTCCTTCAAGCTTGGTAAGCAGGCTAGTCTGCCATGCATTTGGAACTTAAACCCTCTTAAATTTTGTTAATTTTTCTTTGCAGTTTGTCATTTTGGAGAGGTCAGAGGTAGGCATTATGTTACTTTGAAGTTGTTTTATCCCTAGTTAATAAGTACAGAAGGGCATATGAGGTGAATTATTGGTTTTTATGTACGGTAGATGAATTATAGTACAGTACTGAACTTTGAGAACAAGCTTTGATTCATATCAAAGACATAATAGATAGGAATTTATCAGATTATTTGCTATGTATACTTTTAGCAATAATTTTTTAAATTTGTCGGAAAGCTCATTGATGCTTTACTTGATGAAATGTTGAGAGCATGTGTTTGAAGGTTTGTGGTGACATGCATCATTTCTGCCCTTTAGCTGTAATCCTCTTTGTGTCATGGTGTTGAAGTGGGTTTGAACAGTGAATGGCTTCTTGACTGCTTGTGTGGCATGTTCAGTATATTAAAGTGAGACTGTGAGTGGATGGTGTAAGTAATGTGGCATTAGTTCATGGAATACAGTAGACCCTTACTGTAACAGACTAATTTGGGGAAAGCCAGATCCCTTAAAGCCAATAGTCCACTGTATCTGAGGGTTCCCCCTGGGGTGGGGTTTCAAGCACATATTTGAAAATTGATGATCACAATTGCATATTTTAGGACTAAAAGTATAAACTATACCCATATTGCACTAACTTAGCCCATAATTTTGTCCTTTTCCAGCTTATTGCACATTCTTTTTGTGACACTCATTTTTCCGTGACTAGTACAGTACAGTATTACATCAGTCTGTTAGTACAACTCAGCAGTCACGATAGGGAGAGGGCAGTTTCAGGCCAGTTTGGAGCAGAAGGGGTGGGTTACACGTGTTCTGTGACCCATTTAATGGACGTTGTAGCTCATGAAAATTTGATAGGCTTCATGGCATCCATTAAATCCGATATCCACTATATTGGGGTTTGTTATAGCAAGGGTTTGCTGTATTTATTATAGGGATTTTTTGGTATAATATGAGTTGTCACACTCATAATGTTTTATTTTGTTGTTCTTTCTGTTCAGTGATGTTTTATTACTTTATTTTTGCCATCTCTAAACAGTTTGCTGTACCGTAGCTTAGGATAGATATTCTGAACTGGAGGGCTACTTTGGTTTCAAAAGTCAGGCTTAAGCTAAATAAAATCATCAGGGAATAGTAAGAATGAAATGGAAATGATGTCTTAGCGCAGGTGGAGTGAGTTTTTGGTATGATAACACGCCACTGATAGTTACCAAAAATTTAATGTTTGAAATTTGAGGTTGATAGGGGTACAGCAGTCAGTTTCAGAAACCTTGTTTTTTATTTGAGGTTTTATGTGAAGAGAATAATAGGAATGTTACCAGAACAGGCAGTCATCATTAGTCAGCTACTTTTATATTTTCCTAAATATTTCACCTTTTTCACACAGCTCATACTGCAAATTGGGGAAACTTGCCAGTCAATTTAAGGACCACAGTGGAGCTATAATAGGCAACTGTCTATGGATACCATCAAAATAGTATGTCACCAAAGGTGACGGGTAATGATGACTCACTGTATAGCTGGTAGTGACACTCAGCATATGTTCTAATGCAGTTCCACAGGTATGGTGAATACAGTAAAGCCTTGGTATAAGTTGACATTTTTACAGTTTTAAATTCCACAATAAATCAGGGAAGGTGTGGATATCAAAGTTGTGTTGCATTGAATGGAGCTGAATCGCCAGTTTTTCCCAAATTACAGTATCAGTTGTGTGGAGAAAGTTGTATTGATTTGGAATACATCCTTTACTTTTAAGTAGATGTACAGTACAGTAAAAGTCCAATTATTCGGCAGGTGATTATTTGGAAGATCCGATATTTCAGAAGTTTTGAGAAATAGTCCCATTACCGAAAGCCTTTGATTGTTCTGCAGATATTCCGAATCATCTCGGAAGTCCGTGAAGTGTTATCTGTGACTTGTAGGCCTACTGTGTCATTGCACTTGTATATGTTCACCAATCTCAATATTTTTCAGATTCAGGTACATTAGGCCACTGTATTGATTACAGTATTGTACAGTATCTAAATGCACAGTAACTCCCTCCCCCCTCCAGTTAGCGAGGGTTACGTTCCAGACCCCCATGCTAATTCTTGAATTTTGCTAATTCCTGATGCCTTCGTGAAAATGACATTTACCAGTAATTGTGTAGCCTATGAACCACAGCTACTGTAATGCATTACCCATAAATGAATGTTTCTTGTTAAGTGTGTTACCCTGTTGTTTTCAGCTGTTCGGCTGTGACAATTCTGGTTTGATTCATCAGCATAGTGGCAGAAGGGACTGTCCTAAGTGTTTAACTAAACCTAACGTAATGTAGTTTAACTCTGCCTAATAATGCAAACCTAACTTAGCCAACCGTTGGGAAAGTGGGAAATGAAATCCATCTTTGAGTACGTAGAGTAAGTTTCTTCCATTGCATGGGAAACACTCGTAGGTATGGCTTAACGGCTTAAACCCTCAATGTCCATGGGTTCAGAAATTTGTGTGCACCCCTGGCTGGCTCCAGAAAATACTTTTAAGAGCTCTAAAATCAACGTATTTTTCTTAAAGATGTGAAGAGAATCGTCTGGTGCACCTAGCAGTGTTTTTTACCTTTCTGAACCTATCCTATGAATTGCTGTGATTCACAGAAGAATTGATAAAATTACGGTGCATGTGCCATATGGGCGAAAACATCTGAGATTAAGAAATTACCTGACTGCTTGTGATGGTAGCATCGAGTCGTGTAAACATACCATTGACTTTCATTCCCTTCCCACAATTGTTCACATTAATTATAGCTCACGCTAAATTGACATCACTGACACCAGTACAGGCAAACCTCGATTTACGATACCCCTAGATGCGATACCCCGAAATAGTGATGAGGGTAAAAATACCACCTTACTGTGCCTATCATAGGCCAATCCCTGGTTTTGCGTAGGGTTTTGATTTTTTTTTTAAACCTTTTTTGATGATATTTTAGACTTAAATTTTGTGTCTAGGTTGATTAATAAACTGCTTTTAGACTTGGATTAATATGTTTTAGTCATAGGTGGAGTGAACACTGTCATTTGGGGTACGGATTCTCGCCCATCAAACAAGGTACAAAACAGTGTGGACAACTAGGTGACTCAACAAAAATATTTCGTTTTTGACCATTGAACTGTCATCTGACCTGTCATGGAATACATAATAATAATTTTAAGTAAATATTGATATTTCGTGTTTGACGATTGAACTGTCATCTAACCTATCATGGAATACATAATAAAAATTTTAAGTAAATATTAATAATTATGAAAACCTTAGTGAGTAAATATTTCATGCATTGATGAAAACTGATATCAGTAAATCATGTGTTTACATTTGGGCTATTCAAGGAAAAACACTTAGAAAATACATTGGAATTTCTTAATGAATTTTAGAAAATAAGAGAGAGGAAAATAAAAGTGCAAAGCAACCAGAACAGTAGCTAAAACCACATAAAGAGGGTCCATTGAAATGGTTTTCCTTATATTATCATTGATCAATAAATCACGTGTTTACGTTTGGGTTGTTCAAGGGAAAATGCTTTGAAAATACCAAGGAATTTCTAAATTAATGTTGGAAAATAAGAGAGAAGAACAGTAACAAAAACGACATAAAGAGGGGGCATTGAAAAGGCTATCCCGATCGCATCATCAGTCGCATTCCCCATCCAGAGAATTCCCCGTCAAAACATCAACGAATCTCCATCACAACAGTTCGGGATGATTTTGCGTTGTTCATACATTATTGTTATGCATAACAGATGTTTAATTGTCCCGGGACCATCTGCTAGTGAGATTGTATACTATGCTGCTGCTTCTTCTATACAGTAATCCCGCATTTTTTGCGGATTTTTTGTCTACGGTTTTGCCCTCTCGCGGATTTTCTTAGCATTAATAAGTTCAACTAATATATCCTTGAATATAGAGAAAACAAAAAATTTGAAATTCCCGCAGCTTCCAATTGTAGCGCGGTAAACTCACGCCACCCTCTGTCCCTTTCCCACGGCCCCTCTGCCAGTGTTACCATATGTAGCATAATTTTATTCTTTTAGCATAATTTTGATCAAATTTTCGAGTCTGGGATATTTTTTAGCATATTAGAAGTTTTAGCATCATTCTAGCATAATTTAGAATGGAATGGAATATTTTTGGAATAATTTTATAAAAGCTACAAATGAGAGAGGGAGAGAGAGAGAGAGAGATAAGGTAAGATGATGTTTGAATAGTTGGTTACTTTCAGTTTGGGCTTGGTTGGGTTGGATTAGGTTAGGTTAGGTTAGGTTGGATTAGGTTAGGTTAGGTTAGGTTTTAGGTTAGGTTCGGTTTGGTTAGGTTTTAGGTTAGGTTAGGTTCGGTTTGGTTCGGTTAGGTTAGGTTAGGATAAGTTTGAGCTTTGTATTTTACCCATGAAACCTAGGTTTTTCCGATGGATTTTGGTATGATTCATTCGAGTTTCAGCTTCATTTCAGTCGGAAATGACCATTTTCTGTTTCCCCCCCTCTCTATAACCGCCGATTCCCCAAAACTCCCCCATTATTGCAGGGGGATGGGGGGGGTCAATCTCAAAATCTGGTTATTTCCGACGGAAATGATGCTCAAAATCGAATGAATCACATCAAAATCCATCAGAAAAACGTAAGTTTCGTGGGAAAAAGCAGTATGGGCAGAAAACCGATATTTATCCTCTTACTGTATGTAGGTTCATTTTAATATTTTCATAGTAAACAATACATAATTAATATGTAGCACGAATATGTACAGAATTTTATCATTTAGCTTCAAGTTAGCATAATTCATTTTATACTTGGAACAAATTTGCTCAATCTAGCATAATTTTTTCATTGCCCTAGCATAATTTCGTTGTTTGGGTATGGCAACACTGCTCTCTGCCCCGCATAATCCTCAGTCCACGCCTGACTGCCTCACGTGTATGTTGTTCTTGTAACCGCAGTATGATATGAGCCTCTTGCCTCCCACTTGCTTTCCACATGGCCCCAGGACGTAAGCCAGCCTCACCAAAGGCTAATAATACAATTAGAAAGAACTCTAAAGTGACAAAACGATCAAGAAAAGTTATGACCTTAGCAGAGAAAATTGTGTTATTGGACAAGCTAAGAAACGACCGTGCGAGTGTGTGCTATCACCAGTTGATGCATCTTTTTATTTTGTACTGTTTTGTGAATAAATGTGTAGATAACTGTGTATTACAGTACGGTGTTTACGTTTTTCCTTCATAATGGAGTATGTGCTTTCAATCTTGTAAGAAGGTATTTCGGGATGAGTATGGAGGTTTCGGGACAATTCGCAGTCACAACAAACACAAAACAATTCGCCTTCATTAATGAAGATAGCTATGGGTGATGCTAGAATATAATTCAAAGGCAACTACAGCAAGGAAGAAACAAGTTAATTATTGACTAAAGGAGCAACTAATAAATAATATCCAGAACCTACGCTACTGAACATAAACTTTGCTGGATCCCCTTGAAATATAGTTATTAAACTATTGATTAATTAATAAGTATATTGATAAAAGTATTGATTAGTATATTTATAGAATGGCGGGGAATCGTCCAGGGTGCGAATTGTTCTGAAGGGGAATCGTCTGACGGCGAATTGTCTCGCAATCAGTATGGACATGGACTGTGTGATGGGCAGCAAGGTGGACACAAGTGTAAGATTCAATTGTTAATAGAGTATTCGCGGAATTGACTTTTCGCGGGGGTTACAAGAACGTAACTACCGCGAAATATGCGGGATTACTGTACTGAGTTTGATTATGAGTAAGAGATTGCATTCTCCAGTGATCTTGAATGGGTACAAGCAAGATGGGCACTGGTTTTAGGCTTAAGTTAGCTTCTTTTACAGCTGTTAGGCCATTTAGAATGGCTTTAAACTTTTTTTTTTTTTTTTTTTTTTTTTTTTTTTTTTTTGGAGTGGGTTTAGGACTTGGTTGGGGGACGGGGAACCCAAGGCTCAAAAACGCATCCCTATACTTTACGTGTTAAATCTACCCTGAGATATGATACCCCGCCTAGCATAGGTTTTTGCGTAACCAATTACGTTGATAAACCGGGATATGCCTGTACTGTAACGGGTTGTTCAGTGCCAGAGATTATTAAAGGGTTAATGGAATACATTACTGTTTGCATTAATACGCTCTTTCACATATAAACACAAAAATGAAAAAAAGAATGAGTGCTAGATGTACATTTAAATTCCAGCAGAAAGACCTTACCAATTCATTTCATATTCTTCCAATTTATTTTCTTTATTCTTCCGACTATTTTTTTTTAGGAAGAAATCGCTAATTAGTGAAGTCATTACTTATGAATTCAGCTATTATGGGGTTCTACTGTATACAGTATTTTCTCCAAACGCTTTTGTAATAAGTATAGACGACAGTGTTCACTAATACATTAAGGTACTGAGTAGGTAGGTAATGGTCTGAATCATCTCGGCAGTCCAGGAGGTGTTGTCTCTGACTTGTAGGCCTACTGTGTCATTACACTTGTATATGCTCACTAATTTCTATATTTTTCAGATTCAGGTTTAGTACTGTATTGATTACGGTATTGTACAGTATCATACAGTATACAGTACCCTTTCCAAACACATATGTAATAATATAAGTAGTGATGACAGCATTCACCAATACAGATAAGGTACTGAATGGGTAGGTTTTTCGATTATTCGGCAAATCTGATTACTTGGCATTGGCCCGATCCTGTAGATAGTGAATAATTGGACTTTTACTGTATCTATACGTAAATGGTAGAGATTATGTACAAATCATGCATTATCATAATAACTTGAAATCAGTGAAGCAAGACAGATGCCTGGCAGTTTCACAGACAGAAAACAGACTTAGGTAGAAAAATGGCTCTAGAAATTTAGTGACTTGTTTTGTGGCACAGAAATTGTGAATGCATAGTGTGTTTAAATAAGCTGTGTATAGTCGTTGTAACTTGAGGTCAATTAACCTTAGAACAGTACTCCCAGGTCTGAGAGACCCGGCCACTTTTTGCCACGTTTTGGTTTAGCAACTTGTAGATGCCAGGGACCCCTGTCCTTCTCAATAGCTTCCTAGGTTTGGGTGCCGATACTAAGGGTGGGTCTGTGGTTTTCCAGGTCTCCCTCTGTTTTGGTGTATAACACACTAAAGTTGCGGTCGGGTTTGTGAGACCTAGGTATACTGGATTCAGGGGGCTGTAATTTACTATTGTGTGATGAATATTTCTGTACCATTTGCATTGCCCTCTCCACGCCATGAAGACCCTTCATACCACTAGCTTTGACAGCAGTGTGAGCATCATTGTGTCATTTTTTTCCTTATGGGGTCCATGTAAACAGAAACTGTACATTTCTGTATTTTTTTTTTTTTTTTTTTCCCTAAAATACATAAAATAACTTAGTTTTAATTTTATATTCAATATTGCACAGTAAACTGAACCAAAGAGGTTGAAGAATGGTCAAGGATTCAAGGCCATACCACGTTGAGTGCATCCCGTCTCATCCGATAAATAAAACAAAATATTTTCGTGTGTGTGTGTGTGGGTCTGTGTGACCCAGGTGTACTAATGGTGTATAGGCACAAATAGGTATACTGTTCTGGGGTTAAGTAGGACCTTTTTATTTATTTTTTTTAGTACATGAACAGAAAATGGAATTAGGAAAACATAACTGTACTGTACTTGGAAATTTAGTGACCTGTTTTGTGGAAAAAAGTTTGAAGAGAATATACTGAAAGGTGAATTAGCATTTAGATACTTAGGTGATAAGAAAGTTAGCATGTAAGATCTCTGGGCTTAACCCTTTGACCAGCTGTTGATGCTACATGACAGACGATTTGGTGTTATGTCATTAAGAGATCATTCACAGATGCTGAATCATACTGCCACTGTGTGTCATTGAATACATTAAGCAGATCATATGATATTTAACATAGATGATTTTTCTTTTCTTACTTTGCACAGTATTCTTTATAATAACACCTAATATGAAAAAGTACTTAATACTTTTGTCCATCATGTGTGCATACAGTTGCATCAGACAGTTATGGAACCTTTTTACAAAAAAATCTGTTAAGTCATTGGATTCCAAAGAGCACACCACTGTGTTTCGTAAGTCTTTGCATACTAGCGCAATATATATTATTAGGAAGTGTGTTAATAATCATGTCCTCAGTTGTACATTATCAGAATTCATTCATATTCTTTTTCAGGGTAATATAATACCCCAAAAAATCAGTTACTCCATAGTGATAGCTTTATTTATTAATTGATTTTTTCAAATAAGAGTGGCCCAGTTGTTATTACTCATTGTTAACCCTTTCATCTCAGTGATTTATTTTTTGTTTTATTTGTTCTTTAACCAAATTATTTTATTCAGTTTATGGAAGACTTGTAGGAAAGGATTAATGGTGCTTGCTTCTAATCCCATCACTACCTGAGATCTCATCTAGCTTGGATAATGTCATACAGTGGTAGCGACAATGAAATATAAAATACCCCATTGTACAGTACTGAATGGGTTGAGGAAATTGACGAGCAGAAAGGAGAGGTGCTACAAAGTCTTAGGCTAGAGGGTTAGGGTAGGGACATCAGGTGCAAGGAGGCAATTTTTCGTTTTGTTTCCTCACAGGGTCTCCTCCTCCCCCTGCCACTAACACCACTATCAGCAGCACAGTCAAGCCCTCCTCTGCACCCCCTACAACCCTTCTGCCACAACCCAGTTCTTCCCCACCTCAGATTTTCCCTGCCTCCACACAGGCATCCTTCATGTCTGTAACTTCAAGCCCCAATGTCCCATCCTCTCCCGAAGCTTCAACCTTTATTAACACCTCCCACCCTCCATTAACTTTGTCCTCACTTTCTTTCTCCACCTCTTCCTCCTCCAGTCCTTCAGTAGTGTCAGCTGGGCAGCCCGGGTTTCAGAAGTGGACTACTAGGAGAGGTAGAGTCTTGGATGCATGCTGCTACAGTGCACGCAGCTGTCCATGGCTGGTGTGTGGTTGTCCATTGTCCTTAATCCCTTCAGACTGATGCTCTCCCCCCCTCACCTTTTTTTTCTTCTCCAAGAGGATTGTATGCAGTTCAGGGAGAGGAATCAGGTTGTGAGTGGGTTAATAGAGGCCATATCTAACCCCATCATCACATGGGCTTTCTCCAAAGTTATGAAAATTGTCTGATGGTGGCAAGGCTGATCTGATCAAATACATCATAGATCCAAGGGATAACCTCCTTCAGATCAGTTATTATTATTATTATTTTTTTTTGTGTGATCTCCACATGATATATTCAGCTTTGGGGCAGCTTTCCAAACTGGAGGTATTGGATACAGTCTTCATTAACCCCCTTACTCTCAGGGTGCTCTTCCAAGCTGAACAGAATTGTCAGGAGAAAGTAGGATAAAAGTGGAAATATGTCCTCAGATTGATGGATTTAGCTTTGTATTTTTAACTTTTTGTGTCTGACTGAGTGACTGTCATTGTCAGTATGGCAGTTTATGGCTGAATGAAGTGTCGTTGTCATTCATCTTTGTCATGGCTTGGCTGGTAATGTATTGCCTGTCGTATGTGAGGTTGTGTTCTGTCTTTCTTCCTGTCTGACTTCTCTGTGCACCTGTCCATGGTTTTGACTGATGTATAGTTGTCTCTTGTCTTTGTGTCAGGCTTTTTCGGTGTGGTTAATGGTAGTTGGCTGATATGTGAATGCCTGTCTTGGTGATGCTAATTGTAGAAAATGTGACTTTGTTATTATGTGGTTATCTGACTGATTGTGACTGCCTGTGTGTGTGGTTATTTATAGTTTTTGTGTGACTTGTGTGTTTATCATAGCAGTCTGGTAATCTGTATGTGGGTGTCTTGGAATGTGACTGTAGGTGTTGACTGGATATTTGATTTGTTTTGTCATTTTGGATTGTATTACTGTTGCCAGTTTCCTGTCACTGTTTGTGTTTTTCCCTTATGGCTGTGTGACTTTGTTCTGCCTAGGGTTTTAATAAACTACATGTGTAGCTGTGCTATGGGCAGTGAATGTGGCGGATGCATTTACTGTACTGCATTTATTTGTTTCGTAGTTTTTAGGAGGCTTGTTTGCTCCTGTGGTTCTGCATGACTTAAGGTGTACAGTATGTGAAAATTAGCAAGATATGCATTGCATAACATTACTGTTATGTTTATGCAGATGTGTTAACTATTGTCTTAACAATGCAACACATGTTACCATCATCATTTGGCTTTCTGTTCATACCTTTCTTTGTGAAGGATGATGTGAGCCTCAAAGGATAAAATGTACAGGCTGTCAGTGTCAGATCATTTTATTTTTGCCTAAGAAAATAACCTTTATTTGAATGTACCCAGGATGTGTTAATGTAAAGTGCCTTTTCATGGTTAGCAGTGTACTTATCTAGTTCCAGCACTTTCAGTTATTCTCCCCAAATTACCCTTTCCTCACCAAATATCATACAAAAATTGGGTGTTTATTTCCAATTAAATCAGATGGCATTCCTGCTGCACACATTAATATCTTATTTCAGAGTTTTACCAGGCAATCATCTCTGAACCCTGAATACTACACAGTAATTAAATTTATCATCATCATCATCATCGTCATCATCATCATGTTTCTCTTTCTTACTGCTGTATTATGATGTGGTAGGGATCCAGAAGCAAGAACAGTAAAGAATAAAAGTAGAACTATTTAGAGTGCCCTGTGAAATGTGCCATACTTTCATTAACTCATTATTCAGTCCTTCAGAATTCATAGCTCCACCTAACAAGCCTTCAGATCCACATAGTATATGCCTCTTGCCTGTAAGATATGGACCAGTTTTCCATTTGTACCATATATACAGTATGCATGTAGCACCTTTCATAATCCATCTCACTTTATCATATGTTTTTCATGATTAATAAACTTCATCTAATACACTATAGCACTAGCTGTGTGTCTGTGTGTGTATTTTGGGCAGCCGAAACTACACATTCAAATCACACCAAAATTGGCACAAAAATCGCAAAAAATTCGCTGATGTGAAAACACTTCGTCCCATCACGATTGAAAAAGTTTTACTATATTTAATGAGCGATCACATTCTGACCAAAAAATGCCGCTCTAGGCACCCGGCATAGGATCCCCGTAGAAGTTTTTGCCCATTGGTATAACTAAAATAAACTACAGTAACGTGAGAGCCCTGCGCAAGAGCAAGTGCGAGGGGCCTGAAGGGCCCACGAGCACTTGTAAATATCTAACATTTCGTACATGACCACACTATGGATCTACTGCATGCATATGATCCATACAACTCTGACACTTTAAAAGCCAACCAGTTCACGTATCAGATAACTTTGTTAATTTTGCACCTTCTCAGTTGTAATTCTTCCATATAGTTTTCCAACAACACTTAGCAGTATCATTCCATAATGAGTTTTGTACAATACTCATTCTTAGCCACCTTTACTTTTGTACAAAGGTACAGTCACAGCCACCTCTCATTCCATTGGTACAACTCCATGTTTTGTGGCAGCTCTCACAATTATTTCATTCCACACACTCCTGCTACATTTTACCATCTCTGCATGTGTCATCACTACCTGCTGCCTTACCATTTGTCATCATCTTCACAGCATACATCACTTCTTCCAGTGTCCAGTTCTTAGACACCACACCTTTTTTTAATGCACCACCATGCCTAGTCATGTTTGCCACTCCGGTCCTCTTGCAGTCTTATTAATTGATTTTCACTCTCCAGTACCGTAGTTTTTCATCTTATTTCTCATCCAATTTTAACATTCTTCCACTTCCATTCCCAACATTATCACATTTCCCTGCTCCATTTAATACAAATGAAATTTAGCTTTGCAATGGTGTGTGTGTGTGTGTGTGTGTGTGTGTGTGTGTGTGTGTTTGAGAGAGAGAGAGAGAGAGAATTAGCAGGAAATAACTGTAAATATTATGGTCCCTGTTATGAGGGTTGGTGTACTATTAGGTATGTAAAAAAAAAAAAAAAAAAAAAAAAAAGTAAGCATGCATCTCTAAGAATACCAACAGCACTGCAGGCACACTCCAAGTACTTTCTTCCTTGCAATTTCACAGCAGCATTGTTGATCATAACTATACAGCATTAAATTCAATCCATACAAAGCAGAAACACTAAAGGATGATATAAAGAAAGACATTACAGTACCATCACTAGTTTCGTGATGTATACTCTTGCAAAATTTCGTTTTGCGATGGCAAGGGAATGTTTTTTTCTAGAAGCCTCACGATTTTTCTACGATAATCGCAAGCCCCCGCATCTCAGCAGTCACTTGTTTTGAGCCACCGCCGCCATGTTTGTGACATCATATCCCGCAGCACTTTGTGTTGTTGTGATCTCACACTCACAAGACAATCTCTCTTGAGTCTCTAGTTCACGTGTTGTGTAACATGTTTCACGATTACATAATGAGTGAGCCAACATCTCGCCAAATCACAGACTTGCTGGCAAACACTGCTCGTTTGAAAGAACAAATTGAGGAATGTGATGGGAGGCCAGAGATCAGGGACGCCTTCCTCCCAGTGGTGGACAGACTTCTGGCTAATTACAAGGACCTTTTCAACGCCAGAGTTCATGGACGTCATCAGATTCTGATAACATCATTCCTGTCCTCTCATATTCAACAAGCCCAGGCTTTGGAGAACATACAGCTTGAGGAGGATGACAGTGCTGTGGACAAGGACATTGATGACATTGGATTTTGAGGGCATTGATGTTGAAGCATCGGGAAGTGGTGGTGTGGGGGACTCAACAGTAGTGGTGGGGAGCAGTGAGGGAGCAGGTGGTAACTAATCACTGCTCCCAGCCTTGAAACTCATCTTCAAGCTCCATCAAGCGGTTCAGCCTAAGTGTCAGTGTTAGTAAATTCTTTGTTCAGTAACATGTTATATGTCTGATTAACTGTATGTAATTTATAGTAGGGGTATTGTGTCATTACTGGGTAGCTAAGGGGGAATGAGGTGGCTAATGCCGGAACCAATTACCACATATTACTTGTAAAGTATACAATACTCACAAGTTTCGCGAGTTTGAGTTTCGCTACACAATTGCGGTACCAATTAGGTGTGAAACTAGTGAGGGCACTGTAATTTGACCACCTTAATCTATACACTATGATACCAATGAATAGAGAGACTTTGCCTATTGTTCTACTATCTGCTTCATACTTGGGGCATGTTATGCGCTTCCCAGTGTATCATATGAAGGAGAACAATCTTTAGGTATAAAGACATACCAAGCCTCTCCCAGCTTTGGAATGTTAGCCACCATATATATGAAAGTGAGAATCAGAATATGATATATTACGTGAATTTTAGTTCCCAAGAGTAAATCATTGTCCTAACCCATATCCAAACATTCAAAGGGATGAGTGGGAAAAAAAAAAATGAGACGGCATAAAAAACTGGAAATGACAAGTATCAACATGTAGATACACATCATTTTTAAGCACTTGACCATCCTTGCTCTACCATTACATGATTTAAAAGAATGAAGTAAACATAAATGCTGTTTTGTTGTGAACTAGTGAATAAAAAATGTTCATTATGAATGTAAAGCAATGCACAAAACATTAGAATTAGACAGATCCCTGTAACACACGAATAGGTTTCGTAGAGAGTTGATTGTGATTTCAGTCTCTCATAGTAATACAGTAATCCCTCCACTATCTGACGTAATAGAGCAAAGGCATGTCCGGAAAGTGGTCTTGTCCGGATAGTGGGCACCAGCCTCCTGGACTGGTACTTATGGACCCTAACCAGCCTAACTTTAAAAGCCACCTAAATAACTCCCTACCGGACATGCATAGCACCTATTTAAACCTATTTAAGATCCTATTCACACCAATAATGGACATAAAGCATGAAATAAATGAAAAGGAACCAAAGAATGAGAAATTAGAAGTGACTGTACCTCAGGCACGGTACTTACATCACGTTTGTGGCTGCCTTTCTAAGGTTTTGGCAGTGGTGAAAATGCTCAGGAAACACGTACAGTAATCCAGTGTTGTGCTGCACTTAATTCTTTGCACTGAGTTATAATTGTTTAACACTGCACATTGTTCTTAATTGCACCACTGCAGTTCTAACTGCCAGTTTAAACTGCCAATTTGCACTCCACAGTTGATCCTTTGCACTCTAAGTTCAAATTTCTTAACACTGCACAACACTGTAAATTCCCATGTGGTCTGGAGGCGAGGTATTGCAGTATATTCACTGTTTATTCACAAAAAACGAGCACGTGTGGCTTCCAGTGTGATAAGCATCTATTCACAATCGAAGTTAGGGAGTAACTGTTGATGTCGGAGAAACAGAGTTGCCAGATCGCAACGGCCACATTACCAATCTCCTCAACTTTCATTACCAAATTCGTAAAGCTATTATTTATTCTTCACTAATTATATATACAAGTGGAAATACATGTAATCACTCTCCTTATAATTAACAGCATGTTGATTATTTTCATGCTATGTAGGGTAGCAGATTAATCAGAGAGAACAAACAATCCACCATCTCCATCCTGTGTATCCTCATACATGTGAAAAATCCGTTTGGTGATGCATTACAGTATTCTGATTCATTACCAAACGAATTTTTCATTACCAAATTGGCCCACATTTGGTAATGAAAAATAACAAATGGCAACCCTGACAGGGAAGGGAGGAGGGGGGAGGAAGGAAGGGGTGAAGGGGCCATGGTGTAAGCAGCTGTTTGGCGCCGCGCGGCAATTTCAAATTACGGGTGGGGAAAAATTTGGATTTTGGGGGGATTTTTTTCTTTTTTGGCCATTTTTCGGTTCCGATGGTCCAGGCCCACAATGTCCGGAAAGTGGGCATCCGGAAAGTACAGGGATTACTGTATATCTTTCCTTTACGGGTGGCATTACATTGAATGACAAGCCAAATGGTTTCCTGTAAGCTAAGAAACCATATAAAAGGCTGGGTGATAACCATATAACCAAACCATACATGCTCCCCATGTGTCAGCAAGTGGGTTGGTGGAGGGTTAGTGCCCCTCCCCGTAAAACAAATAACTCAAAGTCAAATGGCCACCCCTTACGGGATTATGGTGTCTGGCAATAGATAGATAGATAGACTATGAGAGACTGAAATCACAGTCAACTCTTTACGAAATCTACTTGTGAGATACAGGGATCTGTCTGATTCCAGTGTTCTGCGCATTGCTTTACATTCATAATGGGCATTATATATATATATATATATATATATATATATATATATATATATATATACACACACTCAACCCTCAGCTATCACTCCCAGTTGGTCCCGCTATGGCTGCGCTATAGCCGAAACCGTGATAGCCGAATTGAAGAACTTATGGTAATAATTCTAATTGGTGCCATGACCTCAATATTTACCCCTAAGATACCTTTTTTGTTCCACATATTAATATATAGTAGTCTAAATATGAGCATGTTTTATGATGTGATCACGATTCTTATAAATACCCCTCACAGTTGATTCACTGATGTTATGTTTCTTCCCCACACTTTGCTTGGTCTCACTATTCTCTATAAGTTTCACATTTCCAGTTTATCAGCATAACTTAGGTTCTTCCTCTTCTATATTTCCCTGCCAGGTGCCGTAGCATTATGTTGGGTGATGGTAGGGGGACGGGGAGGGGGTACATTGGCCATGGTCATATCATAAAAAAGATTATTGTTCTCGCTATCACTGTTCACGGTCTGAGGGCGTGCACTTGAATGGTTTGGCGGGCAGGAAACTCAGTCGGGCTGCCAATCAGCGCTCGGCTGGTGGTGACGTCACACGACCAATCACGGAGTGAAGCTTTTGTTGGCTGGGCTGAGCACTGGAGCCTGGCCTTTTTAAAATTTTCGAACATTTGCGGTGCGCGATAGCAGGCATTTAGTGCATGATAAAGGTATTTCGGTAGTTTTTTATATAGGCGTGATAGCGAAATACACTATAGTGGAACCCGTGATAGCCGAGGGTTGAGTGTGTATATACATATATACAGTATATATATATATATCTATCTATCTATCTATCTATCTATTGCCAGACGCCTCAATCCCGTTTGGGGTGGCCACAAACAAATCGCCTCCAAGTCGCCCTGTCCCCCGCCATTTCACTACCCTGCTCCCAACTCACACCCCCCTCTCTCATATACCTCTCCACCCCATCCCTCCATCTCATCCTCGGTCTCCCCCTCCCTCTTCCACCCTCCACCTCACTCACATACACTCTCTTCGTCAGTCTTTCACCCTCCATCCTCTCCACATGGCCAATATATATATATATATATATATCACTTTCGTTCATATTTACTGGTATTTTTTTTATCTTTATTGAACACTTTTTGAATGACGAAGGTGGTCAGGTACCTAACCCCCCTATTTCTTAACAATCTTATGGTAAAAATCAGTTCATTATTCAACCAATTCCTTATTCAGCACTTTTTATGGAATACATCCCTGTCGAACAGTGGAGGTTAGGTGTGTGTGTGTAAATATATGTATTTATACAGTATATATATATACAGTAGACCCTAGTTATCTGCAGGGGTTAGGTTCCAGAGACCCCCGTGGGAGGCAGATTTCGCGGAGACTTAATTCATCATCACAAAATGGCATATTATTTCCACTTAAGCTAAGCACATCCCTGAAAAAAATAAAAACATACTTTTAAATATTACAAATACATATTAACACTCACCAAAAGACTGTTTGTTCTCTTCATAACCTTCAAACAATATGACGATTGCTGTATGACGATGATGATTGCTGTATAGATGATGATGATTGCTGTTTGATGATGACGATGATTGCTGTATGATGACGACGATGATTGTAGTGCAGTTCCTTCAGTGCCTATATGGTGAGGCGACGAGATGTGTGGCGGCACTGTAGGTTATCTGAGAGTCTAGTCTGACTCTTCTGACAGGACTCCAGATAACACCTTATGCTCTCATTTTGGCTTAGAAGAATGCTTTTATCCTTTACTTGGAAGTTAAGAAGTCACTGCATGATAGTATTGTGATCCCTACCCTGATGTATGGAAGCGAGGTGTGGACCTTGCAAGAGGGGAACAAGTCAAGAGTGAGAGCATTGGAAATGAGTTACTTGAGAGGAGCGTGTGGAGTGACATGGAGGGACAGGTTGACGAATGAAGAAGTGAAGGAACGTTGTGGGGTGGATGTGGATGTGGTTGAGAAGATTGGGAGAGATACACTGAGGTGGTTTAGACATGTGGAGAGAATGGAGAATGAAAGACTGACTAAGAGGGTGTATGTAGGTGAGGTGGAGGGAGGGGTAGACCGAGGATGAGGTGGAGGGATGGAGTTGAAAGGTATATGAGGGAGGGGGGGGGTGAGTTGGGGGGAGGGTAGTCAAATGGTGGGTGACAGAGCGACTTGGAGGCGTTTTGTCTGCGGCCACCCTTTGCGGGATTAGGGCGTCGGGCTATAGATAGATAGATAGAGATTGTTTCTTGGGAGCCATTTTTCACTAACACAATGAAGTACAGTAGAGTTGTAAACACGAGAAGGGCGACGACGACATAAGTAACGAACTGATTGGTGTTTACAATAGACTGGCAGAGTGGTAGAAATGACTGTGGGTGCGGGCTGGTGTGGGTCTGCTAACTGTAGCAACAAAGGAACTGTGTGTTGTGTGCCAATTTCAAATTAAGTTACCATGTAGTGTACAGTATTAAAACAAGTTTGATCCACGGAAACTTAAATCCGCGGATGCAAATTCCGTGGATAAAAGGGTCTACTGTATATACATATACATATATATATTGCCAGATGCCTCTATCTCGTAAGCAGTGGCCACAAACAAATCACCTCCATGTCACCTGGTCCCCCTGCCATTTCACTGCTCTGCTCCCAGCTCACATCTCCTTCTCTCATATACCTCTCCACTCCATCCCTCCATCTCATCCTTGGCCTCCCCCTTTCTCCCCCCCCTCCACCTCACTTACATACACTCTCCTCATTCGTTAATCTTTCACTCTCCATCCTCTCCACATGGACAAACCACCTCAGTGTATTACATCCACATCCACACTGCAATGCTCCTTCACTTCCTCATTTGTCAGTCTGTCTTTCCATATAACTTCACATGTTCATGTCAAATAACTCATTTCCACTGCTCTCACTCTTGACTCGTGTCCTTCCAACAAGGTCCAAGCTTCACTTCCATACGAAAGAGTTGGTATCAGTACAGTCATGCAGCGACTTTTTTACTTCCATGCTCACTTCCCTGTTTCATATCACAGGTTTCAGAGAACCAGCAACCTTTCTTCGTACCCTTTCAAGCACTTTGCCCTCCAAACTTCCATCCTTACTTATCACACTACCCAAGTACTTAAATGCACTCACATTTTTCAGTTCCGTATCATCCAACCTCACGGTACATCCAGTGACTTCATTTGTCTCGAAGACTATAACTTTACTCTTCCCTACATTCACCTTTAGATTCTGTTTCTTACACACACTTCCAAACTCATTCACCAAGCCTTGCAGTTCCTCTTTGTCATCGCTTAATACAGTATCATCTGCAAACAACAGTACAGGGAGTTTCCAAACATTGCCCCCTCTTATTAAAGCTGCTCCAACATCCACTGCCCTACCATGTATCCTTTTTATAACCCCATCCATACACAGATTGAATAGCCATGGTGACATGACACATCCCTATTTCAATCCAACTTTCAGATAGAAAAATTAGCTCAATTCACTATCCACAGTCATTGCAGCCCTAGCCTTCCCATACATACTCTTCACGACATTCAACAACTTCCCATTTACTCCATATATTATTAATATTTTCCACATTCCTTGTCTATCCACCCTGTCATATTCTTTCTCCAAATCCATGTAGGCCGTATACAACTTCTTTTCCTCCTCTAGAAACTTTTGCACTAAAGACCTAAGATTGAATATCTGATTCTCACAGCCTCATCCCTTCCTAAAACCTCCCTGTTCTTCTCCAGCTAATTGCTTTGTTCTTTCCCTAATTCTGTCAGTAAGTATCCGACCATATACATTTTGTATTATGCTAAGAAGAAAAATGCGCCTATGATTACCACATACTTCTTTTTCCCCTTTCCCTTTGTACAGGGGAATAACTATACCTGACTTCCAATCCTTCGGGACTCTATCTTCCTCCCAGACCAGTCTGCACATCTACCTTATCCATTCTGTTACTGTCTCTCCCCCATGCTTTAGCATTTTGCCACACACTCCATCAATTCCTGGGGCTTTCCCCATTTTGAACTTAACTGAATTATTATTGTACAATATTTGAAATTTTTTTGTCAATCAAATGAGATCGGTATATGCACTTTAAGAGATATATTGAGTTCCCTTTGCTAGAATGCATGATCTTAGGATGTTATTTATTTCATTTTATTGTTATTTACTTATTATTATTTTTAATAGCATTCTTCATGGTTGTTCTTTTCAGTGTTGGTAATTAAGAGTGTCATTAAAGCAAACTATTTTCATTACCCGACTTTTCCCGTAATTAGGAATCTTAGAATCTTAGATGCACCAAAGACTTAAAGATAACAGAACTGAACATTGAACAAATATAGTGATCACTAATGTGCACTAACTGTTGTATGTTTTTGCTGTGTTCGTTTGTAAATATTTGTATATTAATAACTGATGTGTACTTTAGTTTCAAAACAGAATCGTTAAACACATTAGATCATGTTAATAGCACAGTCAGGTGTAATTATTCTAGCCCTCAGTTTTTCCATCATTGGGTTATTCTGCCTGTCTGCATCATTGTCACCATCACCATTATCAGCATTACCATTGTTATCATCATCACTTTGATTTACATGTGAGATGATAGCATATTACCGATACTGTGAGGTTGTTTTTATCCAAGCTGTCCAGCATCAGCTCATTCTATCACCATCATTATCACTGGATCATCTTTCCTATGATCACTTCATCATGAGGGTTTTTTGGTAGGGGATGGAAGGAGTCGGTGTCACTTAAACTTCTGCAGATCACTTTGATGATACTACATATTCTCCTTTCCCCCTCCCCCGGCAGTATAGCAATTTCTTCCACGTCACATATACTGAATTTTCACTTTTCTGACACCACCTTTAGTTCATCACTAATAAGTCTGTATTGTCAGCCATGAAGTTTCTTCTACACCACATATGGTGTCCCTCTTCTGATAGTACATCATCCTTACAATTTTTTTTTTTTATCCTTGCATATGTGATTTTTTTTTTTTTTTTTTTTTTTTTTTTTTTTAAATCAGTCCATATCAGTAATTTAAAGATATGGTAAGAAAATACTGAGGTGTATTATCCAAGATGCAGTGTCCTTAAGAGAAATGAAATCACTGAATGTACAGTGAGGTTGGATGAGGAGGAAAGGGAAAATGTGAGTGTGTTTAAGTACATGGGTAGTGTGGTGAGTAAGGATGGAAGTTTAGAGGGTGAAGTGCTTGAAAGGGTACAGCAAAGAAGAAAGGTTGCAGGTTCTTTGAAAGCATTGATAAGAAACAGGGAAGTGAGCATGGAAGTGAGAAAGTTATTGCATGACTCTATTGTGATACCAACTTTAACCTATGGAAGTGAAGCTTGGACCTTGGAAGGACACAAATCAAGAGTGAGGGCAGTGGAGATAAGTTATTTGAGAGGAGGATGTGGAGTCACATGGAGAAACAGACTGGCAAATGAGGACGTGAAGGAGCATTGTGATATGTTTGGTGGATGTGATAGGAAGCTTTAGGAGAAACACATTGAGGTGGTTCGGCCATGTGGAGAGGATGGAAAGCAAGAGATTGACGAGGAGAGTGTATGTGAGTGAGGTGGAGGGGGGAGGGGGAGGCCAAAGATGAGATGGAGGGATGGGGTGGAGAGGTACATGAGAGATGGGGGTGTGAGCTGGGAGCAGAGCAGTGAAATGGTGGGGGACAGGGCGACATGGAGGCGATTTGTTTGAGGCCACCACTTATGGGATTAAGACATCTGGCAAGGTATGACAGGATGATTTTGCTTAGCTGAAGGAAATGCTGGAGGTCAGAAACTCTTAATTAACCCTTGCTGGTGCTGGAGATGGATATCATGCAACCTCACTGATCCAGCTTGGCAGCTTATAACCTCTGCTGACCAGTTATGCAATCAGCAGTCAACTTCCTTTCTCTCCCAAAAAGCTGATGGTGGACTGTAGGGGAAAATTAACCAGTGTACCATCCACCAGGTTCATATCCAGATGAGCTTGGAGCCACGGGAACACCACCACCAGTACTTGAATTTTCCCTTACCAGAATAAAATACAGACAGTCTGGATTTAGCACGAATAAAAATATCAGAGTGCATCTGTAGCAGATAAGTATTAATCATTCTTTCATACACAACAGAGCTCAGCCTGGATGCACAACACAGCTCAGTGCAATCCTCAGTTAAAAACTCAGTACAGTAATCCCTTGACTATCCAATATGATAGAGCCAAAGGCATGTCTGGGTAATGGCTTTGTCCAGATAATGGAATTCTCCCCTGGCCCCCCTTCTTACATAACCTAACTTTGAAAGCCAATGTAAAAGGCCACTACAGCACATCATACAATACTTGTTCCTGTTGTTTAACACTACTCTGTCTAGTCAAGCAGACCTATAAGCCACAGCCAAGCAATTACCATGGTTAAGGAGACCCAACAACCATAGACAAGCAATTTTTACTGGGTAAACTACCCAGCCAGACAGGACGGCGCCTCTGGGCCATTCCTGCCAGGCCAGGCGGAAATGTTCGCGTAACCATAATTTCCCCCTGGATGCAAGCATTTTGTCCAGATAATGTGGAAAAATGTATGAATAATGGTTTTGAACAGCCAGATCATAGGGTCCAGGTAATGGCTGTCCAGATAATAGAGGGATTGCTGTACTTCCATCAGACCAAAACCCTTCCTTTGGTATATTCTTTTCCATCTGCACATCTGCCATCACAACTGTGACTTTTTTTTTTTTTTTTCTCCAAAACCTGTAATTATAGTTCTGTTATAGTTCTCCAACTCATGGACTTAGTTTTTCCATTCGTTATGGATCCTGTTTCAGCCCATTGTTAGGTGGGAAAAGGGTTAAGATGATGATTTATTTTGTTTCCTACCTCACCCCATCCTTTGTTGAGAAAAGGGTCTGATTATGATAAAAACGATGATGATTTATTGTTTTATTTATTTATTTTCTTCCTGCAGCAGATGCCTCTACATATAAAGAGGAGGGTGGAAGCAGTGTTGGTGGGGTGGTGGGTGTGGTATTCCTGGTAGCACTTATACTGGGCATCGGAGGTTGGGTTGCGTATGCTTATTTCTTCCCTCATTCACCATCCGGACAGATGCTTATTAAGGTGGGTGTAAATGAATGTCTAGTGGTCTAGTGGGTTATGGCACACCATATAGATGCGACCCACATTAATTTAAATCCAAGGGATGGTTGAGATTTATTGTTTACATAGGTCAGATTGGTAATCACCAAACTATTTCAGTATTATGATGTCTTTTTTGCTTAATCTTGCCATCTCCAGATTTTATTCACCTTTGAAGAAACTTCATACTGGAGGAGTTAGACTTCATTGATGTCAGTAGAACCGGAGACCTTTACTAAATTGAATAGAAACACCAGGAAGTAGTGGGAAACCAGCACAATAGATCCTTTGAACATTCCTTGGCACTAGAGTTCAGAGGTGTCTCTCCCTGTGGCTAGTTTATACACCTGGAAGTGGATAATGTAGGATTTATTGGTATTGGTTTACTCTTTAGCAGTGTTTCCATTTTTTGTCATTCTTTGCTTTCTGTATTTTGCCTCACCCAGTCGTTAGGTGGGAAAAAGGGGGAATGATTGTTATAATGATGATTTATATTGTTTCTTGTTTTGTGCAGTATCGTCCAAGCACCTGGTCGTGGAAGAGAGGGGAAGCCCGCTACACTGCTGCAGCCATTCACAGCATCCACATGTGATGGACTTGGGCATCCATAGGTATCCTGGCTACTGCACTATCCACATCAACTATCACAAAATGTTCTACATCCTGTCATTCATATGTGAGGCTATAGATTCATCCACATGACCTTTATACTCTGTCCACTTTAACTTCACATAAAATTGTCACATTTCCATCTTGAATGCTGATCAGTGACAAGAGATTTAACACTAGAATATGGTGCTAGTCATGAAAAAGTGGTATGGAAAGGATTGAAGGCTGTAACATTTATTCTGCCATTGAACAATGGAAAACAAACTGCAAAAGGTTGAAAATCTGTGCCAGGTTAAGGGGGGACAGACTGTAGTAATCCATATGGTCATGGCATGTTCTAGCTGGACATCCACAGATTTTCCCAAAGAGGTCTGGATAGTTCACATTCTTTGAAATCTTCTTTGGATAAGCACCCACACAGCCACATTCTGACTTAGCTCATGCAGTCCATGTTTCACAGTAGATTAGAAAGAGCATGAGCTTTTGTGTGTAGGAAACCCTATCATCCTAACTCACCTAAGCACCCTTTGCATCCACGCCCAGGATCTCGGAATCTTCACATACATTTAATCATTTCATTCCATCATCCTTATTGGTTTTCTGTTTAATGGTGCAGTGAAACCTATAACATGTTACAGGTAATTAGGAAAAGAGATTGGGTAAGGTAATTTCATCGGGTATCTTTGGTAATGATGAGCTTCTCACATAAATGAGAAAGAATCACAGTAGAGGGTTTTAACCCCTTGAATCTGATGACATTTTAAATTTAATTTTAATTTGCTAGCTTCAGATTATTTTTTTCAGCTTAGGAGAGACTTTCTGGACAGGAGGGGTTAGATGTAGCATTCATTAACCCTTTCAATATGAGAAGGGACAAAGACAGGTATGTCAGGGAAATTGCCGAGGAGTTGGAGGGCCACCTTCATGCAAATGACCTTCAACCTGCTTACCAAGCCCAGATGAAGCTCCACTTTTGACCCACCTCTCAGGTTAGCTGTTTGGACAACAGATGGACAGCATGTGTCAGGGATGAATGAATAAAGGGCTCTTTGGGTTGAGTACTTTCAGCTTCTCTATATGGCCGAACTCACTGGAGAGCTTCCATCGGCTGGTGTACAACCATTGACTGCTTTCCTACCAGTTGATGATACCTTGCCCTGTGCAGAGGAATTCAAGAATACAGTGGATAGGTTGAAAAGTGGTGGAGCAGCTGGTGTTTGTGGCATCCCAGAGGAACCAATCAAAGCTTTGGGTGAAGCCATGGTCAGGACATTACGTGCAGTCATAGAAGCAGTCAGGCAGACTCGTATCATGCCTCCTGACTGGGCAGGGTGTTTGGTTAGTCCTATCTAGAAAGGGAAAGGAGACCAGCGTGACTAGTAACCACCATGGTATTATGGTGCTCAGTATACCAGGCAGGTTCTTGTCCTCATTCTCCTGATGATTACCTGGAACCATTGGCTGAAGTATCAGAGGCCTGAGCAAGCAGAATTCACACGCAAGAAATGTATGGTTGTCTTTATTCTAGCACTTCGAGTTCTCAAGGAATGCTGCCTTCAGTATCAGGAAGGTCTGCTTGCTGCAGGCCTCAAGAAGGCATTTGATACAGTATATCAGGAGGTACTATGGGAACTCCTTCAACTCCATGGGATCCCCACAGAGATAATCCGACTGATTGCTGGCATATACTGATGTAAGTTGGGTATACGCCTTTGTTTCCATTCATTTCAACATATGCATGGATTAGGTACTTGGCTGGGCTGTGAGTCAGAATCACAGTGGAATAACAATTGGCTATTTTAGGGATACTGACCCTGACTTTGCTGTTGATGCAGTTATCTTAGTGGAGTCATTGGAGATACTGACAGCCCTTGAGGAATTTCACAAGAATGCGAAGCCATTGGGATTACAGTAAATGTCTCTTGGGCCAAGACCAAGGTCCAGGCATTTGGTAGCTTGTTGGATGAAGCATTTCAGGCTGTCCAAGCATGCTGTGAGAATGTGGAAGTCTTGGAAAGGTTCACATATCTTGGTAGTGAGGTCCATAATAACAGTAGGTCAGATGATGAGATTTCTTGTCACATCAGTCTGGCTAACGGGGTTATGAATTTATTCAACTCTGATATTTACTGTTGTCATTTTTCTTTCTGCAGAAAGACAAAAAAAATCTGCATCTTCAAAGCAGTGGTGCTCTGTCATACTCTGTGTCTGCGAGACATGGACACGAAACAGTGACTTGAAGTGGTGAATTAACTCTTTTGGTGCTAAGTGCCTTTGCAGCATCATGGAATATTTGCTGGTACAACCAGGTGCCAAGCAAGCAACTACTCTGTGAAACTGAATTGAAGCCTATTTCCCTCATAATACATCAGCACCAACTCCAGTTATACGGGCACTTGGCCCATTTTCCGGAGGTTGATCATGCTCATGGGAATCTCTGAGAGCTAACCTGAGGTGGAGGAGACCAAGGGGAAAGCCATGAAACTTGTGGCTGGAGCAGGTCGATTGTTCATGTTGAGAAATACTTGGAGGGGAAAGCTTTGCTGCCTAGAGGGTTGTTTAAAGAGACCCTTGAGGGTGGAATCGATGTGTGAGTGAGCCCATGCATCCCTTGGCGTTTGCTCCCACCTGATGATGCTAAATATGGTGTCTCTTCATCAGTTTAATAAAATAGTCTGGAAGGAACAGTAATAAAAATTAAGAAATGTGTCATCAGCAAGGGGTTTAGCATAGTTGCATCAATCAAAACTCCCTTTATAATATTGTGAGAATCACCTACAGTACAGCAATTCAGTGGCCTTAATTTGTGGTTGAAGATGTGTAATTGTTGTAGCTCAGCACCATTGTATCCAGGGCCTTTTGTCAGGAAATTTCTAGGTAATGAATCACAGCTTATGCATCATATTAACCAGGGAAGTTAGAGGCCTTATTTTCTGTTAAGATAGAATTAAATACAAATGTAGATCATCAGAGCTCTTTGAATAAATAGGTAATATTAGGCATGAATACTTTTCATAATTATGAATAGAGGTACTGGATTGGATACCTCCTTGACTGTATATTTATCATTGTCATATAATGAGAACAAGCGTTTAGAATCGGTAATTAAATATACCCATGAAACTGTGCACATTACATGCATAAAGTAAAATATCTGTTTTACCATGTTGAAATACATTGCAGTTCATACTTAAAATTACTTAATGCAGAATTTACTATGCTTAAGCAGTATGTTAAAAACAGAATCTCAAGATGTGATTGTTTATGTAAGAGTGATCTTGCCTTTAATGGTGTACTAAACAGTCTTTAGTCATTCAGAGCATTCTGACAAGTTCAGAAGACTAGTTGTATGATGACATCCTTATTAGCTTTATTGTTATTCTTCTGTATTGTGGTAATGTTGAAAAACATTGTGTGTTCAATCCATAGTCTTATGGTATGATGCAGGATTCCCTATATATGTAATGCATAAGTTTGTCAAACTTTATCTTTTCTGTATAATTAAATGAGATGGTGAATATACCACTTGTGATATTTCTTAATGAATGTTAACCATTCAACAGAGAATAGCATCCTAGAGATGCTTTGTGTTTTTTCTTGAGTGTTTCCTTTATTCACATGTTTATCTTGTACTAAAAGTACCCACTGGTAACATTCAGTAACCACACTCACACATTATATGTATATGGAACTGTGTGTGTGTGTGTGTGTGTGTGTGTGTGTGTGTGTGTGTGTGTGTGTGTGTGTGTGTATGTTTGCATGTACATGTGTGTATGTTTTAAGTGTGTGCCTGTACAGGTTTATACATATTGTATTGCTCTAGGAGTATAATTTTTTCTCATACTTGCATCAGTGTCTTCATTCACCACATGCTTCATTGTTTTTAAAGTGGAGTGTTCACTAATGCTACAGTCCTGTACACCCATATACGTCCAGTGAAGTGCCTTAAGCTAACATGGTTCCTGCGACACAAGTGCTGTTAATGTACTGACCTGTCCAAATATTGCTTCATTGTACACAGTTGTTCCATCACCTATAATCACATTATCGTATATAGAACATGGTGTATGGTGTGTAAGCAGCTAGTTACTTCTATTTTTAGGTTACTAGTGATCATTAGGTAACTTGTTTTCATGTTTATCTTGTATTTTACACCATATGCTGTGCTGTTCTGTTACTGTATATATGACCCTGCATATAACAGGAAAATTATGCTTAGTTCTGTTGTTCATGTTTAACCTCCTACATTATTACTTACTGTATTTCCTCTTCAACAATAATTATTAAAAGAAGATTGGGTTGGATAATGATATAGCAAGATGTTATGATTTAGCTCATTGCAGCAGTATCATTGCTTGGAGTTTTGTGTTTAAACCTTTTCAGTCCAATGGCATGCTTTTCCATTTCATTCTGGCTACATCGACAGTTTTGTTTAGCTTTAGGGAGACTTTCCAAAACAGGTTAGCCATACCCATCATCAACTCCTTCCCTACTAGAGGTCTGTTGTGATTGAAATAAATTTTTTTAGTGATAACAAAAACAGGATTAAAAAGAAAAATTATTTGACTGGAGGGATTGATATTTTTTAGAGGCTCAGGGTCAGTGAAACATTTCACTGCTTCACACGTAATTAGTATTAGTTTGCTGCAGTTCCCTTTATCCGTGAGTTAAATCACCATCAAATCGTGAAGATGTTTGTGTTTGTGCTTCTGTCACACTGAATGGTAGCCTAGTTGTGATTGACTTCCATTCCCTTTAAGTGCTTCATGGTGAAATTCTAGTGTCTTGAAGCAGTTGGTTCATTCATCCACCATACAATCCTTTGTTGCCCTATGAGCATAGGAGCCTGGGGCTAGGCAAGTTGGTCCTGACATTTAAGATGAGTGTAACCAGCCTCACTCATCCCTAAGTGGCATTACATGAGCAATAAATCCCACTGACCCCTTGGATATAAACCTGCACTGGCTCAGTCCTATTGGAGCACCTTAATTACCTACTAAACCACCAGGCGCCATGATTTGGTTATATAGTTACCTTTTAGTAAATGGTTGCCTGGTGTACAGGAAACCATTTGACTTGTTACTCAGTGTAGAGCCAACCAAAAACAAGGATGAGGAGAGATTGAAGAAAAGGAGGACAGAAGAAGGAAGGAACAGTTGTTACAGAAAGCGAATGGTTTTAATCTTTGAAGGCGAGAATGTGAAGGTTGAAAGACAAGCCTTCAGTTCTTAAGTCATTTAGGAACACCTGTTTGTAATTGGACAGATAAAAGTAGAAGATGTAATTGATGCTTCTGAAAAGCAGAAATGAAGATAGTAAGCTATACCTTTTATAGAGTAGATAAAAAATGGACAAATAGTGAGAGGAATAGGTAGACAGAGAACCAAATGGAATAATAAGGCTTGAATTTGTGGAGCAGGGATTGCATAGGCTGACGACGAGTAAGCTGACATGGGGAAAGTAGAGAGATGTCTTTAGCTTACAATGAACTGATAAGCTGGTGATGAAGATAACATTATAGACATGACATGTGGTTAGCGTGCATTTTATGATACACACAAGATCTTCAACAGAGAGATATAGAGGTAAGACACTTTACTCAAATCATGAGCTTCACAAATCACAAGAAACTAGAAGTTGGGCTTGTCCATCCTTATAGCAGTTGTAAGATTATGTCCATTGGAGTTTCTCTTCTAATATATCACTGAATGAGGTTCAAAATAAGTTAAAATGATGGTGCTTTTTTTTTTTTTTTTTTTTTTTTTTTTTTTTTAACCACCACTGATTTAACTCTGCATGTAGTTAATATTTAAGCATAGAGTTATTCTGATGTGTGAATATCTTTTTTATTGATCGGAGAAATAGGATGAATGATGAGATGTGAGATAATGAGGGGCACAGAATGGGAAGAAGAGGGAGACAACTAAGTGAAGAGATGGAGTGAAGGAGCATAGTGTTGTGTAGGATATGGAGATGTGGAACAGTGTTAGAAATGTCACTTTTGTCATGAAATGGTGTTAAACTTTTTTGAGATTATCCCTCTCAGGATGCAACATCAAACAGTAGATGGATTGAAGATTATTACAGTTGTGGTATAGAGTATTCTCAGTAGTCTGGTATTATCCATAGTTGTAATTTTTATGCTATATTGATGATGACTACAGTGAGCCCATAAGTTTTGTTTCCAATTGGTACCATGAGGTTGGCGTGACGCCTGAATTTTGAGAACCGAAAAGTATTAGTTCAGTGGTAAAAAATCTAATTGGTTCTGGAGCCCCTTCCAAAGTCACTCTCTTTCTCACTTTTGAGATATAATTCTAATAACACAGGATACCAGAGTAACTGACAACCGTATGAATATGATAAAAATGTTAAGAAACATTAAATAAATGTATCACCAACCTGGAAAATACTTGATACGACATTTTTTTCTCTTGTTGCCTCCATCCTTTGAACTTCTCGGTATTTCAGTGTCACTACTATTTCCTGGTCCTCTAATGAATGAAGAGGAAGCCATAATGCAGTACAGGTAGACCACACGAGAACAAAATCTGAGCAAAGGGGAAGGCAAAAAAAAGTAACTGCGGCTTCAATCACTACCAGAGCACCGCACACACTGTCTGACTGCTGACGGGAACTGTGCAAACAACATGGTGGACAACTACTGACGATCACCTTGCCCACTGGCGCCCTGTTTATTGACTCGAAAGATGAATTTTTGATTGTGAAAAAGTTCTTAGAAATTTTGGGCTTTTCTGTGAAAGGCATATCGCGAAACCCAAATCATACGAAACATAAGGGCTCACTGTATTTTGTTTTTATTGGAAACTGAGAGCAGTTTGTGTGTGTCTTTGGTGGTAAGATGGGGTATTATATACAGTATATATATATATATATATATACACTCCGGTCATGTAGTGTAGTTCTTATTTTATTCTTGGTACTTTGTCTTTTATTCACCTTCTGGGAGACTTCCCAACTGGAGGATTACAAGCTTAGAGATGGCTTCCATTAACCCCTTTACAGTCAGTGATCCTCCCATATTTGAGCAAAATCATTTTGTGGTAGCTTGATTTAAATGAAGAACATATCATTGGGCTTCAGGGTTAATGTTTGGTGCTGAAGTTTGTATTGTATTCTGTGTACAGGTTGCTTTTGACAATTGATTTATCAGTCTTTAATGCCTTCAAAAGTTGTAATTTAAACATGAATGTGTTATAGTCTAAATATTAAAAATTTTGGATCAGTCTTGTCCCATAATTGCAACAAAACGTTCACTTACCAATCACTGTACCTTGTAGAATTATCCACATGGCTCAACCCATCTGCCATACATTTTCCTTAATCCTCTCACTCTTGTGGATGCTCTTGGATATTTTACTCAGGCCCAAACATGATGATTTTGTTTAGTTAAGGGAGAGTTCAGCAGTTAAAAGAGTTGTTGGAGGTACTGTAGTTTTGGACTCTTTAATTACAATGCTAATAATTCCATAAGCTGATCAGAATCATCTGTTGTTAGCTTGAATACAGTATCCAAGTACATCAGTAACTGGGAAAGTGTAAAGTAGGTGAGGTGTGGCTAATCCTTTTGCTGCTGGTGATGCACTTGGCTGTTTTTATCCAGATTAACAGTGGACGATTTCCTTCAAAACTATCTCAAGTATTCCTTTTGCTGTTTTTTGGTGCAATTTTTTACCCCCCCCCGCCACACTCACTTCTATGCAGTTTTGTTCAGCCGAGCGAAATCCTAGCAGTCAGAGGGTTAAGTAGATAAAGTACGACCATTTGTGAGATTAAAGAGAATATTTGATAAGTAATAAGGTGTCCCCTTGTATAGTAGCGTACAGTAATCACTCTAATATCCGGACGCCCAATAACCGAACATCCCCACTAACCGAACCTTATCGTCCTGGGATCAAACATTCCCAAAATGGTCCGAAAATCCAAAAAAATTGGAAAAAAAACCGATTTTTTGCCGTCCGTAATTTGAACTTGCCGCGCGCGCCGCGTGAGAGCATTGTTTTGGTTCGTCATTCCTCCGACGTCCGATAGAGCGCCGCTGCATCCTCCCCACTTCCCGCCTGTCTCTCACCGCGACTGGACCTGCGCTCTTCGTCATGGCTGCCCACGTGCTCGCTTTTGTGGTGGTGCCGTACTTGCTGCAAGGCCTCCTGCTGCTCTCTGCCCTACTCTTAGTGTGTGTGATGATGGCCCCGCCTCCTGAGAAAAGGAAGAGAGTGGTGTTGACTCTGGAGAAGAAACGGGAGATATTGGAGAAGGTTGATGCGGGTTGGTCTTCCTCTCGCATTCTCCGCGAGTTCAACCTGGCCCGGTGGACTTTGTTTGATATCAAGCGTTCCCGAGACAAGCTCATGCAGTACACGGCTGACTTCTCGTCGAGAAGCAAACGCAACGTGGAGAGGAAGGTTATGTTTACTCCCAAGTATGCAGAGATCGACCGCTCCACGTTGATTTGGTATCGACAGCAACGTGCAGCTGGTGTGATGGTACGTGGAACGGAGCTGAAGGCTGCTGCTGAGAAGTTTGCAAGGCTTCACGACGCCCTAGACTTCAAGGCATCCGAGGGTTGGCTCTTCGCGTTCAAGTTGCGACATGGCCTTACTAACCGTAAAGCACATGGCGAAGCATTGGACGCTAACGAGGATGGAGTGGACGAGTTTCGGCACAAGGTGAAAGGCTTGATCGACAGGGAGGGCCTCACTCTCGGTCAAGTCTATAACGCTGACGAAACTGGCCTATTCTATCGCTCGGTGCCAACGAACACTCTCGCCGATGAGACGGAGAAGCGTGTACCTGGCCGCAAGCTTTCTAAGGAACGGATATCTGCTTTGTGTTGTGCCAATGCTAACGGCATGCACCGGCTTAAGCCCGTTATTGTTGGCCGTGCAAAGCAGCCTCGGTGCCTTCGTGGGGTGATGGATGTCCTTCCTGTCGTATGGTACCATTCTTTGAAAGCATGGTTCACAGCTGTGATTTTCAAAGACTGGTTTCACCATCACTTCGTCAAGGAGGTCATACATTACCAGACGAAGACACTGGGAATTCCTCGCGACCAGGTAAAGGCTCTCCTTCTCCTCGACAATGCACCTGCCCACCCGTGCGACAAGGACTTGGTTGCTGAGAATGGCCGTATTAGGTGCATGTTTCTGCCACCTAATACGACTGCTCTCATTCAACCAATGGACCAAGGAGTGATCGTGGCAACAAAGCGCCTGTACCGTCGGAAGTTCCTGGACGAGGTGATGGTGGTTCTCGAGGACGAGGACGAGCGCAGGGAAGGACGTGACACTCGAGGCAAGCGGACTTTGGAAAACCTTCGCCGCTACAACATCAAGTCTGCGCTGTACAACTGGGCTAGTGCATGGAAGGAAGTCCCTGTGAAAACTCTTGAAAATGGTTGGTCTCGTCTGCTTCTCGGAACAGATGTGGAGTACGATTTCCTAGGGTTTGACGTGGATGACTTCCATGCACGGCTACGTACGCACGGCGACGATGTTGATGTGGACGATGTTCGTGAGTGGTTGGACGACGACGAGGGCGATCCTGGGTATCAGACGTTGTCTGATATCGAGATCGCGTCTTCGGTTGCTGGTGTCAGTCCCGAACTTGAAGATTCCGACGACGAAGGCGATGATGATGCAGACTCCGCCCAGCAGGACACTACTCCAGCCATCCCCAAGCTGAGCGCACTCCGGGAACATCTAGAGTTCGTCCTAGACTACCTGGAACACCCGGACTGCGACAGGGAGATGGGGCCCTTGGGACTCGTGGAGGAAGTGCGTGCTTTCCGGCAGCGCATCATCAATCGCCAGAATCGTCGGTCCTTGCGTCAGTCAACGATTGACAGTTTTTTCAGGCCCGTGACCCCCGCTGTGCCAAGCCCTGGTTCCACTCCGTTGCCTCCCCAAGACAGGCCCTCATGCTCCGAGCCACAGCCCAGCACATCAGCTACAGTGGAGTCACCGCTCGACGTGAGTTTGCGGCTGTCTTCAGAGTCTTCTGTAGTCGGTACGCCATCACCACTACCCACCGATGCACCCCTTGGACGCCTGCCAGTGATACTCTCGGGCTCTGACAGTGAATAAACAGCAAGAACTTCTCCACTAGACCACACGGGAATTTTGAGTGTTGTGCAGTGAAAAAAACGGTGTGTTGTGTTAAGGTTTTCAAGTTGGGAGAAAAGACTAAGTAGAAAAGAAATTTAACGTAACTAACCTTCTTTGTTTTGGCTTTGGAAACTTAAAAAACTTGGGAAAAGTTAATGTGCAACACTTAAATTTAATGGAACATTATTTGGACTAAAGTGAACACTGTGAAAAGAACGGACTTCTGTGTGTTAGTGACTAAGTTCAGTGCAAGACTTCAGGAAGAGTGTAGTGCAAGTGCTTCAGGAAATCGTTCTTACTGTCAGAGTCCGAGAGGAGGCGGTTATTCATCGAGGTGGCCAGGGACTTGCTGTAAGTAGCCAAAATGTTTCATGTTGTACTATTTTCCATACTATATTTACCAGAATGTTTCATATTGTATTTTTTCCCATACTATACTTACCAGAAAGTGTCATACTGTACTTCTTTCCATACTAAACTTACCTCATGCATGTGCAGTAGGAATGGGTTTTTCAGAGTTCGGTTAGGTTCGGTTAGGTTAGGTTCGGTTAGAGTCCATAAGTACCAGAATGTTTATTAATGTATGAACATACTTCTAAACCCACATTTTATGTGTCTATTGCATTTATTTCAGTCATTTATGTGCCTTATTGGTGTGATTTGGGTGTTAAATAGGTGCTATGCATGTCCGGAGGGAGTTGTATAGGTGTTTCTCTGTGTTAGGGTCCGTAAGTACAAGTCCATAAGCTGGGGCCCAATATCCGGACAAAACCAATATCCGAACCTACCGATGGCTCTATTGATCCGGATATTGGAGTGATTACTGTATATCTTCCCATGCACGTGATGGCTGTTCGCTCATTCAGCCTGGTGATATCTTTAATTTTATTCTAATTATCCCCCAGACAGTTTTGTTCAGCCTTAGGATAGGCTTTGTGAAATACAAGGGTTTAGGTACTGCCTTCTTAAACCCTTTCAGTGTGAGGTCTTTGCTAAGTTGAAAAAAATTTGTCTGGCAGCAGCAAAAGTAAACCATTAAGGTTGTCATGTAGGTTCAGTGAGTTAATCTACTATAATGATAGTGTCATTAAGTATATGGCTAATGATGGTGTCATTAAGCATATGACTTTATAATTTTTAGGTCTGTGTCCTGGAATTCAAGGTAATGCCATTTTGATGAGCACTGTATATTTATTATGGTGAATTGAGGTATACAGTATGTGTGTACAGTCATCGCTTGACATCGACAGGGGTTAGGTAACAGACACACCCGCGAATATTAAAAATCCGCGGATATCTGCGGCCCCCCTTAAAAACACCTTTGGACTCCCATTTCCTTATATAACTAAAGAAAAACCCATTGTGCATGTTTACAACCACTTTATTTAATACAAGAACACTAAACAACTGTTTTATTTAATACAAGAACACTAAAAGTTAAAAATAATGAATAGTGTACTCCTGACTACTGTGCTCATCCCTGCTCCCTCCAAAAGGAAGAGTGTTACAGTACATTTCATTCACTGGATAATGCCATTACTGTGCTAAAACAGCCTCGAACTGTGCCTGGGATAATGTTACAACGTCAGTAGAGTTCAACGAGAGATATATATATTTTTTTCTGTAGCCATCCACAGATATTGAAAACTGTGTACTGTACAGTATGTTAAAACTGCAGATGTTAAGGGGTGACTGTACAGTATATGGTTTAGTTTCTCTGCTGGATGTTTGTACTATATATCAGCAAATAGGATAACCAACATGTGGACACCTAGTGGTGTCAGGGTTTTGGTAGTCCAACCAGGCACATGCAAAATGGATTTACATCTGATAAGTGGTTGGAGTTTATTGCTGAGCCATGCTATTGGTCACTCTTGTCTCAAGTGTTTGAATTGCAGTAGCTCCAGAAGCATTCCAACATGGGGGAGGGGGGGAGGCAAAGTACAGCCAGTATTAATAGGTGGTGATGACCATCATCCACCTGATATAGTGCTGCCTGTTTCTTCCTTCACGTTTATTATTCTCTCTGACAGGGAGAGTATGTTTTCATCCCTGTTGTTTGTTTATTTGTTTGTAGTATTACCAAAAACCAAAAGAGAGATTTGGACCAAATTTGGTGGGTCGATAGCCCATGTCCCAGGGAACAATCAGTAAAATTATGGGACCGATCCAGATCGTATTGCAGGTTCTGGATCCAGAAAACACTTTCTGAAAAACCCTGTTCAGTGATGAGAAAACCTTACCCATTATGAAGAGTGGTTTGGAAATTACGTTGCCCTTGTCAGAGAGACGTGCTCCACTGAGTGCCCCTCTAGTTTAACTTCTGTGTCTGCCCTCCTTTTTTTTTTTCTAACTTCTCCCTTTCCTTCCTGTTGCTTTTGATTACCCTTGTTTCCTCTTCAGGTTGCTCTACACAGAGAGACAAGGCTATTGGTTTCCTGTAACCCAGGAAATCATTTACAGTGTTGGGTGGCAACCATATAACCTGATCATGGGGTGAAGTGGAGCCTGCGATGGTGCCCCTGTTAAGTGGATGGAGAGACTCAAATAGGGCATCCGTCTAGGAACCAAACTTCCACGCCATTCCCCATACTTTGATTTTGCAAGGTGCAATCAACAACAAGGTATTATTAGTTCACTGCACAGAACAGCCCTGCAGGGGCACTTGTTTGGCTGTGGCCGATGGGTTTGCTTGGCCAGACAAATTGGTGTTGAACAACATAATTACAGTGTGGGTTTTGCACCAAGGTGCAGAGCTATGGTATCAGTTTTGACATCAGCATTATATATCCAGCTTGGCAGCTGTGGCTGTCAGGTCGGGTAATATTATTATCAAGGGTATTTACCTTTTTTTTTAAGATATAGCTGATAGAAATTTATTTATTTTTTTTTTTTTTAGATATGACTGTTAGAAATAAATAAATAAATATATATATATATATATATATATATATATATATTCCATCCATCCATCCATCATCCAATCCTACATTGCCCCACGAGGAGCGTAGGAGCCCGGGGCTAGGCAGTTGGTCTCGACATTTAAGATGAGAGTGACCAGCCTCACTCATCCCTGAGTGGCATTACATGAGCAATCAACCCCAACCACCCCTTGAATATAAACTTTCACCGGCTCAATCCGACTGGAGGGCAATGAGTACCCACTAAACCACCAGGTGCCAAAATTTGGTTATATGGTTACCACTCAGCATAGTAAATGGTTTCTTGGTGTACAGGAAACCATTTGGCTTGTCACTCAGTGTTGAGTCACCCACAGCCAGAAGGAAAAGGAAAGAATGAAGGAAAGAAAGACCGAAGAGGGAGTGGAAAGTCACCCGTAGGCAGAAGGACAAGGAAAGAATGAAGGACAGAAGAGGACGGAAGGAAAGAAGGATGAAAGAGAGGAAAGGGCAGACACCCGAGAGCAGCACTACATCGAGTGAGTGAATGGTGAACGCCCCCACCTACCAAAAATATATATATATATATATATATATATATATATATATATATATATATATATATATATATGTATGTATATATATATATGAAATTATTTGATTTTTAGATGTAACCAGGTACTTGATTGAGTATTGTAGGAAAACTACTTTTGTTAAGAATAACATACTGTAGCATATGTATTCATATTTATTAATTGTTGTTGGTGCTGCATACCATATTTGTAACGAGTTCATGATGAGATAATGGCGGGGCAAAAGCCCCCATTTGTTCCCTCACCAGAAATTCAAAAAGGGCAACAACCCTCCTCTACCCCCTCCCCCCATGTCACTTCCAGTGCCCTTGCTGAACTGAGTATCCTAACCCCAGGCCTCTGTGCTCCTTATGGGGCAGTAAAGGATGGGATGATGTATGGATGAAAAGTGTTAGGTTAGGCAAAACTTTCAGGTGTCACACACACACAGTAGTTTCTCTCTCTCTCTCTCTCTCTCTCTTTCTCTCTCTCTCTCTCTCTCTCTCTCCCCCTCCCCAAGGAATGTTAAGTGTTAGTGTCTAAAATGTTAAAAGGTTAATTTAGAATAATGGTGCAGTTTTCCCAATTTGCATATATTGATTGAAAATCAAGGATATACTGGTGCATTAAGAGATCGTTGCAGACAGGGTTCCTAAAAACCACGAGTGCACAATGTTTTCAGTGAGTATCACAGTATGACATCGCTTACAGTGCCCAAAGCATTTCTCAAGACAGGCATGAAATATAAGTGGCAGTTAAGAAATGTAGGTTGTAAAAGAGGGTGGTATAATGCGAGATTGGAACAAAGCTTCTTGAGAATGGTCCAGTGGATATAGACACAGTATGAGATTGATCTGATGGATATGTAGACTGAAGCTGTATGATGGGACATCCTTGAAGAGCTGAGAAGGCAGTTGGGTGTGGTAGCATTAGGAAGGATGTAGAAGTGAGGATACCAAAGATAGCTGGGTGTGAGTAGCATTAGGAAGGAAGTAGAAACAAGAAGACTGAAGATAGGTGGGTGTGGGTAGCATTAGGAAGGAAGTAGAAATGTGAAGACTGAAGGCAGCTGGGTGTGGATGGCATTAGCAAGGAATTGAAATACGAAGACAGATAGTTTGGACATGCTGAGAGGATGGACCGAATGAGTTGCCTGAGAATGTGTGGAAGCTCTGTGGTGCCAGACCAATGATGGAAAAGTAGGCTGAGGAAATCATGGGATGAAGTGCTGTCTGCTGACCGTATATCTGGAGGTAATAATAGAAAGCTGGAACGAAGTAGAGCAAGCTCGAGAAATCTATTAGATGAACCTGTCTGACCCTTGTTACCTGGAAAACAGATGTAAAACAAAATGATGAAAAATTATGATGTGAACAAAGTTTCCTTAATTAAACATAAAACATAATACCCAGTGTCTGGGTATCCAGAGATCTCTCTTTTCCTTTTGTATATGTATTAGATTTGTATATAAAGGCAAACCATCTGTGTATTAAAAGATTATTTATATATTACCTGCTGAAAAAAAAAAAAAAAAAATTGTGCCTAGAATACTTTCATCACATCAAGCCAGATATTGCAATTCTTAGCCCCTTCAGTCCTGTTACATGTTAGATTGAGTTATTCTTGCTATATCCAAACAACCCTATTACACTTACAGAAGACCTCTTGTGGTGAAAAGATAAGTGAATGCTAATCTAACCTTCAGTCCAAAGAGTCTTCAGACTTGCATGAAATTGTTTGAAAATAGGATGAGTAAAATTGAAAATACATGATCAGACTGAATAGGTTAAAAGTAACTGCATAGTAAGACCAGTGACATCTGTTCATGTATATATATGTTCACAAAAAATCCTTTCATGTATATATATGTTCACTGGTCTGTTTAAGTTCTTAGAGCATTAAAGTTTTTGGTGTATGAAATCTGCCTTGTAGAATTTTGGGAAGGTTACAGCACAAGTATAGTGCCTTACAAGTAAAAAGTGCAATGTAGAGTAAGGGTGAGAGAGAGACAGGGAAGAATATTGTGGTGAATACGTAGGCTACTGCGTATACCTCTACGTAGATTTTTATGACTGTCCACACTGTGATACACCGTATAACTGTATTTTATACAGTACAGCTTGCAGTATGTGCACATGTTTAGTACAGAATTAGAGGTGTTTGTATTCCCAAAGACATCTGCTTTTGCTTGATAGCTTACTAATTCCCACAGTCTGATGACATCTTTGTTTTTTTCTTGTTGCTGCCTCCAGATGATGTTATTAAAGTTGAGAAAAACCTCTTGCACCAGGGGAATTAATCAAGGCTGTGGTTAATCTCTCCAGTTTGAAATAGTTCTCTCGAACTGAGTAAAACTATCTGTAAGTAGCAAAAATGAAATGCCTCAAGATGTTGTCAGATTGAAGGTTGCTGTCTTCTCCATGACTTTGATTCCTTCATTGGGCATTTGAAGTTAATAAGGTTGGCAGCTTTGAAAATGTTATACAGAAGATAATTGTATACTTAGCATTTTACGTACCTCACACCAACTAGGATAAAATTGCATATACAGTGTATATCTTAATGTATTAACTCTCCCAGACTCTTTTACTTAGTCTTGCCTAAATCATGTCTGGGATCAGCTGGAATAGAATACTATACAAAGGTTGTCCCAATGATGAGAAAGTTAATGGTATCAGTAGTAACACTCTCAGTCTTGTGTGACCCACTTGAATAATATTTGGAATTTTCTGAAACTGAATACAAGAGAAGATGTGACTATAAGAAGGTAAAGGAGGTAGCTGATTACAAACTGTGTACTGTACCTAATCTGTGTATTGAAAGCTAGACAGAGATTCACAACAGGTATAACACTATGATATGATATCCTGTTTTTTCTTCATGGTTTGAGAATTCATTAATTTTCTTATTCTGTACAGCCATCATTTAAAAGTGTTTTTAAGTAATAAATAATCCCCAAGAGGTAACTGTTGAGATTTTTTGATCCTGTAATAGCACTAAAGGGAGTATGTTGGTCATCTACCGTTAAATATACTGCGTTATGAACTATAATCATTAAGCCTCCTACACCTTGCAGAAGGTAATATGGGTTTGGTTGTTGCAGAGAGTACATTTTTAATTCTGTACAGTCATTATTTGAAAGTGTTTGCTTGCAGATACTGAGCGATATCAAACTTCAGTCTGTGGTTTGGATACTGTAGTTGTACCATATGAAGTACATACATGGTGCCTTATTGAGAGATCATAATCACCCCTAGACATGTTTTATTTTTGCTAAGGCTTTTTTATTCAGCTTAGAAGAGATTTTTCCAACTGAAGGGTTAGATACAGCCTTCAGTAACCCATTCAGTATGAGAGGTCTTTTGTAAGCTTAGTAATAATTGTCCAGAGGTAACCAGAAAGATAAAATGACATCATCATATTGAAGGGGTCAGCTCTCTCAGTATGATAAAATATCTTGTTTTTTTCGCTGTCTATCTTCAGACACTTATATTCAGCTTAGGATGATATATCAGGATGTGAAGTTGTTAGTGAAGTCTTTTTCTGACCATGTCACAGCAAATTTAAGAAATTAATTGGAGTTGCAAGAACAAATTAGAAAAAATACATCAGAACGAAGAGGTCAACAGAATGTCTTACTCTGAAGCTGTGTAGCTGTGTGTGTGAGCCTTGACTCCTTCAGGATGATGATGTTTACTTTTACATCACTGTTGCCATCAGACAACTTTATTCTACTTTTGGGAGGCATTTCAAACTGGATGGATGAGTAGTCTTCCCAAAATTGCACAAAATTCTTTGGAGATCGCGGGAATAAAATAGGGTAAGATATCATGGTATTGAAAGAGTTAAGTGAGTGGCAGTGCCATATTCTTTCAAGAATCTCACAAATTTGGTTTCCAGATGTTACCCTACCTTTATGCATAAATTATGATATTAAATTGAGAAATTGCTGTAGTCTGTAATTCAGAAAGTTACAATGCAGCTGATATCTTTGGAGGAGGAGAAGGAAGAGGAATTAATGTATGCTTCGGTGTTAGTGGCATTGGCAGTATTGGAAAGTACTGTGGTGTGCCTTTGTATCACAGTACCATGAAGTGTTCAGATGAAAGTATAGCACCAGTGTGTGGAAATACTGTATCTTTCTGACAAAAAGCATTTCTGTATGTGAGTATAATTTTCTCAAAAGATTGTTGTGTTGATGTGGATTTATACAGCAAATTGTTACTTATTTTGTTGCTCCCATGGATTATGAAGGCAGTTAATATGTTAGAGACACATTAACTGTATATGATATTCGTGAGTCTATGTACTTTATTGTATAATTTTGTGTTAAGCAGCAAAGAAGGTAATGCTTTATGATTTAACTCCTTCAATTCGATGGTGTATTTTAGATTTTATTTTTGCTACCGTCTGAGTTCGGTTAGGAGAGAAACCAGGTCATGAAGGGGTTAATGGAGACTGTTTCTAACTCCATCAGTAGCTATGGTTTCTCCAAAGTCAACACAGTTATCTGGAGGTAGCAGGAGCGAATAATGAAATTATGCCATCATATTCAAGGAGTTAAGAGGTTAAGGCAGCAAAGAAGGTAATGATATACAGTTGAAGTTAATAATAAGAGTGGGTTTAATATATATCTTGCAATAAAATTACATTGTAGTAAACACAGGGTAAAGGTATGTGAAGGAAGTACTGTATAGAGTTAAGGTTAATAGTATGTAAAATGCAGTTTGAACTTTAGTATACCATCAGTTAAGTTGTGGATAAGTGACATGCAGTTTATTGTTTGTGAGTTCATGCACTTTCACGATCACAACACAGACAGTCTTTTAACAACCTCAGCAACAGATCTGTAGGATTTCCCAGTTGAAGTGCAGTCCACTGGGCTGACATCCAGATGAGCCTGAACTTGCGGTTACTACTGCTTTTCAATTGTATTTGTTTGCTAATGGAAGGGACACTTAAGTTGTACTGTGTGCTGTTTGTGTCTAAGGATTATTTAATATTCCTTTGGGCTTGGGAAGGTGTGGTATATTTTGTATGTTGTATTTCAGTTTGTCGTGTGCTAATTCTCTGTTTTTATATTGATATAGAGTGCGTAAAAGCTAACATTATCTAATATTTTGTTTTTATATGAATATACAGTAGTTTGTAGAAATTATGCTCTTCTAATATACTATAGCAGTAGCCGTGTGTGTGTGTGTATTTTGGGCAGCTGAAACTGCGCATTCAAATCGCACCAAAGTTGGCACAAAGATCGCAAAAAAATCACTGATGTAAAAAATCTTGGTCCCATCACAATTGAAAAACTTTTACTGTATTTAATGAGCGATCACATTTTGACCAAAAAACGCTGCTCCCGGAGCCTGGCATAGGATCTTCATAGAATTTTTTGGCCAGAGGTAGAACTAAAATAAACTGTAGCAGTAGCCGTGTGTCTGTGTGTGTACTTCAGGCTTGCATTCGGACAACTTGGGTTCCATTCCTGAAGTTGCAAATAACACAAACAGTTGGTTAGCTGCAAAAAATCCAAGTGACGATGTTATACTAGAACAGCTCATAAATGCGAGAGCCCTCTGCAGGAGCAAGTGCGAGGGGCCCGAAGGGCCCATGAACACTTGTCCTTATTATAGCCATACACAGAAATAACCTTGTAAGTAAAAGATGCTAGAGAATTTCCAAACGAAATGAGAGTACAGGAAGTGAAACCACATGGGGACAACTTTTTTGTGTTCGTGTTACATGGAGAATACTGTATTAGCTGAAACATCTACTGTACATCTCCTGTTTTGTCTTGTTCAGTGGGCTAGATTTTCATGCTTAGGGAATTTGAGGTATGAAAATTTAATAGGAAATATGCTACACTGTTTTATGTTGAAAGTTCTTAGGCTACTTCTGAGAGTGGTATTCCTTATTCCAGTGCTCATTTCTTCACTCACTGAAACTTTTACAGTGCCAAGATGTTATGTGCATCTTGGTTTTCAGGTGATTATACTTGTCTGTGTGTTTGTTTGTGCATGGCTGTGTGTGTATGTGTGCCTTAGCTCATGCATGGTATAGGCATTACTGCAAACTCTGTATTAGCACAGTTTCACTGTAACCCTTACACCACAAAACTCCTTCCTAAAAATAATGTTAGTACTGTACTTTCAGTATACTCTGTTTCAGAATAAGATAACCACTTCTTACCCAGTAGTATGTGACTCTCTTCTTTGGCAAAGTGAAATGTGATGAACATCTCTAAATTTTATTGCAATTTCAAGTTTATGTGTTTCCTTGAGAGTAAAATTTTTAGGACTAAATTTATGTACTACCAGACTCTTAATCAGAATTCATCTGAGGTGACGTACTGTATTATACTGTGTTTTTGCTGAAGGAATGTGATTAGCATCCCTTAAGCTTATTGCAGCTTCAAGTTTATTTATTTATTTTTTTTTTTTTGAAAACATTATCTAGTACCGTATTCTTAATCAAAAATCATCTGAGGTGAAATCCTGTATTTTTGTTAGTCACTTTGGTTAAACTCTGGAACTTGGGACTGTATTACCAGCACAGGAAGTTCCCTAGCACCTCTCTCTTAGCAAATTTGTACCTGGTACATAAATATTAACTTGTATTTTGGGGCACCCATCATCCACTCACTCGATGTAGTGCCACTCTCGGGTGTCTGCTTTTTCCTCTCTTCCTTCCTTCCTTCCTCTTCTGGTTTTATCTGGTTTTATTTCCTTCACTCTTTCCTCCTCCCTCTGCCTACTGGTGATTTTACACTCCCTCTTCTGTCTGTCTTTCCTTCATTCTTTCTTCTTCCTTCTGCTTGTGGGTGACTCTACACTGAGTGACAAGTTGAATGGTTTCCTGTACACCAGGAAACCATTTATTACACTGGGTGGTAACCATATAACCAAATTATGGCACCTGGTGGTTTTGTGGGTAATTAATGCATTCCAGTCGGATTGAGCCTGTGCAGTTTCATATCTAAGGGGTGGTTGGGGTTTATTGCTCATGTAATGCTACCTAGGGATGAGTGAGGCCGGTCACTCTCATCTTAAATGTCAGGACGAACTTGCCTAGCCCCGGGCTTCTGTGCTTCTCATGGGGCAACATAGGATTAGATGATGGATGGATGAATTTTGCAGTGTGTGTTGATAAGAATAAGATAATGAATAAAGGACAGGTAAAGGTGCTAGAAAGCCTCAGACTGATGAGACTGTGGGACCTCGGTGTCTGGTAGCGCAATACAGTATATTGTATTAGTTAATGGACTCCTTATATGCTGACTGACTTTTCAGAGTAATTACTGTGGTTGTCAAGTAGTGAGCCTGTGAAATTTCATGATGCACAACAGTGGAGCTTAAATTGATGTGGTTAATTTTTTAATAATGTTAGGGTTATTGTGTAGTTGAGATGCTTTTAATAACACTCATTTTAATGCCCATAATCTTTACCGTACACATCACTTATGCAGATATCAACATCATTTGTACATAGACAGGAGAACTGATGAAATATAAAGCACAAAGGAGCTCTTCATTTATTAACTTCATAGTGAAAGAACATGGTAACAAAAACTAACAAACCTTTCAGTGTACCACACATTCCCCTTGTGCTGTTGGTTACATATTGGAAATACAGTAGATTGAAAAATACATTAACATACATGAGGATTTTCTTTATCCATATACAGCAATATCAAAGTTTTTTTGGGTTACTTTTCAGTATAATAAACTAACATTATTTCTGTGTATTAGTACTTTAGAGGACATTTTAAAATGCTAGTTTTATATATATTATATTTGTAAAACTTTCTCAAGCCATACAGTACATTGATCTGAATTATTTTGAGGTAGTATCTTAAATTCACTGTCATCTAAAATTCACTCTCATCTTAAATGTCGGGACCAACTGCCTAGCCCCGGGCTCCTGTGCTCCTCATGAGGTAATGTAGGATTGGATGATGGATGAATGGATAGTAGGAGTTGTAGGTTGCAAAACTATTTTCCTTTGTAGCAAACTGTGCAAATATGTATCAAACTGTGCCTATCTGGTGTGTGGTTTTGTTGTTGGGCATTGTTCATGAATAATTGAAAATCTGCTGTATTAGATCCAGCCCTCCCCCCCAAAAAAAAAAAAAAAATTATACTGCATCACTGGTTCGTGAGCAGAAGGTTATGCAGTTTTGTGTATGTTTGAGACTTATCTTAAGCTGATGTTTTAGCTTCCAAGTCTAACACAAACAGTGGCATCGTGTTGACTCAGGTTAATATCAAGCCTTTCATAATGAGATAGGTGAAAATACAGGCTGTCAGCGGTTATGTTGTTTTCAGTCATGTGCTGCCATAGATACATACTTTAGCTGGACTTGAGCCATGCAGAATAGTACAGGATATGTTCAGTGAATTTAGTAAAACATTTAAAGAATATTTGTGTTTTCCTGGATAATTTGCATGTCAGGTATAGTAGAATGCATCAACTATTTCCAAACCTTGCTGATTTCTTGGTAACTCATGAGCTGATTATGGGGGATGACCATGACTTTTGTGTCCCCAGCTTTCTCTGTCTGTACATTATTTCCCTTACTTTATTACATCTTCCATTATGAAACCATTCAACTTTCTTCTCCCAAATGATTTGAGTTTTTTCATTATACTATTACCAGTTAGCTCATTTCAGACACTCCTTGGTAGTGTAACTTCGTGCATTTTAAGCATATGGACAGACCATCTCACTGTATTTCTCTTTGTCCTGTCCACTACCCATATAAATTTCCAGTTGATTTAGTGTATGTGCATTCTAGTCAGCTTGTATCAGTATGAAGGGCTACAGAGAGTATTCTAGGATGACTTGTAATACAGTAGATTTCTGTGTCTGTAAAATTTGCTTTTTCTTGTTAGCTGATATTTCTGTATAGTAAGTGTAACAATTTCCAGTGCTGAGTTTATGTTTCTGACCAGATGTGTCTGAATTCTAATACTGGGAAACTCCACCCAAGCTTCTGCATGGAGAGGATGATAATATGAAAGATGTGAAAGTCAACATGGTGCTGCTGTACATTTTTTGTCCTTGAATCACCAGTAAGTGTTTTGTTATTGAGACATGTTGACAAAAATATATGTAACCAAGTATTAAGAGCCTGTTGACTATCCTGATGTGGTATGCAATACAGTACCTCAACCCTGACATTTCAAACAGTCTCCACAAAGCTGAGTAGTCTTTTGATCTTAGCCAGAATGAAATATGAAGTGGTGCCAGGCAGAGTGCCGTACTTATTTGCAAAGTCTGATTCCCCACCCCATCACCATTACTAAAAGAAAAACACTACAGTAGTATAATTTTGTATGTTATGAAAAATATCACGTTTGCAAATGTTAAGTCATATACATATAAAATGAAGCTCATTTGTTGCTTGTGAAAAAACTACTTAAACTGTAAAACTTCATGGTAGGAAGTGGACACCAAGTGAGGACTGAGGGTTACGGAATAATTGCAGCTTCACAGGTCTACAAACAATCAGCAATCATTGGCTGTGCATTGTATTTTTTATTTATACAGTAGTCTGCTAAATACTTGTATTTTTCTGCATCTTCATATTGGTTAACTATCAGCTTATAGTATATACCAGGCCATGAAGATAATATGAGCTTTTGTATCAAAGACCTACATGGTAAAGGTGATGGTCAAGGGATGAGCTGCTGTTTGAAAGGTTCTGATATCAATCCTAGGCTTGACACAAGGAACAGCTGGAGGATTTGAATTTTGATGAAACTGTCATAAATGATATAGTAGACCCACCATATTATAACAGCAAGCCCCTTTGCTGTTATAGTACTGTAACAAATGTCTTTAATGAGATGCATTAAGACTGACTATATTTAAGTATAGCTTGTACCATTTGGTACCACTGTTCAAATGGTGACATGAACTTGTTTTACATAGAGGTACTGCTGGCTCTGAGTGGAATTAAGTGTCTAGTCCTTGCCTAGAATCAGGTACTGTACTTATATAGATAAGTAAATAAACAAGTTAATGAGTAAATAAAAATAAATAAAACTGAGACAGGGGAAGTATCATCAGATATGGTACTCCAAATACTGCAATGTACATAGTACTATATTATGACAATAAAAGATCCATAATTACACTGCTGCTTATGCATAATACTGTACTACCTCAGTGCCACTGAGTGTACAGTCAGCCTGAACCTGCTTGTTATATACAGTACCAATCAAATTTTCCACCATACATACTGTTTATGGACGAAGACATGGAAGGATTATGACAGTACTGTAATATACGGTACATGTTATATAATGGCAGTACTGTAATACAGCACATGTTATATACATATTAACAAGCAAAGTAATCTTATGGTATGATACTGTATTAATTTTAGCACTCCAATTGATTGAAATCCACCACTATGCTCTACAGTAGGTGCTGCATGAACAATATGATGGTGTGCCTGTTAGTCACAAGTATAGCACAATTATAATAAATTACTCAAGAGTACTAAGTGAAAAAATATACATGAGAATATCCTTCTACCTAAAAAATCTCATCAGTAGTGGCACCTAATAATATTTGTGAAATAATTTGCTGTCGTAGGATATGCTTAGGTACCTTTCATACATATCACAGCTCTCACCTAAGGAAGTTGATTAATCCTAACCATTTTCTGTCAACCAAATACTCTAGGAATGGGTCTAAAGTTGCAGTCTGTTGTTAAATTGACCCTGGTCTCTCTGGCCAAGCAGACACATCAACTGTGGGTAAGCAGTTGCCCCTGCAGGGCTCCCCTGTGCTGTGAACCAATATTCCCTTGTGGCAGTCAGTGCCATGGCACAGTGAGGCCTGGGGAAGAGTATGGAGGTTTGGTTTCTGGATTGATGTTGCTTTTGTGTCCACCCAGTTAACAGGGGAAACACAGTAGACTTAACATCATTCCATTATTTGGGTATATGGTTACCACTTAGTGTTGTCAATGGTTTTCCATACTTCCTGAGGTGGAAAGAAGAGTAAGAAAAGTGTCAGGAAGGATAGGAGAAAGCAGGAAGACAGGAGGGCAGACAGAAAAGGAATGATAAAGGAGAAGGAAGAAGTAGGTAGCACTTCACTGAGTGAGTGGGCAATGGGCTTCCCCACCTATCACCAGTCCAACCAGAATAGTATCTAAAACCACAGTCTGTTAACCAATCATTCATCATTACTGGCAGCTATACTGTATGCACATAACTTTTTACTGTAGTTCTATATTGCTATCACTTCCTGATAGGCGTATTTCATTGCAACATCTATACCAATTATTTTCTCTATCATTACCAAACACCAAATTTTATGACTGTTGCCTCTGTCACTTTTGTTTGTGAGCGTGATAGAGTTCCATGATTTCTTTCTTTTTTTCCCTACCACTCTCCAGTTTATCTGTGTTTGCTGCCTCTGTTGATTTAGTTTTTGAAGTTTGGCTCATAGAGTGTAAAGGTATCTGACTTTTTTTCTTTAGCACTCCAATTTATATGTTCGCTTTTTGTATCACTTCTGTTGTTGACAATATCCAGATAGGGTTGCGGGGAATAACCAAATAGCGTGAAGTCCGGCTGGTATAGCTTGATAATGTCTTTGAGCAATTTCTTGGGGACTTGGCTGTAGTAGTGTTTCGTAGCCTCACTGGTTCCATGATAGGAGTCAAAGCTGGGGGGGGGGGGAAATAATAGTCTATTACAATTATCTGATTTCTGTTTGTCAGTTTGTCTGTTTGTGATCGTAACACAGCAAAAATGGTGCATTGTAATGCAATATTTATTAGAGCAAAGTACCACTAAAATGTTCTAACTTGAATAAAACAATTTCCAGTCCAATCGGGCCATCGGTTCCCTAGTTATGACTCATTTCTGGCCTTTTACTAGCCGGCCTTTAGGAGGATCACTTTCTTTGTGGCCACTGAAGTTACCACAACACAGCCAAAAGTACAGAACGTAATGCAATTTTTGTAACAGGAAGGTACTGTGAAAATGCTCAAAATTGAAGAATAAAAACAATTTACAGTCCACTCGGGCCACCGGTTCCCGAGTTACGACTCATTTCTAGCCTTTTGACATTGAACGGAAAGGCCGCCAAAAGCAGCCTTTAAGCGGGTAATAATAATAATAATAATAATAATAACAATAATAGTAGACACCGAAAACAACATTGAAAATAATGATGATACAATGGTACAGTAACAGTAGCAGTAGTAGTAGCAGCTGTAACTCCAAGTTCATCTGAATGTGAATCCAGTAGACTGCAGGCTGAAGTTGCCCCCCTCCTGCAGTCCACCATCCTCTTTTCAGGGATAGGGAGGAAGCTGATGGATGTTTACATAACCAGACAGCAGAGCTGCCCAGCTCTGTTAGTGCCATCACATGAAGGTGCCCCTCCCCAGCACCACAGTAACAATAAAATGGTAGAATTGAATGTGAAAGGGTTAGAAATAGGGTCTTTTATTACAGTGCCATTTTGTGCTTTGATGCTTGGGTGTGTATGTGAATTTCACATACAACTGTATATTATACAGTAGGGCCATATTGTGATGCATCTTGATGCATGAGTGTGCATGGGAAAGGGTTAAGCATAGGGCCTTATATTACTGTGGCATACTTTGATGAATGGGTGTGCATGTTAAAGAAAGTCCCACGCAGCCCCAGGAGACGGATGATATACTCTTGGTCCCAAGTGAGAGTCTCTACCTGTGCCACCAGGTTGTAGGGCAGGGCACATGGGGCACACGTCAGCCAATATGGCCGCCAGTGCATGTTGATTGCATTTGATCTGCGGGACCTGTTGAAGAGCAGAATAACAGATGCTGTACTTATAAACTGGCATAGTTTTCTGACCTGCACCACTAGGTTGATGGGTTGGGTACATGGGGCACATGTCAACCTATGACTATCTGCAGAACTCTGTTCAAGGAGAATACAGTATGTCCTTCTACGTTGCCTTTTTTTTTTCTTCTTCTTCTTTACAGTCCTTCTTGAGTCCCAATTTCTCAGTAAATTGCAAAAGTGTTATCAATAGAAGCTTCACTGTTACCTGTGATCCTGATTTCCAAGTTCCCCCTATTTACAGCACCTCATGTGTGAAAATGCTGAGGTATACTGGAACACATTCCTATCAAAATGAGGGCCACCCGTAACATGGATGCTTAGTGCAGAGAAAGTAGAAAAGAGGGAGAACTGCCAACAGCATCACATTCGCAACTACCACTCACATTCTTCATTTGCATCTTGAATCATTTCACACATCTTTATGAGCCCCTGCCTGGTTTTCCTTGGCCATGGACAGGTTCAGGATTCAAATTCAGTGATTTCTGGACTGTTGTGGGGGAAAGATATAGTGCGTGAGGATCTTAAACTCCCACCACCCTCACTCTTCGCCAATTCAGCATGGAGGGAACGTGGCAGCAATATATTCTTTTTCTGTTACCACAGGGATTCATAGTTGAGTTAACCACCCAGTCATGATACTATGTTTCCTAACAGACAGGAAACCATTTGGATATGAATTTGTGTAGTCACCTTTAAGTGTTAATTAATTGTGTGAGTGCATGGTGGGCATCCCTAATTACCATGAGCATTAGGACTGTGAAAAGTTTTGCTCATGTACGGCGTAGATGGTAAGCCGCTAGGTGCAGTCAAGAGTATTTATGATGGTAGTGAAGCATGTGTAAGTGTTAATGGGCCTCTAAGTGAATGGTTCAAGATCGGTGTGGGCGTGCGACAGGGTTGTGTGATGTCCCCATGGCTGTTCGATATATATATGAGGTGATGAGAGAAGTAAAAACACTATAGTAATGGAGATGGGGATCGCGTTGGTAATGAATGGTGATGGGAATATCTCAAATTTGATGTATGCCGATGATGCAGTACTGCTTGCAAAGACCGGACAAGAACTTGGTAGGCTAATGCAGAGTTTTGCTGATGTCTGTGAGCGTCGTGCCTTGAGAGTAAATGTAGAAAAGAGTAAAGTGATGGTTATTGAGAGGAGGCGACTCCCAGTGCGATGTTACAGTGAATGGAGAGAGACTGGATTGGTGAGAGAATTCAAATACCTGGGTACAGTGATAGAAAAGAGAGGAAGTTGAAAGTAGAGTGACACAAGGAAGAAAGATAGCTGGTGCAATGGAGACCTTGATAAGAAACAGAGGCTTGAGTGTTGCAGCTGCACGAGGCTTACATGAGGGAGTGTTAGTGCCAACTTTAACATATGGATGTAAGACTATGGTGTGGCATGAAAATGAAAAGTCAGGAGTAAGAGCAGTGGAGATGGGACTGCTGAGGAATGTATGTGGAGCACAGAGGGTAGGGTAGATAGGATACGAAATAATGTGATTCGTGAAAGATGTGGAGTGAGGAAGTCGGTGGACGCCAGAATCGAAGAGAGTGTACTGAGATGGTGTGGTCATGTGGAGAGAATGGATAACAATAGAGTGGTGAAAAAGGTATATCTGAGCGAATTTGAAGGAAGGAGGAGGCGAGGTAGGCCAAGGAGAAGGTGGAGAGATATGGTGGATGGGTATGTGAGGAAGAGAGGTTTGGAAGTCGGTGAGACTAGGAAACTGACAAGAGATCGAGCTGGCTGGATGAATGTTGTGAGGAGAAGTGGATGATCAGGGATTTTGCACCCCCTTTTAACGTGGCAGCGTCCGGATTGACTCGACCGGATACGTTTATGTGAAGCTATATAACGTGGTGAATGTTTTTGGCGTATCCGATAGAGCCAGGATTCCGGGGGCTTGAATGATGAGTGAACGAAAGCGTGGCCCATTGATTGGGCAAATTTGGGCTGTCTGGACATTGCTACTCCTCACCCTGCCCTGGGGTGAGAAAGGAGATCCGGATAATGATGATGATGATGATGATGATTATAATTATCATTATTATTGTCTTAATGGTAGATGTGGGCGCTCACCATCCACTCACTCGATGTAGTGCTGCTCTCGGGGGCCTGCCCTTTCCTCTCTTCCTTCCTTCTTTCCTTTCTTCGTCTTCTGTCTTTCTTTCCTTTATTCTTTCATCCTTCCGTCTACGGGTGACTACACTGTGACAAGCCAAATGATTTCCTGTACACCAGGAAACTATTTACTATGCTGGGTGGTAACCATATAACCAAATTATAGCGCCTGGTGGTTTAGTGGGTAACTAAGGCACTCCAATCGGATTGAGCCTGTGTAGGTTTATATCCAGGGGGTGGTTGGGGTTCATTGCTCACCTAATGCCACTCAGGGATGAGTGAGGCTGGTCACTCTCATCTTAAATGTCAGGACCAACTTGCCTAGCCCCGAGTTCCTACGCTCCTCATGGGGCAACACAGGATTGGATGATGAATGAATAAATGATGATGATGATGATGACGATGATGATGATGATGATGATGATTATCATCATCATCATTATCATCATTATTATTTGTTAAATTATACAATCTGACAAGTAAGCTCACCACAAGTTATCCAGATCATCCTTAACCTTCATGAGGAACTGTGTGAAGGTGGGCACAGGTGAATCCCTTCTCCTGCCCTTGCCCCTGCTAGTGGTACCGGAAGGGGGCAGAGTGGAAGACGGGGGCAGTGGAGGAGGGTTGGGGTTAGCGTCCTTGTACTTGAGTACTATCTTCTTCTGCAAGCTCACGAAGGGGTCGTTGTCTCGTCTGTACCTCAGCATCTTGTCCCTGAAGAAGGATGTGATTTATGCCTGTCAACTGCACGAGGGGCATTAAGGCAGATAATCAGTTTTAGAAGACTTGGATTTATGCCTGCTGACTGCACAAGGGTTATCAAGGAAGAGGATCAAGTTTTAGAAGAGGAAGGCTTGGATTTATGCGTACGGTAATAACTGAAGTAGTCTCACTGTCTTCCTCAGTGCAGTGGAAGGGAGGGGAGGGCAACTGAGGACAGTTACTAGGGCCCGGGCCCAAGGAGGAGCCCGCGCCCTCCAAGATAGTGTTAAGAGGGTGGAAAATATATAACAAGTATCATGTGTGAAATGACGTGAGTGCAATTGCATGTCTAAAGTACTGCATGAATGCATGACAAATGACAGTAAACTTTAGTGTATTCATTTACAGGTATTTCCTTCAATTACTAAATACTAGTTCTCATTTTTCTTTACACAACATACTCTAAATTCCTTTTTCCTTGTAGTTATTATCGCTGTTTTATAGAGAGGGAGGGACAGGTGCTATGGCGCACCAGGATTCTCCTGGCAGTTCATCGATGTGTCGTGACACACTGGTTGGGGAGCAGTCTAGCCGTGAGCTAGACTTTGAGTATAAAATATTTAGCAGTGTTCTCAGAGGGAAGGGGTACCCGTTGTCGATAATCTTGCCCCGGGTCTGGTGATAGCAATCGGTGGCCCGGGCCTTCCTTATATGAGTACTTAAGGAACTTGTTTTAAGGGAAGTAAACACAGAGGGGAAGACTTGGATTTATGCGTATCAACCGCACACGGTTTTTAAAGGATAACTAGTATTCATCAGTATTTATGTCTGTCAACTGCGGAAGTTATTAAGGCGGACAATTCATTTTTAGAGGAGGGTTGGAAGTCATGAAAGGTCGAGGTCGGTGAGGTGTATCTTCTGGTGACAAGCAACATCCGCATCCAGGAAGGGGTCGCAGAATGATAGCATCGTTGGTCTCCCGTTACTGTACTAAGAGGAAGAAGGTGGGGAGGATCTTCATCTGGTATAATATTTAAAAAATCTGCTAAGTGTATATTGTGCATATGATTTTTTCCATCACCAATACATGCAGCTACCGAGCATTTTGCAGTCCAGTATGAGCGAACGTTAAAGTGAAAAAATCGAGGACAAAACAGTCTGTAAGGGAAGGTTGTAATGTATATGGAGTCGTATTCCAAGAGGAGATTTAAAGCTCACGAAAAGCAAGTCTACACAACAGCATATCATTCAAAAAGCTTATAGCTACTTCTTTTTCACACAGTTGTTCATTTCGGCTTAGTTGTGAGTTTCGTGGTAACCGAGTCAAGACTGATGAATAAATAAACCACAGCTTATGCTTGAGAAAGTTCATGAAAGCGGGTAATGTGATCGGCATAACAAATAGGCGTGTGGACAGAACCCAAGCACACTACAGTACTACTTGCAGATTATTTCAGGTTTTCTTGTTGCTTCCGGATTATTTCATTCAACTTCAGAATGACCTCTCGTACTGAAGGAGTTAACCTCTTCAGTTCGATGGCGTCTTTTTCAGTTTTCCTAGCTAACGTCAAGACAGATTATATACAACTTTATACTCCCTCTTGTAGTAAAGGGGTTAATGAAGGCTATATCTAAACCCTCTTGCTCGAAAAGCCTCATCTATAATTAATTAAATCGTCTATAGGATATCATCAGATTGCAGGGGTGAAAGAGAGAGAGAGAGAGAGAGAGAGAGAGAGAGAGACAGAGAGAGAGACAGAGACAGAGACAGAGACAGAGACAGAGAGACAGACAGACAGACGGACGGACAGAGATACCTGTAGGCTGAGAGTATCCTGTCTAGCGGATGCCTAACGATGAGTAGCCTTGTAGTATTGGTGTAGAATAGCCTATGGAAGTCCTTGGGCAGTGGGTACAGGGCTCTGGCGCGGCGATGTAGTCCCGTGTCTACTTTAGTCTCACCAGCCAGTAGCAGCAAATTTTTTACCCACGTAGTTGAGGCAGACTGGGGAAAGCAAAAAAAATTACACAAAATAACCAAAACAACAACAACAACTAGAGGGGCACTCAGCGGAGCGCATCTCTCCGACTCGGCCACTCTTCATGATGGGTTAGATTTTCTCATCAATGATTAGGGTTTCGCACAAAGTGTTTCCGAATTCAGAATCTGTAATACAGTCCAGATCGGTCCCAAAAGTTAGTCGATTAATTGTTCTCTGGGTCATGGACTATCTATCCACAAAGTCTGGTCCAAATCTTTCTTTAAGTTTTTGTGTAATATTGCTAACAAGTAGTAGTAGTAGTAGTAGTAGTAGTAGTAGTAGTACCAACAACAACAAAAACAACAAAATAATGAGAGAGAGAGAGAGAGAGAGAGAGAGAGAGAGAGAGAGAGAGAGAGAACATGGAAAAGTCAGGCAACAAAGACTACTGAGGTGCAATGTGCAGATCGCCGAGGAAGTGGTGTTACGAAGTTTCCAAAGATGTGACTGTAGGTTTTTCGATCACGTAATGCCATGTAGGAAGGGTGTTCATCTTTTAAATGTACTGGACTACGGTAGCCTAGCCTCGGGTCCCTACGCCTCGAAACGGATAAAATGTGCTTGACAGTTACCTTATAGATGGGGCACCAGAGTAGGTCGTAATCTTTCACGTAGAGAAGGTTTTTATTTACAATGGCTGCCTTTGCTCTTGGTGCCTTGCTGACGTGTTCACTGCGACATCCCTCCTGCATCAGCGACACTCGGGCTTCTATGTTCTTACGCACTGCTGCCTCCTCCTCCTTTGTCTGGAAATATACAGGTAAAAATGGTTAACTCATTTGTCGGTGAGCCTGGTGGATTCACTTTGTTTTTGCCTTAACCCTGTTCACTCAGTAGTACAAATGTGGATCTGGATGTAAACCGATTAATTGCGGTTTGTGTTCTTGGGGAAGACTGGAACTTAACAAAAAATATAGTGTTTGTCACTGTGACCCTCGTTCAGGTGATGGACATCAAGCCGGTATTCTAAGTCGTTTCGGAGATTTCGTAATACATCATCCTTGGCAATTTATTCTGCACACACCTCAGTACTGGTACCTTCTTGAATTTTTTATTGATGCAAAAGTCGATATTAAAACGATGTAAATAACGTAAAGGGGGATGCTGAGGTGCAGTATGCAAAAGAAACCGCTACTGAAGAGGAGCTACGAAGTTTCCTGTCACCAAGAATAGGCTACGGAATCTCAAAGATCCCTGCGTGGAAGTGAAACGAGGAGAATTCTCTTCTACTACTAATTATTGTTATTTAAAAATGATCTAAATCACTAGCTAATGGTTGGAGTTATATCTGCCACAGAGCTTGCATTTAACAGATATTTTTTGCATTGTTTTGGCCTGAAGCAGATATATATATATATATATATATATATATATATATATATATATATATATATATATATATATATATATATATATATATCCTCGTCTACGGGTCACTTAACTCTACACTTACTTGCATATTAAATAGATGAATCTGCATTAACTTTAGCATGGCCGAGTTGGGAAATGCATAAAACTCTGAATTTATTAAAGGAGAGAGAGAGAGAGAGAGAGAGAGAGAGAGAGATGCTCTAAAACATTTACAGAAAACGAATTAAGCTCGTACCCACATGATTGGGCAGCGGGTAAACATTGGCGAGTGGCAATGGTACTGATAAGAGGAATTTGTGTAGTTTGTGGTTATTAGTGGCTGAAGTCTCCTTAGTGCAGGACTGTTTAGTGAAATTTGCAGTGTGTGATGAAGTTCGTGTTGTATATCGTGCATTTACGTCGTATTTGAGGCATAAGGGACGCCAGAAAGCGGCGTCATACTGAGGACAAATCTCGAATATAATTTGGGAATATAAAACTGCCATTGGTAAAGCAGTAAATCTCCCATTTACCATACAAGAAAAAAAAAATAAAAAAATTTGAGAATAAACAGTTGGGACGTTTGAAACTCTAGGAGAGCTCCCTTTAACATAATATTGTAATTATTCGCTTGTAGAATATAACTCGATTATCAAAACAGTTGGTTAAAAAAAATTGCGGAAATGCCTACTTTCAACTAGCTACAGAATTCCATCAGTTGTACAATCAATTTAATGGGACAACCTAACCAGACCGTGAAAACATTTGTCTGCCATAACGTTGCTGTTACTGTGAATTATTTTCCCAGTGTCTGGATGTTAAAAACAATCATTATACCACATGGAACCTTACCCTCGTGATAAACTTTTCAACATTTGTCAGTGGGAGTTCTCATATATTTTGAATTTTGTGATAGCTTATTTTTCAACGTGTTAAATAACAACCACTGATTTTTTTTCCAAGGGGGAGAAGTTAGGCTGATCGCTCAAATTTCGTTTAAATTAACTTATCTAACTGTCCTGTAGGTGAATTTAGGTTCGATTTAATGTGTTTAACCCCGTCTATACGATGACGACTTTTTAGTTTATTTATTTTTATATGGTTTTATTCAGCTTACCGAGAACGAAAATTTTCTCGTAATGAACGGGATAATGCTGTTTGTTTGACTCTTCCAGTTCGAAAAGTCCCACACGATGGATAAAATAGTCCTAAGGAAAAGGGTAAATTGAAAAGTAGGTCGAACTGAACTGATTAATTACAAAGACGGTCATGATGTTTCAATGAACAACACGTTGGACGCGAAACAGTGCCAGACCAATAAATGAATAGGCCTAAGTAAATAAGTAAATACCATGAGAAAGTGCAGTGGCAATTCAGTCGTGAAGTGGAAGTAATGTTAGGAAGATTTGAAATGCAACTGTGATGAGGCTGGAAGGTGTCCGTCTTCAGCACCATGGTGAGTATTGTTCCTTGTTAAATTTTGTGTTGTCTCCTACTCGTAGCCTTGGTAGAAAAGCTCAAAGCCGGGGCCGCCATATCTCCAAAATGCGCATTGGCCGAAAGCTTGGCCTAGAAGCTGTTTGAATTTTAACCCAAATTTTCTGAAGCCATGACCGAGTGTGCACAATGTAAAATGAATTATATGTGTGTGGGGTGGTGTGAGGGGGACGAAGCCCCCATTTAGGTGTACTCGCATGTTTATTATGGCCAGCGGCTGCGCGTATAGTTTCCATCTGTAGATATACTTGAGTTTGCATTCAGCGGTAATGATAGTTCAGCTTATATAGATTGTCGTCAGCACCGTGGAAAGGTAGTTCCATACTGTTTTGTGCTTTTCTTTCCTTTTCGTAGCTATGCATGAAGTTATAATTTTTATGATATTGAATGTTCAGATTGTACAGATTGTTGTATTATTGCGTGATATACCAACATTGTTTTTGTTAAATACAGTGATATACATTATACAGTTCTAGTCTGACGTGATATTTATTCATCATTCTGACCGTATTTGTATATACCAGTAACTATAGATAGCCTATTGTATCACTGGTTTAGCCATTAGATGAGCAAAGGGAGTTAGAGATATATGCCGTGTACCCAAGTTTCGTGGTACACGTTTCATTTGTCTATCTATCTATCTATTGCCAGACGCCTCAATCCCGTTTGGGGTGGCCACAAACAAATCGCCTCCAAGTCGCCCTGTCCCCCGCCATTTCACTGCCCTGCTCCCAACTCACACCCCCCTCTCTCATATACCTCTCCACCCCATCCCTCCATCTCATCCTTGGTCTCCCCCTCCCTCTTCCCCCCTCCACCTCACTCACATACACTCTCTTCGTCAGTCTTTCACCCTCCATCCTCTCCACATGGCCAAACCACCTTTTTTTTTTTTTTTTTTTTTTTTTTTAATAACAGAACGGAGGAAGGAAAAACAAATGGAGAAAAAAAATAATCCATACACCAGATTACTGGTGTCCTCTGTTCATAAAATATCTGTAACAGTTAGACTTGAAGAGTTGTAGGTTGAAATTTGGAGGAAAACAACTCTGGGGAAGCGAGTTCCAGAGAGATGCAGTTCGGGGAATGAAAGAATTCTGATAGGCAGAAGTTCTGCAATATGGTTGAGTGACATTCCAGTCATGAGCGCTACCAGATGCCCGTGTAGCACGAGGGAAGGCATGGAGAGGTGGCACCATGGACGTAACTTCGTCTGAGCATTTGCCAAAAAAATATCTGTAAAATAATGCAAGGGAGGCAACATTCCTTCTTACTTGCAGGGGAGGTAGTATATATGTAATGGCAGGGTTGTTAATGATTCTAACAGCTTTATTCTGAATTTTGTCTAGTTGCCTTAATGCAACCTCTCCACAACCATTCCACAAGGGTGAGCAATATTCAAGCTGAGAGCGCACATGACTCTTATAAATTATAGCTAACTGCTCATCGGCGAAGAAGTTACGGACTCTGTACAATAATCCAAGTTTCTTTGAGGCGGTTTTAGCAAGTGATCTGACATGAGAGGTCCAGCTGAGGGCACTGTTAAGTGAGACACCAAGAATTTCAATACTTTTGGAGATGGGAATATTAGTAGCACTGAAGGTAATGTACGAGTCTGGCAATATCTGTCTATTGGTAAACTGTATATATTTAGTTTTACTAGCATTAAAAGAGACAAGGTTGTTTTGTCCCCATTCACTGATTGTAGATAGATCTTCATTTATGGAGATGGCTGTATTGAGTTGAGAGGTAGAGATATTAGACTTTGTAAATGGATGTCTGAGTGTGAATGAACTATGTAGTGTTGAGTCATCTGCATATGAGTGAATGGGATTGTGAGTGACAGATAAGAGATCATTAATATGAACCAGAAATAGGGTTGGCGCCAGAACTGATCCTGCGGCACGCCGGCGTTAATTGAGTGGAAATTGAATATACATCATCTACTTTTACTCTTATTTTCCTGTCACTAAGATAAGAAGAAATCAAAGGAACAAAAGACGTTAGTCCATAGCAAGGGAGTTTGGACAGCAGGGAACGGTGCCATACTCTGTCGAAAGCTTTAGAGATATCAAGAGCTACTGCATGAGTTTCTCCAAAAGATCTATTGATTGATGGATGGTATGAGTTAAGAGATTGAGTATGTCAATGGTGGATCTTTCGTGGCGAAAACCGTATTGTCTATCATTAATTAAGTTGTTGGATTCAAGATGTTTAACAATATGCTTATTAATTAAAGTTTCAAATACCTTACCAAGAGAAGATGTGATAGCTATTGGTCTGTAATTGGAGGGGTCAGACGAACTTCCTTTCTTCGGAACTGGGTGGATATTGGCTTCTTTCCATGAATTTGGGAATAAAGAAGTACGTATGCATAGTCTGAATAATTTAGCTAGGACAGAGGCAAGTTCAGGGGAACACTTTTTCAAAACAATTGGCGGAATTCCATCTGGACCTGGAGCTTTGTTGGTAGGTAAATTGTCTAGGATGGATTTTACAAATCTTGTCTGTATTTTAAGTGGGGCAATTTCGGGAGAATCAAGTTCCAGTACTGAGACATTCTGGCTGGTATCATCTATGGTAGAGTTTCTTGCAAAGGTACTAGCAAAGATATCTGCTTTCCCACGTGGGTCATTTGTAATATTGCCATCTGAAGATTTTAGTGGGGGAATGGAAGATGACTTGTTAAAGTTATTATTGAAAGAATTAAGAGTTGACCAGAATATTCTATTGTCATTAGGGTTGTTAAGTAGTTTTGATGCTTGCTTTTGAAGAAAGTTTGATTTAGATAGATTTAATACAGCTTTTGCATGATTTCTAGCAATTTTAAATTGGGAGAGTGATTCAGGTGTTTTTGATTTTAAGTAAGAGTTATATGCTAATGACTTTTGGGCTGTTGCTCTGGCACAATTGCCATCAAACCATTTTGGAGAGTTTGATCTTTTAGTGAATTGTTGACTTGGTATGAATAAATCCATACCAGCTAGTATTAAGTCACAAATGTGGGACTGGGTAGAATTGGGATCACTAGAGAAGAAAGACTGCCATGGAACATCAGCAAGATAATTTCTAAATCCATCCCAGTCTGCCCTGTCAAAGTGCCATCGGGTCACCCTGACAGGTTCGGAATGGGGAGGTGTGTTCCTCATAACGCTTCCTATCACATCCACATCCACACCACAACGCTTCTTTATATCCTCATTCGTCAGCCTGTCTCTCCATGTGACTCCACAGGCTCCTCTTAAATAACTCATTTCCACTGCTCTCACTCTTGACTTGTGTCCTTCCAACAATGTCCAAGCTTCACTTCCGTACGTTAGAGTTGGTATCACAATACTGTCATGTAGTAACTTTTTCACTTCCATGCTCACTTCCCTGTTTCTTATCACTGCCTTCAAAGAACCAGCAACTTTTCTTCCCTGCTGTACCCTTTCAAGCACTTCACCCTCCAAACCTCCATCCTTACTCATCACACTACCCAAGTACTTAAACGTACTCACATTTTCCAATTCCTCACCATCCAACCTCGCTGTACATTCACTAACTTCACCTCTCTCAAAGACCATCACTTTACTCTTCCCTACATTCACCTTTAGATTCCGTTTCTTACACACTCTCTCAAACTCATCCACCAAGCCTTGCAGTTCCCCTTCTTCTTCACTCAACAACACAGTATCATCTGCAAACAACAGTACAGGGAGTTTCCAAACACTATCCTCTCTCACCAGGGCCACTCCAACATCCACTACCCTACCTTGTACCTCTTTTGTTTCATTTGTAAACATCATTAATCACGGTATGAGTTATGTGATGCATAAGCCTACAGTAGTTACAGTACACGTTTCATTTGTAACCAGAATGCGTGTAGTATATTAATTATTTTTTTAAAGTGCAGTGTACCGGTACTGTACATGGTGCAGGAACATCAGAAGCCTAATATGGGGCTTCGCTCGATTATGGTTCAGTACCTTGTTTCCGAAAATTCTTCGTGATTGGCTGACGAACATCCCGGATTCTACTTATTCTTCTACATCTAAATAAATAAATAAATAAATAAAAATAAGACACGTTTAGAAGGGGGATATCCCGGCACAGGTCCCAATTTTTCATGTGACATTTTTATCATGTATTTTTCTGCAACCGGTTCATGTTCAGTACACCCGCGATACAAATTATAAAAATTAGCTGCACAGTATTACAGACTGATTAATTGTATACTCTTGTGTAGACTGGATGCTATAAAGCTCATACAGGCAACCTGAACCTTGAAATGTACGGCGAAGTAGGATGAACATGCAGCTGTGAATTCTTATACCAGATCCTAATTTACAGGTAATTGAATTCAGATTTTGTGACTAGCTAAATAAATTTTTGCTCCTTGATTATGCTTTCGTTAGGCAACTTTTATTACAAGAAACTATCAAAGGCGAGCAGGTTAGCAGGCGTATCTGTTAGTGTCAGGAAGGTTTGAGATAAGTTTTCGTGTAGCAGAAGGGAGATAGGTGAAGTGCCTGGAGCCATCGTCACTACATTTATTTCACTTTAACTTGGCCTAGATAGGCCAAGCTTATTTCACGTAGCTCAGTTCTGCCAATGACACGGCTGTGCTTACTTTCTGTAGCACTCCTTCGTGACTAGCATCATATTCTAGTGTTAATATAGGCTGTTGCTAGAACTCAGCATTTTAGCTGGAGAGTAATTATAGGCCAAGTTAAGAGAAAAGAAGTGATGTTAGTGGTGGGGTAGAGAGTAACTTTAGGCCAAGTTAAAGTGAAAAGAGTATAGTGATGACGGTGGTGTAGAGCCTCCACAGACACAACCTCCGCTCCGGAGCCAGTCACGAGGTACGGTGCAGGGTATGTGTCTGGTGACGGGTGCGCTTCCTGCGGGTTTTTGTTGCCCGACCGTGATGGGAGTTTCGCAGACAGATGCGAACCTGTGCCGGTATGTGTGTTTTCGTTGTTTTGGCGGTCATAACAAGTGTATTATGTCACAATCGATGATAAAAGAACGAAGTTATATGCGGCAGGCTATATGCGGGGACTATCGTAGTCAGTGAATTATGTTAACCACCCATGATTAACTCAGTATTTTGTTTTTTTTCACAAAAGATGAACATAGAAAGGAAGAACAAATCAAATAAAAAATATAACTAGTAATTCTGAACAAAATATATACACGGTAAACAGTACGACAAGATGAACAAATCATAAACTGAACAAAATACTGATTATATAAAAATGATAAGCGGGCGTATTAACGGTATTATTGTCAGTGACACCGAGCATAATTATAAATTGAACATAGATACCACACACACACACACACACACACACACACACACACACATATATATATATATATATATATATATATATATATATATATATATATATATATATATATATATATATATATATATATATATATATACCGGTATATTTAAGATTACAATATTATAGCTGGTAACAAAATATATGAGGTATTGCTTAGCGTAATATCATGTGGTTAGCCCTAAGAATAAAAGATTTTGTGACGACTTCGGCCAGTCAGTCGATCGTTTTACTTAAATTTTTCACTGGCCCTGGGTTGCAGTAGGAGTGGCAGGATCTCGTATCTAAATCTAGACGCCTTAATCCCTTAAGGGGTGGCTACAGTCAAAGTGCCTCCTTATCACCCGGTCCCTTGTCACTATGCTGCTTACCCCTCATCTCACACCGCTCTTTCCTGAGTGATTTATTTTGCATTTGGCACTGCAGTACTCTCGTATGTTATTTAATTTTTTTGAGATATCGACTTAAATTGTATGAGGAACGTACAAAGCTATATGAACGTGCCTAATGCGGAAATAAGCTATATATATATATATATATATATATATATATATATATATATATATATATATATTAGCTTGGGTCATCTTTCCATCTTGATTGATGAGTTGTAACAATAAATTACCCTAATACCGTATTAGAATGTGATGCTAGCAATGAAGAAGTATTAAAAAAAAATGTAGAGACCAATTGGTTTTTATTTGTATTATTTTTGCGCCACTGAGCTACGTAAAATAAGCTACAAAAGGGCGGAAATCTGGGCAAGATAAAGTCAAACCAGTGTTGTATGGGCGAGGAGCCAAGGGAGCCTCACCATACTGTAGGACGTCCCAAGATATAGCCAAGGTTGTTGTGGTACGTGGTACCGGTATTGTAGCAGGCTTGTTACCAGACAGAATTCACTTACCCGCTTCAGCACAGTTGGTGGGCAGGTGTAGTCAGAATGGAGGATACATTTGACTAGGCTACCTTGGATTGGGACTGGACTGAGTAATGTTGGGGTGGGTTAGGACTGGGTTTAGTTGGATTTGGTTGGGTTGGTTAGGTCAGGTTGGGCTAGTTCGGTAATGTAAGTCGATACTCTTAGAAGGAAAAAATTAAAATCGTCTTACGGTGCTGACGTAGTTGACAGGTGGAAATCAGCGAGCCGGCCATAGTGCTGACTGCGATTGTACCAAAAGAGACAGTAGAGATGAGTTATGGTGCTGATGAATTGTGTGTCTGTGATGGCCTCAAATTGGCGCTTATGGCTACTATGACAAGTAACTGTGCTGGTTACAATGCTGATTACATGCCATGATTGTTTTCTTCTACCATACTACCTGTTTTACCTTCCGTCTTTCGTACATAATTGGCTATGCTACATGCACACATAGGTTAACCTGTAAATATAACCTACCGGTACATAAGCTACACTCACTAACTCAGCCTACACGCATCCGTACATATACACATACACACGACAGCCTGCACACGCATAGCTTACTCTACACACACACACACACACACACACACACACACACACACACGCGCGCGCGTTAAAAATGCAGAATCCACCAAGTTGTCAGCTTTGAGTTTTCCAGTTTCAGAGGGGGTGGGTGGATGATGATTAGGTGCATTCTTTCTTTCTTTCTCTCTCTCTCTCTCTCTCTCTCTCTCTCTCTCTCTCTCTCTCTCTCTCTCTCGTGTGTGTGCTTCCTGCTGTCTTGCGTATATGATTGTGAATGCCTTGATGTTCGTGCGTTTCTCCACGTAGGCTGTACTTGAAGCTCATTAAAACTTATCAACCTAGCCAGCGAGTCCTTGCAGGTTTATTTGTTTACCTCTGGGCGCTGGTATTCTTTATTCACCTCGTATTGATTTTCTTGCTGACAGACGATTTTATTCAGACGCTTTTATTTAGGAAGGATCTCTCGTAGTGAAGGAGGGTTTTTGAAGTCTCTGTTTGACCCCTCCAGTTTGAGAAGTTTCTCCTAAGCTGAATAAAATCGTCTGGAAGTAACAAGGAGGATAAATACGTGGTGAGGATCCATAGTCCCATCAGCGGTAAATGAGATGGAATTGATTTTCTGTAAGTACTTAGTCTTTTGATTTGGCTTTGTGTTGTAATTTAAGGATATGCAGAATTTAATGTAGGATGATTATTGTAGTTTTAGACACACACACACACACACACACACACACACACACACACACACACACACACACACACACACACACACCGCTCGCTGGTGCAGTGGTAACGTTCTCGCTTGCCATCTGGTAGGCGGGAGTTCGCGCCTCGCTCAGGTTGCGAAAAGTTTCACTGACGAAGTGGGTGGTTACTGTCCCCCTTGAGCAAGGGGACGGGTGTGTGCGTGTGTGAAGGTCACAGCCTTGCCCTTAGATCGGACTGTATGAGCTCTCAGTTCCCTTCCGAGAGGGTAAAAAGCTGACGATCACGACCATCAAGTGATCCTGACCGACCCGGTGAATCACACACACACACACACACACACACACACACAGAGCTTTGCATGAATAGGCTTACAGTACATGTACTAAACAGAAACCTTAGGAATGGCATTGCAGTATAAATATTAACATTATTACACCTGAAGTTGATAATAGCCAGGTCGTATTTTGGTCGTGGTGGTGGCGGAGGGGGGGGGGGACAGAGCCATAGTCCTAGCAGGTCTAATGGTGTTACCGGAAATAATGGTGGTGGTGGTGGTGGTGATGCTAATGACGATGATGATAGAAATGATGATGATGGTGGCGGTGGTGTAAATGATGATGTTGATAGTTGGTAAGGCCCTTTGAACTGATAAACCTTTCAGTCCAATAACGTATTTGTCATAATGTGTGAAGCTGTAAAAAGACTATTTTCTTCTGATAAGGATATCTAGTAGTGAAGGGGTTAACTAAGCATAAATCCACCGTCTCCAGTTTGAAAAGTCTCGTAAGCTAAACAAAATCATTAATTTTGTATGTAGCAAGAATAAAGTCAAAGAACACAATCGGACTGAAGGGGTTAAGAGATATTAATTCTAAATACTGGTCATGCCGGTCAGTAGCCTACCTTGCCACAGTGAAGCTACATAAATTTTTGCGAGTGAGTGTGCCTCCCCCCCCCCCTGCTTTTATCGTTTAGCAAGTTGTCATTCCATTCGGTGACCCGGAGACGGGGTGAGAGATGATCGGAGAGGAGGGGGAGGGTAGGGAGTGAGATATGAAAGGAAGGGGAGTGTGAAGAGGTGAGAAGAGTGAGAGTTGGGTGGTAGCGAGAGGAAAGGAGGGAGAGGTAGAAGGGAAGCGTAAGAGGAGGGAAGGGGTTCACACTCAAAACCTGTCCAGACCCCTTTTGCTCCCCGTGAGTTGAATCCCCAGTACCCACCTACGCTGCACCACCTCCATCACCACACGTTGTACCAGAGCAGGGCGATGAGAGAGAGAGAGAGAGAGAGAGAATTTATACATGTGATCTAAAGGTTGCATTTTTTCCATACTGTACCCGACTCTGGGCATTTAAGATTCTGTAGTCCTCCTGCATACCACGCACCTTCCCATGTCACCCACAAGGCATTAGTGTCCACCGTCCATACTGAATACAAGCCAGGGTTATGTCACTGAGTACGGACGTGATCAGGGCCGGATGAAGGAGCGCGTAGACCCTGTTCTGTCCAGGTCCCTAATATTTACTGATGAACCGTACTTTACATCCGGGTGCCGTGGCTGCCCCGCTTGTGCATAACTCAGCAGCTGTGGCCTTTGTTACATTAAAAGTCTGCTAAATGGGCCTATACAAAATCTCAGGCCATAGTGCAGTTAAAATACATAGGCTTACAACATGCTATTTCGAAATTTTGTTGGCCTTTAAAGTATCGCTGCGACTGGGCACATTCTGTCTGTCTGTCTGTCTGTCTGTCTCTCTCTCTCTGTCTGTCTCTCTCTGTCTCTCTCCCTCCCTCTCTCTCTCTCTCTCTCTCTCTCTCTCTCTCTCTCTCAACCAGAGATGAGTATCGAGGTGGACGTGACAGTCGGGAGAGGGGGGGGGGGAGAGGAAAGAAGGGATGGGGAGTGGAGGGGACGAGGAGAAAGAGAGAAGATAAAGGAGAGGGAGGGGGTTGAGGACAAGAAATGGAGGAGGAATGATGGAAGTAGAGAAGGAGAGAGGGAGAGAAGTGGGGAACAGGAGAGTGAGAGAGAGGAAAGGGGAGGAGATGGAAAGAGGGAGAAGGGATGGGAGGAGGAGGAAGAGGAGAGGTGTGAAGCGGAATGGAAGGGGGAGGGGGATAGGTAAGTGGTGTGGGGAGGGTGCCCATCTGAAGCACACAGATGGGGGTCAAGACTGGTTTAGGAAGGACCCTCTCTATTTTGCCCCCTCCCTCTCCCTCAGTCTCCTTCCTCCCTCCTCCTCTCTCCTCTTCCTCCCTGCCGCGGCGTCCTTCCCCAATTCTGCCCTTTGTCTCACTCCCTCTCCCCAGCTCTGACCCCACCTGACTGACACACATGCACACACGGACGCACACAGCCATACATCCTGGCAACTGATAATAGTCTTTGTGTCGTCAGACGCCTTCTCGTGGTGGCATCGCTATAATCACTCTGTTCCAGTGCCGTTATACGAACTCCTCACAGTTTCCCTATCCCTGGAAAGGATGATGATGGACTGCAGGAGGAGGGCAACGTCAGCTACTCTCCACTGGGTTTACGTTTCAGATGAACCTTGAGCTAATAAGACTGTTACTACTACTACTGCTGCTGCTGCTGCCTCTGCTGCTATTACTACTACCACTACTACTACTATTGTTACTACTGCTATTTAGAACAGAATTTAACGCATATGGACTTAGGATATAGTCTTCATTTACCTCTTCAATATATAGATATTTCTGTATTTTATTTTTCGCTACCGCCAAAGGATTTTATTCAGCTTAGGCGAGACTTCCTGAACTGAAGAGATTAGATATAGCCTTCATTAACGCCTTCACTCGGAGGGGGTCTTTTTTTTAAGAAAATCGTCTGATTTTATCCAGAACAAAATATAAAGGAAATCCTCGGCTTCATGAGGTGAAAGAACGAAGTATTTATTATTTTACTCCAGACGATTTTATTTAGCCTGTGAATGAACCCTGGCAATGAAGATAAAATAATCTCCTGGGCTATAAAATAATCGTCTGGAGATAGCAGGCTTGAGGTATGGAGGGCGTGGGTAGATTTAAGGAGTTTGTTTGCATGTAGAGGATGGAGTCCCTGGTCAGGTGTACTCCTTAACCCTTTGGCCGCGGGGTGCTTTATGCAGTTCAATAAAAGGGTTTCTAGTTATCCCTAAAAAAAGGTCATGTTGGATATTTGCAGCCTAAGGGATTTTGCTGAGCTGGATAAACTAGTCTGGGTCAGTCGGAATGTTCTACCAAGTTTGCAAGTCCAGAGAGAAGGCTAAATACGATTATCTGGACCTGCACCCACACACGAGGAAACACGAGGAAACAAGACTTACATACATACAGACATTCATGCATATACACGTATATAAATAAATGAGAGAGAGAGAGAGAGAGAGAGAGAGAAACACTGATAGACCACTCTTCTTACGGTAGTGAGGATGGTCTGTCATTAATATTAATAAAACTCGTGGTGGGCGCTCGGAAGTAACAAGAGAGAGAGAGAGAGAGAGAGAGAGAGAGAGAATTAAACCACATTGTCTTCCGCTTATAAGACTGGATGTGCGTATGTGCGTTGATTTCAAAGACAGATTTCTTGTAGTAACAGAGGAACGATACACAGATGCCCGTCTATCCTGTTCCTAAATTTCTGTAACTCTTTAGTCATTTTTTAACTCTGGAAATTTTAGATAGCAAGTTTTTTGGTCGGTCCACGTAGAAATGATCAAAAGGTCTGTGTGATTCGTAATTTTTGCAGTTGTGTTTAGTATGTGGTGTAATGTAGTGTCTTTGTTTCTCGGCACACACACACACACACACACACACACACACACACACACACACACACACACACACACACACACACACACACACACACACACACACACACACACACACACACACACACACACACACACACACACTCATTAAAAAAGTAAAACGTAAAAAAAAAAAATCCAAGGAACGGACGATACTGCGGTAAGAAATAATAACGTGCCACCTGCCGTATTCTTTTCGTTGAACAGGGTCGTTAAGCTGATAGGTTGAGGAAGAGGTTGGACTAGTAGGAGGAGGTGGAGGTTGGGCTAGTAAGAAGAGGATGGGGTTAGGCTAGTAGGCTGAGAAGGAGGTTGAGCTAGTAAGAAGAGGTGGAGGTTGGGCTAGTAAGAAGAGGATGAGATTGGGCTAGTAGGTTGAGAGGGAGGTTGGGCTAGTAAGAAGAGGAGGAGGTTTGGCTAGTAGGAGAAGGTATAGATGGATTTGATTTGTGCCCTCTTTTAAGCGGGCTAGTTTATTGGACACCCTCCCTCATCCTGTGAGGGACGCAGCGTTATAAATTGCTACAGTTATTCAAAAGGAGAACACCACCTAGTGATGCACACCTGCCATGACGTACATAAGTTACAAGATAATGTTATATACATAATATTGGATCCTGGTAGTGGGATACATACTAGCATAGCTGATACACATTGTACAGTGTGGAAACTTAAGGTTATTGCAGTTGCCAAACTTATCTCAGTACCTTACATTATTGGTGATGAAGTAAGTGCATAAATACTGTAATCTTATAATAAGCCAAATTATAAATGTAATACCCAGTTGGCTGAATAATAGTAGGCTGATAGTATATACCAGGACATGCACACGCATATACATACACATACACAAGCATACATGTATCTGTAGAAACTTATGCACACATACATGTAGACACACACATACTCATATATGTACAAATACACACATACTCATGCATGTACACGAGCCTTTCCACATAGTTACATTGGGGAGGCGAAACCTTTATGTTTTCTTAGTATTTCTTTAACAATACCATTCTCCAGAAAATAAGTAGCCTGGTCCACAATTGTACTCAGGTTGGGGTTCCTGAAGTTCACAAGATTCGGACACTCTAGAATGTAATGATGTAGTGTATGCCCACCCGCAGTACCACATACCTTACACCTTCTTCTGTGTTCATTAACTGCTGCCCCGTGCTGCCAAGGGTGGTCGTATCCTAACCTCACTCTGGCATGAACAACTTCCTGCCACCTACTTGTGCCTGCCTTTCCATATGTGTAGGATGTTCTTAGGCCAACATTGTTATAGTAATATATTGACCTGCTTGTGTGATATGGACGGGTGGTCATTAGGGGTGAGTGAGATAACAGTGACTGCCATCCACTCTTACCCCTCTCCTCCCCTCTCCCTTTCCCCTTCTTCCTTCTCCCCCCTTCCTCTCCCTCCCTCCCCCTACCCCTTCCTCTCCTCTCTCCCTCTGAACCTGGGTTGAGTTCTCCCATTTCCCCTACACCCTAAATAATGCCTCTCTCTCTCTCTCTCTCTCTCTCTCTCTCTCTCTCTCTCTCTCTCTCTCTCTCTCTCTCTCTCTCTCTCTCTCTCTCTCTCATACCTTACTTGTCTCTTTTCTCTCACATCCTCCACCTCCCCACTCACTCCACCATACTTTCTCTTCCTCCTCCTCCATCTCCCCCACCCCTATCCCTCCCTCCTTACTTGTCTCTTGCTTCCCCGCTTTCCTCCTCCTCCTCCCCCTTCATTCAGTTTATACCCCCACTCTACAACAGACAACTTTGCAAATACCAGTTGTTTTATTGGCGTTTTATTGTCGCACGTTGCCAACTCTTTAGCAGTACTATGACCTCCTCCTCCTCCTCCTCCTCCACCACCATCAGGGAAGAGGAGGAGGTCAATCCCTCCTCTGTATCTTCTTTGATCTTGATGTTGGAAGATAGTGTTTCACCGTCTGTGTATTCTCTCTCTCTCTCTCTCTCTCTCTCTCTCTCTCTCTCTCTCTCTCTCTCTCTCATTACAGAATGTGTCTGTTTGTCGACCATTATCTATTAGTCAGCCAATCTGTCTATTTACCTGTGTTACGTCTGTGTATCTGCTGACAGTATCTGTATATCTTTACATCTATCTATCTGTCCTGTCTATCTATCTATCAGTCTGTCCGTCTACCTGTCTGTTTATCTATCTACCTATCTGTGTGTCTACTTGCCTCCGTCATGTACTTAGTCAACCTGTTCTTTCAGTTACATTTTCCAATATCTCCATTTTGGCTGTGTAACCTAAATTTCCGCTCCCTCTACTTAAACAGTTAAGCCCATCTAGAGTGTGGAAGTTAGATCAGATATTTGCTTAGGTCTTGCTGGGGAGTTTTGTAGCTGATGTTGTTGTGAAGGATGGATTTGTAACGCTGCATCTTAGTTGAGGATTGTCGATCAGCTGAGGAAGTATGTGTGTGTGTGTGTGTGTGTGTGTGTGTGTGTGTGTGTGTGTGTGTGTGTGTGTGTAATGGCTTTATTATCTTGTCTGTCAGTCAGCGGGCACGAGAGGCATATGTAAACACACACACACACACACACACACACACACACACACACACACACACACACACACACACACACACACACACACGTCACGTCTATCAGATACACGTACAGTACATCCCTCTTCTTTATTACCTCCGCCTCAGACGTGGAAGGAGGTCATGTATTCATCTCCATGTATTTGTTTGTCTGTTTGTATGTCTTTATTCCAGTGTATTTGTTTGTATGTTTTTCTGTTTGTCTGTCTAGCTTACATAATATTTAGGAATGTATCACTGTATTGACCCCGTCCACTCGAGATTATTATTATTATTATTATTTTTATTATTATCATCATCATCATCATTATTATTATTATTACCTGATATTATTATTATTATTATTATCATGATCATTATTATTGTTACCGTATTATTATTATTATTATTATTATAGCTATCGACAGATGATTTTTGTAATCTAAGGAGAGGTTTTTGAACTGGAGGGGTTAGATACAGCCTTCATGAGCTTCCTCACTGTTGTAGAGATTTTCCACGATAAATAAAGCCACCTGACAGGATCAGGAATAAAGTTATAAGCATATTACGTGACTTATTTATTTATTTATTTATTTATTTTTGCTGCAGTTTTATAGGGTGGTCCATACATAACGCTGATTTTCCACTTCGCCCTGTGATTTCTCGTGTGTTACGGGGACGGCACAGTTAGCTTTTATTAATGTTTACCTCATATCATTTAATCACTTCTTAGTCCCGCTGCCACACCCCCACCCACACCAGCAGACCGAGCCATCCCCGCAACAAAGATACCGCCACGTGAGCTTATAGGGGAGTTACAAAGGCTCTAAATTTTTCCCTTTGCATTCTTCGTGATTAGCACCATATTCTAGTATCATTCTCTCGTTATAGGTGGTATTCAGGATGAGATGGCAATTTTGCGCCTAGTTAAAGTGAACGGGCACCTCTGCATCCTTTCCATTGCAGGATTGATAAAGGGAAAAATGTCATCGCACTGAAAGGGTTGAAGGTGTATATATAATCCGTATTTGGTGTGATATGAGATGGCAGAGAAGAAAAATAAAATGTTTAAATATACACATACGGTAAAAGTGGGATTAAGAGTTACAGGAATATAATTATGACATCTGGAGTTGGTATGAGAGAGAGAGAGAGAGAGAGAGAGGGGGGGGGGGAAGGGGGACAGGAAGTATGGTCACCCTGCCTCAAGCTAAACTCCTACCCTCACCCCTACACCGCTATACACCCCCTCTCTCCCTCCTCTCCCAATCCCCCTCCCGTTACACTCTTTAATCCTCCCACAGGCCCACCCCTATTGCATGCCCCTACACTCCCCTACACCTCCCCTCCACAACACCCTTACATAATGCTTCACTACCTCTAAACTCTCCTACACACCGCCAAGCCTCTCACCCCTTCCCCCTCTCACGTTCCCCCACCTACCTGTACATTCTTTCCCCCTATCCCTGCCTTCACCCCCACCCCCATAGGAAACCCCTACACTCCCCTACAAACCGGTCCAACCCGTTTCCTGACCGACCATAACCTATATAGCCAGACCTACGTAACGGGACCGCCGCAGAGATATGGTAGAGGTGTGTTGTTAGGGTATTGTCGTTGCTCTTAACATCACCGGCAATATTATCAGTATTATTATCTGCAGTATTATCAGTAGCAGTTCTGTTGCCTCTTCAATCTTCTGACGTACTTAATGGTGTCATCTTCTTTATTTCTCCTTCATCTTTATTCTTCTTCTTTCTTCTTGCCTCTTTCATCTTCCTCTTCTTCTTTCGTCTTCTTTTTTCTTCGTCATCTTTCTTCATCTTCTTTCTACTTTCACCATCATCATCTTCTTCTTCTTCTGCTTCTTCTTAATCATCATCATCATCATCATCATTATAAGTCAGCATTCAGCATATACCCCCGCCACACTAATCTGATCTACCTATAACCCATCCTTCCTACCCAGTCCACATTCTACAATATACTCCTCCTTATATCCACATTTCCCACCCAGTCCACCTTCTAATACCTGTGCTCCACCTTGTCCTAAATTAGCCGCAGTCCATTCCACCCTAATCCACTTTCCACCATGTGCTCCTCGTCCATATGGTAATCTAACTATAGGCTTTCATTCCCTCCCTGGGATGGCGTAGAGAAGTATATGAGAGAGGGGGGTGTGAGTTGGGAGCAGGGCAGTGAAATGGCGGGGGACAGGGCGACGTGGAGGCGATTTGTTTGTGGCCACCCCGTAAGGGATTAAGGCGTCTGGCAATAGAGAGAGAGAGAGAGAGTACTTAGATAGATAGATAGACAAGTACATAGACAGATAGATAGACAGGCACATAAATATAGAGACAGACCAGTACATAGATAAGTAAGTAGATAGATAGACAAGTACACTGATAGATAGATAGCTAAGTACATAGATTTAAAAAGATAAGAGAGGTACATAGATAGATAAAGATATATAAGTACATAGCTAGACAGATAGATTGATAGATAGTTTATTGACCATCTGACCTATTTAAGTCCTTCATCTCAGTTCACATTCCAGTAAACATCCCTCCACTTCATCCCCCTAGTAATCCTGTTTTAGTTGTATAAAAATATAAAGAAGCGGTAAAGGGTAAAAATGACATAGAAATCGTCCATCCACTTTAACCAGGAGTAAAATTGCCATCTCTGTCTTAGCAAGTTGAGCTGTGGCAAGAGATGAGCACTAGAAAAAGGTGTTAGTCACGAAGAAGTGCCATGTAAGGTAAGTAGAGCCGTAGCATTGCCTTTTCTGCCACTGAGATAGCTGCGTGAAATAAGTTACGGTAAGAAGAAAATTTGGGCCAAGTTAGGGTGAAAAGAGTATGAGAAGGAAGCTACAAAAAAATGCTGGAACACTAACAGAGAAAGATAAAAGACAGACTAAAATAATCTCAATACAGACTAGTGATAAATGAAACTATAAACACAGAAAAAAAAGAAAAACACAATGATAAACCTAAACTATAACTACAGTGATAAGTAAACATAACCCCCCCAAAAAAAAAGCTAGAACAAAGAATAGTAAAAATAATTATGTTAAATTCTTACTAACTGTGATGAACCTAAACAAACATACAAAAGCTAAAAAAAAGATAATAGCAAAGAGTGAGACTACGGTGAGAACGACTATAATCACTTCCCAAATTCCCTCTCTCTCTCTTTCTCTCTCCCCCTCCGTTTTTCCTCTTCCCTCCGCCTATAATTTACGTCCCTCCTTCACCTTTTGCACCCTTCTTTCACACCCTCCTTTCCTTCCATTTTCTTCCTCCCTTCCTCCTCCCTTTCCTTCTTTCATACCCTCTCTTCCTTCTCTTTCCTTCCCTCACTGTTGTATCCTCCTTTACTCTTTTTCTTTTCCTGTAACTTTTCCTTCCTCCTATCACCTCTCCTGTCCTCCCTCCTTTCAAACCCTCCCTTCTCTCCATAGTCTTCTTCCCTCCTTCGCATACCCTTCTTTCTTCTCTCTCTTTCCCTCCCTGCCTCCCTCACGTACCCTTATTTTTTTTCTCCCTCCCTCCTTCCCTTACATACATTCCATTCTTTTCTCTCTCCCCTTTTCCCTCACATACCCTCCTTCCATCTCCCTCCCTCCCTTCCTCCCTCCTTCACATACTCTCCTTCCTTTCTCCCTCCTTCTCTTTCTCACGTACCCTCCTTCCTTCCCTCACATACCCTCTTTCCTTTTATCCCACACTATCTTCCTCACATGAACTCCTGCCTTCTCTCCTTCCTTCCCTCCTTCACATACTCTCTTTCCATTTCTCCTTCCCCCCCTCCCTCACATACCCTCCTTCCTTCTCTCCTTCCTTCATATACCCTCCTCCCATTTCTCCTTCCCACCCTCCCTCACACACCCTCCTCCCTTCTCTCCCTTCCTCCCTCCCTCACATACCTTCCTTTCTTATCCCTCTCGCACATACTTTCTTGCCTTCTTTCCCTCCCTCATACCAACCTTCCATTTCTCCCTCCCTCCCTCCCTTCTCCCTCTCTCTCTCACATACCCTCCCTCCTTTTCTCCCCCCATTCCTTCTTATTACCTGTGACCGCAGGTAGGTTCCGTAGGGGTCATTGACTCTTACTATGGTCAGTAACACACTTGGTTGCACACACACACACACACACACACACACACACACACACACACACACACACACACACACACACACACACACACACACACCGGTGCTACAATATGCTCTTCACTTTAACTTGACCTAAAAATGCCATCTCTCCATCTTGAATGCCAACCTGACAATAGATTAACACTATACTGTATTACGGTGCTAGTCACGCAAAAGTGCTATGGAAAGAATGAAGAGCCTTAGTATTGTCTTCTGCCACTGAGGTGCGGGACGTGAGCTGCATGATAACGAAAAATATCCGCCGGTAAAGGTCAACGAACAAGAGCATTTTTCTGATTGATTCGAGTATTTTTTTTTTTATATAAGCAGGTTATGTTGGATGGATGAAGTGCTTAATAAGGGTTGCGTCCCCCCCCCTCTCTCTCTCTCTCTCTCTCTCTCTCTCTCTCTTTCTCTCTGACAATCTATGGAACGCCTTTGTTCTACAGGTATTAAAGAAGCAGTAGTTGCAGCGAAATCCCAAGCCCATCTGAAACGTAAACCCAGTGGACTGCAGGCTTAAGTTTTCCCTCTCATTTGGGGGATAAGAAAGTAGTTAAGGGACATTTGTATATCCAGGCAGGGCAGGAGCTCGGTTATATCAATACCACCACCCGAAGGCGCCCCTCTCCAGCAGCCATATAGGTATCTTAGAGGGATGTTTTAAGTGGATCGTTTGTCTAGTGAAATAAGCGGAGAGTTATTTTGAATTACTGGATGCCGAGAGAGAGAGAGAGAGAGAGAGAGAGAGAGAGAGAGAGAAAACTGACACAACAGCCTGGAGGAACATTTGCCCTATATGCTTGAAAAGACTGGCATCCCAACAATTACCCTACCCCACCCCACACAATACTTAATATATTTATCTATCTCTCTGCCTGTCTATATGTCTATCTGTCAGTCTGTGCCCTTATATTATCTGTCTATCCGTCTATCTATATCTGCTTATATCTGTCATTCTGTCCAAATGTGTTTATATCTGTCTGACTATTTATGTTTATATATATCTATTTATATGTGTGTGTGGGGGGGGGTTATATGTTTTTTGATGCCGCATCCTGTGAGGGTTGACGTCTGTCCTTACTCAGTGACGACCCCATAGCAGCTGCATTGTAAGATCTAATGTCTACATAGTTATTTACAAACGTTTGCCTGGGGTATCTGTTTCACTCTTACCCACAAACGAAGGAAAAAAAAATCGTCTGTGAGTAGGGTGGATAAGATAGGTGGCAAAATTGTACACACACACACACACACACACACACACACACACACACACACACACACACACACACACACACACACACACACACACACACACACACACACACACACACACACACACACACACACACACACACACACACACACACACACACATTTAGAGCATCAACAATGTTACAAGCTGACGTGGCTAGCGTTTTGGCGGGGAATAAACAACCGCATTTGACAACGGATGATTTTGTTTACGTTAGACAAGAAAGTTAGCACAGCCTATACTCTGTTCACTTCAGGAGAGGGCATTGCTGGCTCGCATGTTAAATACTGAGCTGTAGCACAGTGTTAGCACGAGAATATGTATGCAAGGCAGTGTTACTATGACACTGGTGTAGTACTGCCTACTTCTTACCTCACCTTTATCATTTTTTGTATGTGTCTTCGCCCTTTTCTGTCTTTCTCCCTTCCTTCCTGTCACTTTGTATTACCCTTGTTTTTCACTTCTGGTGGCTCTGCACTGAATGCAATCCTTTAACCCACGAAACCTTTTACAACGCAGGGTGGCACTCGTGTAACCAAATAACAAAACGATGTGGAGCTTACAGTTGTGCTCCCGTTAACCGGGTGGAGAGACAAATGCGACGTCCATCCTGGAACCAAACCTCCACACTTTTCCCCGCGCCTCACCACAGCGAGGGAACGTTGGTTCACTGCACCGGACGGTCCTGCAGGAGCGGTTGCTTTCCTGTGGTTGATGGGTGTGATCGGTCAGACAGACCGGGGTTACTCAGCAACAACAAAAACAACGACAACAACAGTAATAACGGCTACGGGATATAGGCTGCAAAAAGGAGGAAAATCACCGCCAAATTAATATGAATGAGTTACCAGGTACAGTGTTTTGGGTGTACTCACGTGACGGGGTAAGGCATGTGTAATACCGTGCAAAAAAAGAACAGTAAATGAAAATAGGGAAGTTGGGAACACGCTGAGATGATGGATAGGCCAATCAGGATGCAGCTCACACTCCATCCCCCCAGCCAGTGGAAGCCTGGTTTGCCTTTCTCGTCCGCCAACCTAGCCAATAGCAAGGCGTCAGGTATTGTACTCGAATTTACATATATTCTTGAACTTCAGTTGCGTAGAAGATTGTTTTATGTCACGTCTTTATTTTCACTCATATAACTACCAGACACTAAACAGTAAAACCAAACATGAGATTGTGTTGAATATATATGCCTTTCTTCTCACTCCTGCTGCTGCTAAACACTGCAGCCAAACTGGACTCGAGATTCATTTGTGTACAGTACGTGATTTTCTATATTTATGCACCAGTCTTCACTCATATATAGCTACTTACATCCAAACGAGAGTGTTAAGATGAATAATAATAATAATAATAATAATAATAATAACAACAACAACAACAACAACAACTTGGCCGAAGGCGTGATAAATTAGTTAGAATCCTTTATAAATACTGTTTGTGGTTTGTTGTGTTACACCTGTCTGATACGAACGTTGACCTTTTTGGTGTTGCTCTCAAGTCTTACATACCTTTTTTGCACTGTTTTCTTGCTGCCTCCAGACGAATTTATTGAGTTTAAGAGAGTGACTTGTTGTTCCAGTTTGAAAAGTCTCTCCTACGCTGAATACAAGTGTGTGGAACTAGTAGGAATTATGTGCAAAATACGTCATTGGATTGAAGTGGTTTAGGATCTTTGCAAATGAGTCCTCCGGTTCTTCGTTATGCTGGTGTGTGTGTGTGTGTGTGTGTGTGTGTGTGTGTGTGTGTGTGTGTACGGCAGCGATTATGTAATGCCACACAAGAAGGAAGTTTAGGTTTAACCCCATAACTCCGATAACGGTATGAGATGGGGTCGTTTAAACACCAGTAAGAAGGCGTAGAAGGGAGCCTCGAAGCCCTCCTTACTACTGCTGGTGTGAAAGGTGATTGAAGGCCCCCACACTCATTCATGACTTTATTTATTTATTTATTTATTTTGTTATTTATGTGTATTTGTTTTTCGGAGTCCCGCATCCCGGTCTGTTTGCAGTAGGGGTGGCAGTGAGTTTGAGCAAAGGCGGCCATAATTGTTCTCAAATATGCAGAGTGTCGCGGGAGCTCTAAATAAATAAATATATATATATATATAAATACTGTATCAACATAGGTCCAATTTTCAATCGTTATGGAGCTACAGTTATTGATCTGCGTGAATTATAAGGCAGAGCATTTTCGTCCACAAGGTCATCAGTAGGTGTAGCTCCGTAACGTTTAAGATTTTCACCCTTACTGAAATAGCACTTTTTACTCAGAATCCCCAGGTCTATTATTTCCCAGAGCTATACCCTTTCCTTCCGGGACAACTCTACATTGTTTCTTAATATCACAACTTTTACTCATTTCCCTTCCATGACCTCGAGATTAAGTGAGGGAGGGATAATACAGACTAAATTATTGGTGACATTGACCTTTGTGGCACAGTCATAATTTTGGTCTTCTAGGACTAAGAGATTTAATGTTTTGTCACGATGTCTCAATGGTTTTCGTGTCATCGCTGGTGCATAGCTTATATTTGGGATGGGAGGGGAGGGTGAAGGAAAGTGGGGAATGGGGAAGGGGAAGGGAGGAGGAAGGGATTGGGGAGATGGGGAGAGGAGGGGGAGGGGGAGATTGTGAAGTTTGGAATAGCATAATCGTAATTTATGATCTAATTCTGAGTTAACTTCGCTCTGCAGCCAGACATCCAGCTGTTCCTCCACCGCACAGCTCTTCACACGGGTTGCTGGGTGAGGCACGGGGAGGGAAAATCATCATCATCATAATCATCATCATCACCTCTGGATTCGACTCGTGGCGCTTAAATGCAGTGTACGCCGACCCGAGACTGGTGCCATAGTGATGATGATGGTGATGATGATGCTGCTGATGATAATTATAATAATAAAACTAATAATAATAGTAATAATAGGCTAATAATAATAATCATCATCATCATCATTAACATCATAGTCATCAATAAATCATCATCATCATTATCATCATCATCATCACAGTCCTTACAGTACCGGTACTTATAACAAAAATAGGAATGATGATAACTATAATAATAATAAAAATAAAATAAGTCATTACCACTTCTTATCCCACATTGTCTCCCCTTCACAAAATGAGGAGGTTGGAGGGAGTAGTAATGTAGATGTGCAAAAATGCTGGAAAGTGTTGGAAGTATCCTGAGATGGTTTGGCCTTGTGCAGTGAATGGTGAGTGTATGTGAGTTGGAGGAGGAGCGGGGAGACAGAGGATGAATAAATGAGAGTTGTGTTAGTTGGAGGAAGGGCAGCAACAGAATCGTATGAGGGGATTCTGAGGTGTAGTGTGCCAAGTCGTTATGAAAGAGGTGTTACGGAATATCCACTGGCCATTTGTTTTACTCCAATATTTGACTGCGAAAAATAATGAAAAATACTCATAAAGGCCAACTTACCCACATAATTCTCTGGATTTCGTCTTTCTGGTAGTCGTTGGGGTGTTTCGAATCGACTCGTACCGGAATCTCCACGTTTGCTGCCTCCGTTTGGGCGGGAAAAAGTTCTTTTTGATTTGAGTTGTTTTGTATCCTGACTTGATCATAACTGTTTCTAGACTGAGATGCATTATCCGGGTTTTCTTGCTTTGCTTTGAGTTTGTTGTCAAATTGGTTTCGGTTAATATTGGCTGTTTCTTCGTTATTTATTATGCTTTCGTTGGTGAGATAGTTTTCGTTAACACCGACTGTTTCGTCGTGACTTATTTTGCGTTCGTAGGTGAGATAGTTTTCGTTAATGTTGGCTCTTTCTTCGGGACTTCCTTTGCTTTCGTTAGTGAGATAATTTAGGTTAATATTGATTACTTCTTGGGTTTTCTGACTTGCTTTGCGTTCGTTGGCGTTGATTTGGTCAGTATGTGCTGATGGGAAGAGGTTGTATAGTCTAATGTCCGCAGCCAATGTACTGTTTGCATTTACAGGCTTCCAGTTGACCTCCAGCACCCCTCCGTGGACCAGAGTGAGGACCAAGAGACAGACAGTGACCGCAAACCCAGTCATCAGTTTCCTCTTCACGGCGCGGCGAGCCAAGGCACAAATTTCTGATCGTTGGCAACCCATGATGGCTGTCAAGTCACTTATAAGGCTTATATGTACCAATAAATAAATAAATAAAATAAGTAAATATATAAATATCGGTAAATGTCCTTTTTACATGGTACTGAAAGTCACATCATCAGATTGTTTACGTTTCAGTTTATTGTGGTCAGGTAGTAAGTAGGATAGTTATGTAGAATTACCCTTAGCAGTTTCTGTGAAGACACTGTATAGAATACTTTGCAATATCACTTAGCAGATAATGTTCCAGGTTGTGGTTCTGTCACTTGCAGAGGATATTTTAGCATAATAACTTCTCCAGGGTGCCGTTGTGTTAAGGCATTTGTTATTTTTTCAATTCATTTATAGAGTTTTCTAAAATAGTTTATAGTTCTTCTTAAGTCATTTATAGTTTTTTCTTTTTTCAAGTAATTTATAGGGGATACTTTTGCGTAATAACCGGCACTTATGATCTGCCCAGGTGTTGGGTTATCCTCTTATTCATTGTAACATAAGGGTAATATCTCACACAGACTTACTATAATCCCACTAAAATTACCTTCAGTTATTATCTATGTGTTTCTTAGTTCACACGTGCATCGTCACTCGCAAATAGCCTAACTGTGCAGAGATCATATGCCGTATATTTTTTTCTCATATCTCTTCTCAACCGTAGATAGAAATGCTGTTAGATTTGTTTTAGTGTGTCATTATTATGAATTAATAATGCTAGTCTCTTCATTATTTGCAGCACTCGCCATCTTTACTAACTCATATAGTTTTTCATATTTCTAAACACTATCCAGAAAAAAAAAAAAAAAGATGAATGAAATCGTGTGTAACGTGCTGGAATAAAGGACGACAGAAGTTTTAATGTTTGCAAAATAATAACAACTTCAAATTAGATCGACTTTCACTTTACATTTATATATTTACCAGGCGTATCTTTTTCCTGTTTTACTTATTCGAAACAGCACATTTTCAGTTTGTTTTATTTCTGTCTTTTTTTTCTCTGATTTTGTTTCCACTAGTGATGGACGAGAGGGAGAGAGTGAGACAATGTTCCTCCCTCTATGGTAGTGTAGGGAGGAGTGAGGAAGGAATGTATGGGACCTATAAACTTCTCCCTTCCCTCCCTCCCTCCCTCTACCCTCCTTCCCTATTCCTCCTTCCTCCTGCCCTCCCTCTGCCCTCCCTCCCCCCTTCCCTATTCCTCCCTCTGCCCTCCCTCCCTCCTTCCCTATTCCTCCTTCCTCCCTCCCTCTCTCATCCTCCCGCCCTCTCTCTCCCCATTCCTCCTTCGTCCTCTCTCTCTCTCTCTCTCTCTCTCTCTCTCTCTCTCTCTCTCCTCGTTTTTCATTTTCCATGTGATCCTTCATTATTAGGGTCATTAGATTTTCAGTATTAATTGTTCGTATGTCATTGTTATTAACCTTCTCAGCACGATTAGTATTGTTAATATTAGTTTATAATTGCCATATTATTAACTTGGCCCAAATATTCATCCTTTGTCACTTGTTTAATTTAGCTCAGCAGCAGAAAAAGACAACGCATCGACTTTCCATCCTTTTTGCACCACTTCTTCGTGACTAGTATCGAGGTCTAACGTTCATCTGTTGTGACTCAGCGTTCAAGATGGAGGGATTGCAGTATTAGGCCAGGGAAATGTGAACAGAGTAAACAACATCCAGACATTATGAACGAAAGAAGGTTTTATTATGTTTACACCTAAATTTATGAGGTTGCCGTCTGGTGTCACACTCGTAGTCTTAGCAGCCTCCCCAGCATCTGTTCCTAGCACCCACAGCCCTAGCACCTCATCCTAACACCCTCATTCGTAACACCTCATCCTATCACCCTCAGCCCTAGCACTTCATTGTTGTGTAGTATTATCTCTCCTATCTACGGACGATTTATTTAGCTCAGGAGAGACTGAAGCTGGAGGGGTTGGACGGAACCTTCATCATGCCCTTCAGTACTCGAAGCTGAAGATAAAGAAAATCGTCTGAAATTAACAGGAATCAAATTTAACCGCGTGATCAGAATAAAATGGTAAGCTTATTCGGTTGTAGATTATTATTATTATTATTAGTATTATTATTTACTTTGCCCTGGTTTTCGTCCTTTTACATCTCAATTCCCGTAGTTTAGATGCAGAAAAAGATAATGCTACGGTTCTGCATCTTTTCCATGATACTTCTTCGTGACTAGCACCATATTCTAGTGATCGTCTTTGTTTCAATTCATTTTTCAAGATGCAGGTATAGCAGTTTTGGAACAAGTTAGAGTGAATATAGTATGGAAGAATTCATGCTGCCTTCTGACTATTTTGTTTAGTTTTGTAATAGACGCTTTTTACTGTATGAGTTTAGAAAGGCTCTTGTGTAAACTCCCCTTTTCGAAAAGATTCTTCTTAGCTGAATAAAGTCGACTATAACTATACTCCATTTACTCCAATTTGGCCTAAAATTGCTACATCTCCGTCTTGAAAGCTGAGTTTTGAGTTATAACAACTGATTAGCACTAGAATACGATGCTGGTCACGAAGAAGTGTTGTGGAAAGGATATAGTGCTGTAGCATTGTTTTTCTGCCACTGAGTTACATGAAAATAAGCTGGAAAAAGACGAAAATCTGGGCCGAGTTAGGGTGAAAGGACTATAGTAACAATCTTGACTCGAGAACACAGACCTAAGGGTAATACTGTTGTTAGGTAAAAGAGTTTCGTAGCAGCTGTTTCTTGGCGATTTATTTTGATTATTGCGGTGGCTGAGTGGTTAGCGTTACTGACTGAAGCCGGCGGCCCGTTAGCGCCAGGGTTGGGATCTTGGTTTTGGCAGCTGGCGTCACTCGATTCACGTGACACTAGAGGAAGTAACTGTGGTAACCTGAATGATGCAGGGGCCTTATATCCTAGGATATTATCCTAGAATATTGGGTGAATAACCTGGCACAGGTTCAAAGGCCTGTGTTAGGGAGATGAGCACCGAGCTTAAGCACCTCGTGGCGTCTGTCCCTACCTTTACCTTTACCTCAGTAGTATCTACTAAGCTGTTTATATCGTTTTAGCACCAGCACATGCTGGAGAGGGACGCCTTTCTGTGGTGGCACTGATATAGCCTAACTGGGCGACATAACTGCCTGGCCATAGAAGCATCCCCCAGCTATTTTTCTATGCCCCCAAAGAAGACTGGTGGACTGCGGGAGAGGGGCAACTTAAGCATGCACTCCACTGGGGTCACTTCTCAGATGAATTTGGGACTACAACAACAACAACAACTGCTACTACTACTACTACTACTACTACTGCCGTTACAACTACTACTGCTGCTGCTGCTGCCGTTCCTCCTACAACAACTGGTCATAGTACTACTACCAACACCACCACCACCACTACTGCTACGACTACTACTACTACTACTAGAACATTGGAGTTCTATTTTCCTAACTTGGCGTAGATTTTCGTCTTCTTGAAGCTGTAGTTAAAATGACAATATTACGAGTCTACATCCTTTCCATAGCACTTCATCGTGACTAACATCATATTCCACTGCTAATCTACAGTTACAATTCGGCAATCACGATGGAGCGATGGCAGTTTTAGGCCAAGTTAGAATGAGCGTTATATCTTATAACGGGCGGGAATAAATCAATTAGCAGAAGGTGTTAAGGAGTCTTTGCCGCCTAGGAGGATTCGAACCCAGGCGCCAATGTCTCTCCTAATGGCGGGAAAATTAAATGCCGGATGTTTGAGGTTTGTGTAAGGCTTCCAGGTTTTGCAGTGGCCATTGTGTGGTGGGGACAGGGGGGATGATTGATGATGATGATGATGAAGGTGAATGGGAAGAAGAAGAAGAAGAAAAAGGGAAGAGGAGGAGGAGTTGGAGAAGGAGGAGAAGAAGAAAAAATAGTCGACTTATTTTTGTGGGTATTGTAGTTCCTTTTCTTAAGTCTCTAATCCGTTCAGCAGAAGTTTTCACCAGATTTAGGATGCAACTTTTGTCTTTGCACAGTAGGTGAGCCAGGAAGTAATGAGAGGAGTACAGATGTATGGGGTAGGTTATGATGTTAGTGTTGGGGTTATACAGTAGTGTTATATTTTTGCCTAATGCTACTGTACTCCCTTCACTTTAATTTGGCAAAAAATGTGATAGAAATAATTTACATGATGTAAGTTACGTGGTGTTCTTTGCGTTCGAGTTATTTTATTGCCTGATATACATTTTTTCTGTCTATTGCCAGACGTCTTAATCCCGTAAGAGGTGGCCACAAACAAGTCCCCTCCACGTCACTCTGTCATCTGTCATCTGGCTGCCCTTGCTCTCACACACTCCTCCCTCATGTATCTATCCACTCCATCCCTCCATCTCATCTTTGGTCTCCTTCTTCATCTCACTCATATACATTCTTCTAGTCAGTCACTAATTCTCCATCCTCCTCACATGGCCAACACATCTCAAAGTATTTCTCTTTCAGTTACAGACACATTAATACCACGTCGCTCCTGTACCTCCTCATTTGTCTGTCTGTCTCTCCACGTAACTCCACATAGTGACATTTTTTATACCAAACTGAAAGAGACAAAAAATGGAAGTCCACAGGAAAATTACGTGCATATGCAATACAAAATGGCAAGAATGATGAGAGAACGGAGAGGCTGGAACGTAGGAAGAAAAACCAAGGGCGCACATACCCACTTCATCTTTTCAATCTTGTCTTTGAAGTAATCATTCGATTGTTTGATAAAGGCTCGGTCCAGGATAACGTACACATTTTCGTTTCCAGGGGCCAAACTGGACGATTTTTCCATACCTTCACCTGATGAACTGAAGGACTCGTGGAAGCCGAATTGTCAAAAAGCTTTTCGTTTTCGTCACCGCTAAACTAGTCCCGGTTCTGCGTTTGATTTTTCGCCGTTTTGAGTTTGTTTTGGTGACCAGGTGGGAGGAAATTAACTATACTTTATTTCTGAGGCCACATGGGCGGTTCGAAGTAAACGTTGAGTATTCTGGTTGTTTTGGGCGATATTAGGTGCTGCAGTTTCGACGCGAAAAAATTGGCGGGAAACGATGAGGATGATGAAGTGTGTAGCTTTTTGTCCCTCCTATTTTGACTGACTGGACTACTATGTGCACCAGAGTAAGCATACACAGGCAGCACATCATCACCAGGCCAGTCAGGACCTTTCTTTAAATAGTTGGCCACCATACAACACATTTCTGACCGCTGGCAACTTATGATGGCTGTAAAATCACGTACGGTACCGGGAAGTATGGTAGCAAGTCGATCTGGCCCTAAAACCCATCAGTTAAAGTAGGTAAGTTAGGATAGATTTACTGCAGTTAGATATTAGATTAGGCTACATTAAGGTAGGTTAGGTTAGGCTAGTTGTGGTTTAATTAGCAGGAACAAAACGACTGGTGATGGTCGACCTTAGCCTCAGACTGACCTGAAAACGGCTCTACAGTAGTTCTTTCACCTTAACTTGGCCCAGATTTTCGTTCTTTTGTATCTTGTTTCACGTAGCTCAGTGGCAGAAAAAGACAATGCCGCAGCTGTACATCCGTTTCCTGGCACTCATCACATTTTAGGGTTAATCTACTGTTACATCTCAGCATTCAAGTTGGTGACATGGTAATTTTAAGCCAAGTAAGAGTAAAAGGAGTATAGTTGTATCTTTAACCTTGCTCAGATCGGTGACGTCTTTTTGATTTTCTTATATTCTCTCTCTCTCTCTCTCTCTCTCTCTCTCTCTCGGCTGTCAAATCATGTATATACACTGAACCCTTTAATACGGTAATGTCTTCTTTGCTATTCTTGTTGTTATTATTATTATTATTATTATTATTATTATTATTATTATTATTATTATTATTATCATCATCATCATCATCATCATCATCATCATCATCATTACTTTTATTTTTATTATCATTATCATCATCATCATCATCATCATCATAGCTGTTGTTGCCTCTAGTCAGTATAATTCAGCTCTGGGGAAGAATCATCTCTAGTAGTGACTGATAACCAAACATTCCTCCTCTACATCACTAATAAAGGAATGGGTAAGTTATATCCTCTATCTGATCTCATTATTTGGTCCTCTTACTTAGGAATTTAACCCAGTAATCTCTGCGTATTTATTTTTCTCTTGCAACCTCCATGCGATTTTTTTCTGGTTAGGAAAGACCTACTGAAGGAATTAATGAAGGCTATATCTAACCTCTGAAATATATATATAGAAAAAATGTCAGTCGAAAAATAATCATCAGGAGGTAAATTGTATTCTGTTCGCTTCAGCTAAGCGTAAAATTGTTAACTCCAGCTTAAATAATGAACTGTAACAAGAGATTGACACTAGAATGTGGTACTAGTCACGAAGAAGTGCCATGGAAAGGATGTAAGGCCACTGAGCTGCGGGCAATAGGCAGCAAAAGGACGAAAATCTCCGCCAAGTTAAAATGAATGAAGTGTAGAATTAAATAAAAAAAATGCGTCGCAGTTTTGAAGAGGTTGGGTTGTCCGTAAATAGCGCTCCTCTAGATCCACTCACCTGACAGTATCTCAGGTGTTGCAGGGACGGCTCAGTCTGCTGGTGTGGGCGTGGGTGTGGCACTGGGGGCAAGGAAATGGAAAAATAGAACATGATGGACATTGACAACGCACGAGAAGCCCCCAGGTGGAGTGTCAGAGGAGCGTTATTTATGGACCACCCTGTATCTCACACCATAGCCAGCTTCGTTATTTTTTCCATCATAAATCTGCAAAAACACTAAGCTTTTTTTTTTTGTTTTCTTTTTTTGTTCTGTTTTATTTGTAATCTTTTAAGCATTCCTCGCAAAATCGTGCTTAGGTTATCATTCTTACCGTATTTTTTCAGTTGTTTATTACGGTAGTTCCTTCAACCGAAATTCACTTCCTCACCAGTTAATTCTTCCCCTGCCCCTCTCCTTCCTTCCGAGTGTGGGTGCTATCCTTCTCAGCCACACACTTCAGCATCGGCACTCGTACACATATAATAATAATCCCCTTTTTCATTTTTTCCTCTTTTTATATAATCTTTGCAAAAACGGTTCTTAGGTTATCAGCTGCACTAGTTTTTTTCAGTCACCCACATTTCATTCATCCGTGACACCTGAACACTTCTAATAAACTTTTTTTCCCCTTCCATTATAGTTCTTTTGCTGATCAGTTATATCATATTTTTCATTAAACACTTGATTTTCACCATGAACATCCATAGACTTATTTTTTTTTTTTTTTTTTTATATTTGGTTACGTTGCTGGCGTCTGAAAATTTCGTCTCTGTTTACTTTTCTTTCATTTTTCCTTTCTTTATTTTTTACGTAACTTTTCCAAGACTTTCGACTGTGATAGATTTTCCACAATTATTATCAAAAATTGTTACTTACAGGATCAACAGTTTTTCGGGTTGAGATTTAATTTTTTGGGTTTGTTTTACGAATTGTGTCACTTTTACAATGTTAGTTTTCTTTTTTTCTTGTTCTCTCTCTCTTTGGCCTTTGTTATCTTTGACTTCCAGGGCATTGGTTACAGAATATAAGTTTACAATTTCCTATACTGTATTGTTTTTATTCCTCCCTCCCTCCCTCTCTTTCTCTCTCTCTCTCTCTCTCTCTCTCTCTCTTTCAACCGTTCAGGGTGGCGGAGAAGGGAGGAGTGAGGGCGTAGTTGTTACGTCCTTCCTTCTCTCCCCTCCCCCTCCCCTTCTCCCCTTGTACGTTCTTATCCCCCTCACCATTCCCCTGACGTACCCCTCCCCTTCCGCTCCCTTTATATTTCATCCCCCTTCCCCTCCCTTTATATCTCTTCACCCCTTCCCCTCCCTTTGTATGTTTCCATCCCCTTCCCCTCCCTTTATATGTCTTCATCCCCTCCCCCACCTCTTCCTCATCCTGCTTCTCATCCATCTCTTTCTCTCCCCGTCCCTCCCTCTGCCCCCCTTTAAGTAGCCAGATCTTTCCTTCATTGTCTTTTCCAACTTCTCTCCTGTCACCCCCATTCCCTCCCCCCTCTCCTCCCTAGCCTCCTCTCTCCCCTTCTGCATTCTAACCCTCTCCTCCCTCCCCCCTCATGTTCCCCCCCTTTCAGACATCCTCATTCCCGCCTCCCTTCCCTTCCCTCTTCCCCCCCTTCGCTTCCCTCCCCCCTCCCCTCCTCGGTATTCTCTCCCTCCTTCCTCCACTCCACTCCTTCTTCTTCCCCTCCCCCTTCCATCCCTTTTCATACCCTTCCATCCTTCCCTCATATCATCTCTCCTCCACCTCATCCCTCCCCCTTCCTTGCATTTTATCCCCCTCCTCTCCCCTCCTATCACCCTTACCCTTTCCCCTCCACCTCCCCTTCCCTCCTCACCCCTTCCCTCCTACCCCTCCCACCCCAACCTCTTATGCAATCAGCTCCCCTTCTCTCTCTCTCTCTCTCTCTCTCTCTCTCTCTCTCTCAACATTTCCTTCCTCCTCCTCCTTATCCTTCTCTCCTCCCCTTCCATCCCCCTCCTTTGTTCCCCTCCCCTACCCAACCTTCCCCTTATACACCACTCCATCCCTCATCCACCCCAACGCCCTCACATTTCCCCTCCCCATCTCTCTCCCTTCTCCCTTCCTTTCCTCCCTCCTTTTCTTCCCTCCTTTCTCCCTCCCTTCCCCTCTCTCCTGCGTTTCTATCCTTGTCTTTAGCTGATGGAATAATTTTGTTTGTTATTACCTGCTCACTACTAAGCAGCCACGAAAGGTCTGTTGCTGTTTGTTTACCGTTCCCTTCCTTTGTACTCCTCCCCTCCATTCGTTCCCCCTTATCCTGACGGTGTCTTTCCTTATCTCTCTCTGGCATTCTGTCCCTCCTTACACTTTCCCTTCCTCCTCCTCCGCCCATTCCTATCCCTTACTCTCCCTTCCACACGTCCTCCTCCCCTCATCTGTATTTTCCGTACAACCCCTTCCTTGTCCTCATACCTCATACCCTCCTCCCCTCCCCTACCTTATAATGCTTCTCCCTTCCCACCCTATCTATCTCATACAGTCTGTCCTTACTCTTCTCCCTTCCACTCCCCTCCCCTCCCCTTCCTTTCTCTCCCCTCCCTCCACTCCCCTTCCATTCTCCCCCCTCCCTCTCCCCCCCTCCCATTCATTCTACCCCTCATGTCTTGTTACCACAGTACCCCTTAACCTGTTCCTAGCCTCCCCCTCTCCCGTCATATTTTCTACCCCCAACTCCTCCCCGTCTTCTCCATTTCATCCCCTCCCCCCCCTCCCATCCATTTCACCCACCCCCCTCCTCTCTCTCTGCATCAATGCCCCACTTCTGTTTGCATCATACTTTGTCTTTCCTTCATTACACTTCCTCTCCCTCCCCACCCTCCCCCTCATCTCTCACCTTCCCTATCATCATCATCATCATCATCATCATCCTTCCCATCCCTATCTTTCTTCCCCTCCCTTCCCCTCATCATCATCATCATCATCATCATCATCATCATCCATGTCCTCCCCCTCCCTCTCCCTCTCGCTTACCTAACTACCCCTCCCCCTTCACTCATAATATCACCCCCTCCCCTCCCTTCTCCCCGAAACACCCCTCCCCTTCTCCCTCCCTCTATCCCTCACCTTACACTCCCCTCCTCTCCTCACCCCCTCACCCTTCCTCTGACCTCCCAATTCTGACCTTTCCCCCCCCCCTCTCTCTCTCTCTCTCTCTCTCTCTCTCTCTCTCACGTCCCACCCTGTATACGTCATGGGACTGAAGAGGAATAAGTGCTGTAGGAACTTTGTGTTGCCTTGGTTACGCTATAATTCATTTGCGATCCGCCTGAATAAAATGCGTCTAGACAGTCCTGGCAGGCGAGAGGGTTAACTTATTTAATGTCATGGCTTATCTATTTATTTGTTAGTTTACTTTTCTATGCTGCTTTTCAGATATTTTGTTTATTCTATCAGTGCCCCTGGTCGTGGATGAGTTAATAATGGTTGTGTTTAACCACTCGAGTATAAAGGTGTATGGTGGCTAAGGTGAATAACAAATACACAAATGCTAGATAGACGCCGGATCATATTAGGCCTGACTAAAGTGAAGCACCATATGGGGCGTCGGAAGAATGGCCTCATTGTGGGTAAAAATCCTAAGGTGTTTGATGCCGAGTAGCCCCGGTCTGCCTGACTGAACAGACCCATCAATCGCAGGCAAGCAGACGCCCTTGCAGGGCTGTCCCGTGCCGAAACCGATGTTTTCTTGAGGTAGACAGCGTCTCGCCACAGCGATACACGGGGAAGAGTGTGGAGGTTTGGTTCCCGGATGGACGCCGTATTTGCGTCTCCCCCTAGTTAACAGAGGCACCATAGTAGCCTCCTCACTCCCCCGTTATTTGATTATATGGTTACCACCCAGTGTTGTGAATGTTTTCCTGGGTAACAGGATTCCAGTAAACTTGTCACTTAGCGTAGAGCCACTTGAAGTGGAAATGAGAATAATAAAAGTGACAGGAAGGATGGGAGAAATAGGAAGAGAGGATTGTAGAGGCAGAAAAAAAAATGATAAAAGAGAAGGAAGAAATAGGCAGCACTACATCAGGTGAGTTAATGATGGTCGCCACCACCTACTGTAGCGAGCTATAGTAAATCATCACATGGGGCTTTAATAGAGGAGAGCGCCTTGTGTGTAAGAATATTAACAAAAATTAGAATAAAACCCAAGTAATAGAATAACAGATGTAAAATAAAATAAGACAGGATTCATTCACCCATTCAGTACGAGTTTCTTTATTTTAAGCTAACTTAAGTCGTCTGGCAGCATTGAAATTAAATATACCGTTCTCGGTCTGAAGGGGTTTTATGGAGGACTTCATTAGTATTGAGGGCGAACCACCTCCCTAGTACCGTTACTCTCTCTCTCTCTCTCTCTCTCTCTCTCTCTCTCTCGTTGATGAATAATAAAAAAAAAAAAACTTACGTAACAACTTCGTGGAAAGGGAGGGAAGGGGGAGGAATAGGAAGAAGAGTGGAGGGAGGAGGGAGGAGGGAGGGGAGAGGAGAAATGACTACTTTTCAATGAGAGAGAGAGAGAGAGAGAGAGAGAGAGAGAGAGAGAGAGAGAGAGAGAGAGAGAGTCAGACATACAGACATACAGAAAAATAACTACGGGGACAGAGACCGAGGCAGACAGGAAGGCCGACCTATAGATAAACACAGACGGAAACAGAGAGACAGACATACAGACAGACAGAAACAGGAGCAGGCAATCAGCAAGGCAGACGTACAGACCCAGACAAACGGATAAACAGACAGGCAAAAACAAACCGAAAAAAAAAAAAAACAGAGCAGAGACAAAGAAACCAGCTTCGTAACACACTTTTCTTCATAAATATTCATGCAGAAAAACACCAGTACACACACACACACACACACACACACACACCGCTCGCTGGTGCAGTGGTAACGTTCTCGCTTGCCAACTGGTGGACGGGAGTTCGCGCCTCGCTCAGGTTGCGAAAAGTTTCACTGACGAAGTGGGTGGTTACTGTCCCCCTTGAGCAAGGGGACGGGTGTGTGCGTGTGTGAAGGTCACAGCCTTGCCCTTAGATCGGACTATATGAACTCTCAGCTCCCTTCCGGGAGGGCAAAATGCTGACGATCACGACCATCAAGTGATCCTGACCGACCCGGTGAATTACACACACACACACACACACACACACACGTCAACAATACACATTTATACGTGTGTGCAAATTGCCCTAATGATTAATCTCAATAATTGTGTGTTTATATGGGTTGATCTTTGGCCCCTTTCTGCCCGCTAAAATACCTATATATATAAAATGAAAATGGTATCTGGAGGGTTTTGTGGTATGTATGAAGCGAATTGGTGAAGAAATAAAGGAATGACACCGAACTGAAAGAAAGAAAGAAAGGCGTAAACGAAGAGGATGAAGAAGAAGAAGAAGAAGTAGAAGAAGAGGAGGAAGAGAGAGAGAGAGAGAGAGAGAGAGAGAGAGAGAGAGAGAGAGAGAGAGAGAGAGTTATGAAGATGAAGAAAACTGGAGGGAGGAAGTAGCTGGAGATATGAAAACTGAATGGGAGGAGGGAAGAGGAAGATTATAAATAGGAAAGATAAGAGAGGGAGGAGTATCTGATAAAGTAGAGGGAAAGAGAGAGAAAAGGACTGAAAGGAAGAAGGGAGGGGAAGTCTGATTGAAGTTGACATCTGTGCATCTAGGATTTACCTGGATAAAATAGTTTAAAAGCCTCTCCAGTTAATCTCTCTCTCTCTCTCTCTCTCTCTCTCTCTCTCTCTCTCCATTTCCATGATCATAATTTACGGTTCTTTTCAGAATAACTCTACGCTCCATCAGTGCCTCTTTTCGTAATTCGGACGCGTAGAGCCAAGTCCGCACTTTTTAGCGTTGCGACTTTTTGTTTATTACGTTTCTTTGTGAATATATATATATATATATATATATATATATATATATATATATATATATATATATATATATGTATATATATATATATATATACATATATGCTTGATTGTCTGGTGGAGGAAGGAGAAAAAGTGGGATTGGTAATAAATTGTGGAAAGACTGAAATTATTAATATGAACGTGGAGAACCAAATCGATTGTGTAATTGGGAATAATGTGGTGATGAATGTAGAAAACTTTAAATATCTGGGAACGATTGTATCATCTAATGGATCATTAAACAATGAAATTGAGGAGAGGAATAGATAGGCTTGGGGAGCTGTTGGAATGTTGAAATCTGTTTGGAATAATAATATGCTTTCGGTACATACAAAAGTGAAAATTTACAAGTCCATGGTTAGACCAATTTTAATTTACGGGCATGAGTCATGGTACAGTACAATTGCAACAGATCAGAAAGTATTAGGATTTGAGAATAAAATACTGAGAAGGATTCTTGGGGTAAAGTGGCAAGACAGAGTTACAAATGCAAGAGTAAGGGATATTACGAGAGTGGAACCAGTTAATGAATATGTGAGACTGTCTCGCTGGAAGTGGCTGGGGCACATATACAGAAAAGAAGGTAGTTTAATACAGGATGTGCCAGAGTGGACTGCTAGAGGAAGAAGAGGTAGAGGTAGGCCGAGGGAAACCTGGTTGAGGACAATGAAAAAAGAAGCAGGAGAGGAGTGTTGGTGGGACCTGAAGGAGATGGGAAGAGACAAATATTGGTGGAGAGAGTTCATTGAGGCCCTATGCATCCCGTGGGGTGCCACAGGAAATGATTGATTGACATATATATATACACAGTACCGTATATACATACATATATATAATTATATATATGTGTGTGTGTTTGTGTTTAAGTATTTATTTATTTATTTATTCTTATGTACAAGTCATAGGGGTCAGGTCCATTAGGATAAGCAGGAGATGGAACTTGCTGCAATCCTGACAGCTTCTCTCTCTCTCTCTCTCTCTCTCTCTCTCTCTCGCCAAACGCCTAAATCTCATAAGGCATAAGAGGTGGCCACAAAGAAATCGCCTCCACGTCTCCATTTCACACCCTCTCTAATATATCACTGCACTTCGTCCCTCCATCTCATTCTTGGTCTCCTTCTCCTCCTCCTTTAATATACACCAAAGTTTAATAAAGAGTACTTGAAATTTATGTAACCCTTGCCTTGTATGAGATTCCAGTTCAGGAATTATTGAAGGCTGTAACTACCCCCCCCCCCCCCGTTCGGAAAATAAATTCTTAGGGAGTAAACAGCGATAAATGGATAAATAGGTCATCGGACTGAAAGGGTTAAGACATTTATTTTAATGTGAGAAGTCGTAGTAGTTAAAATATTACTCATCACACCAAAAGACGACTATGTGGTGTTAGTCACGAAGAAGTGCCATGGGAAGGATGTAGGGTTGTGGCATTGTATTTAGCCATTAAGCCGAGGGACGAGTTGGAAAAAAATGCCATCCCCATGTCTCTTTATGGTAGTAATCACGAAGAAGTGCTATGGGGAGGATGTAGGGTTGTGGTATTGTCTTATTCTGACCCTGAGCTGCGGGAAATAGGCTGTAAAAAGAAAATCTGCGCCAAGTTAAAGTGACTGGAGGATAGGAGAGATCATTCGGACAAAAGGGTTACAAGCAACGTTCTGTAATCTCACTCTGGTCCATTTCTTTTTTCAATTCTACACCACAATCACGTCTGTGGGAAAAGAGGTCTTGATGATGATGATGATGATGATGATGAATTATGCTGCTGGTGATGGTGATGATCCACTTCCAGACGATTTTATTCACTCATTGATGAAGAAGAAATAATGATAATGATAATAATGATGAGAAGGCGGATGACAAGAATGACAATACTTAATTTTATAGCATAAAAAAAAAAAAAAAAAATATATATATATATATATATATATATATATATATATATATATATATATATATATATATATATATATATATATATATATATATATATATATATATCATTGTATTGCGTGAATAGCACCAAAAATATACATCATTGTACTGAAGGGGAATGAATAATTTTGAGTACATTTTGACTCAACCTTCCATACCATTTGAATAATAACCCAAATTCCTCTCTCTCTCTCTCTCTCTCTCTCTCTCTCTCTCTCACACACACACACACACACACACACACACACACACACACACACACACACACACACACACACACACACACACACACACACACACACACACACTGGGGAATCACGGCCGTCGGTAAATATGATCAATGAACCAACAATTTCCCAAGTTATTCTTATCATTGAGAGAGCACCAGATGAACGTATATTTTTATTTCCTTATCTTCACATGTCACCACCTTGGCCTGTATTCTCTTTCAGTAAGGAGGCTCTCTAACACCCCTTCCTTAGCGATTTATTTTTGGATCCGGCTGGCTAATATAGTTTTGTACCTAACTTACGCAGAGTATGGCGATATTTGAAGGATTAATATAGCACAGAATCGGACAGTATGGTGTAACAAGCACAATAAATCGCTTAGGAAAAGGTGTTATGGAGCTTCCTTAAGAGACGAGAATACGGATCCTTATATATATTGGGTGTTACGTGAATGGTCCAGTTGCTAGAAATTTATACTTTGAAAAAATGTTTAAACTGTTTTGGCCGACTTAGATTCTTTTGAGGGTGTGTAAGAGGGTTTTTGTGTACCGTATATATAGTCCTTTTACTTTAACTTGGCCCAGGTTTTTGTACTATTGCATCCTATTTCACCTGTTTCAGTGACAGAGTAAGACAGTGGTTTGGGTCTTTACCCTTTGCACAGCACGTCTTCATAACTTGCATCATACTGTATTCTAAATCTCATATTATACATCGCAGCATTCAATATGGAGAGATGGCAGTTTTAGGCCAAGTTAAAGGAAAGAGAGTATAGTATAATTTACAAAACCTACATTGCTATATGACTCACATCCTTCTTATCCCCACGTGTTACCAGTCTTATTCATCTCTTTCCAAAACACATCCACCCTTTATCTGCAAGCGTCACCACCTTATCGACCAGCTGATAAGACCCGGGAATGAGTAGAGCGGGAAATTTCACACTTTGACGCTAGATAAGACTGTGGCACTTCCTCTGCACTAGCAAGGCTGAGTGAAGGTCTGTTCCGGTGATGAGATATATAGTGTGGGGATGGGCAGTGAGGGACGTCACTTGGAGATTCTTACTTGCCCTTTGCTGAACACGAAGAGAAAGAGGGAGAGTCTGAGGCACCTAAAAGATACACTCGATGCAGCACCAACAGTGAGTACAAGTGTTTGAATATACAGTTCTCTGAGTTTTATTTATTTCAGTATTCCGCTATCCATACCCCCTCCCCCCCAAAAAAAAAAAGTAAATAAATAAAAAAACACAATTCTTCCGTGCATGTTATATTTACAAAGTTGGTTCATTAAAAAAGTTGTGGTTACAGTATGGACAGCGAAATATGAATAGTGTAATACATTAATATTAATGACTGGGACATGTCCATTTGTAAAACTGATGCAATGGTCATTCATGTAGGAACTGTGCTGTCATACAGTTGAAGTAAATAGAGTATATTGTAATTTAGAAAAATAAGTTAAAGTTACAAACGTCGTCGTGCCTTTTCAGTACTAGCAGAAATTACACTAATTAATCAGGACGCGTTACTCATATACATATCTTTCCTCTTGCAGATTAGTGAAGATATGCCTGATGGCCGTGATGGTGGGTGTCAGCGTTGGCATCCCGAGGTACAACACTGCGCCTCCTGAGATCTCGTCCCTCTGCCCTGTTCCCCCCGGCGAGTTCCCCCTCCTGCTGCCCAACCCTCTGGACTGCGGCTCGTACTACATGTGCAACTGGGGTACCGCCTTGCTCATGTACTGCCCACAGGGACTTCATTTTAACGTGGACCTTCAGGTGTGCGACTACCCAAAGCCTGGCATGTGTGTGACTGTTCCGCCAACCAGTACCACCACACCTGTTCCACCGGCTACTACCACTACACCAGCAGCTAATGTCACCACACCTGTCCCTCCACATGATACCACCACACATGCTCCTTATACTTCCACTCCTGCTTTCAATCATACCACTCCTCCACACAACTATACCACACCTTCACACAACCAAAGCACACCTCTTACCACACCAAGTCCTCCACACAACCATACCACACCTTATACCACACCTAGTCCTCCACACAACCATACCACACCTCCACACAACCATACCACACTCCATACCACACCTAGTCCTCCACACAACCATACAACACCTCCACACCACCATACCACACCTTCAGGCAACCATTCCACACCCCATACCACACCTAGTCCTCCACACAACCATACCACACCTTCACACAACCATACCACACCCCATACCACACCTAGTCCTCCACACAACCATACCACACCTTCACACAACCATACCACACCCCATACCACACCTAGTCCTCCACACAACTATACCACACCTTCACACAACCATACCACACCTAGTCCTCCACACAACCATACCACACCTTCACACAACCATACCACACCTAGTCCTCCACACAACCATACCACACCTAGTCCTCCACACAACCATACCACACCCCATACCACACCTAGTCCTCCACACAACCATACCACACCCCATACCACACCTAGTCCTCCACACAACCATACCACTCCTTCACACAACCATACCACACCAAGTCCTCCACACAACCATACCACACCTTCACACAACCATACCACACCTCATACCACACCAAGTCCTCCACACAACCATACCACACCTTCACACAACCATACCACACCTAGTCCTCCACACAACCATACCACACCTTCACACAACCATACCACACCTCATACCACACCAAGTCCTCCACACAACCATTCTACACCTTCACACAGCCATACCACACCAAGTCCTCCACACAACCATACCACACCTCATACCACACCAAGTCCTTCACACAACCATACCACACCAAGTCCTCCACACAACCACACCACACTTTCACACAATCATACCACACCTAGTCCTCCACACAACCACACAACACCTAGGCCTCCACATAACCATACCACACCTGCCACACCCACCACAACCACCACCCACCCAACATACCCTTCGGGCGCTCCTTGCCTGCGGTCAGACGTAATCACAGCTCCCCCTGAGATCGCAGCCAAGTGCCCGCCCTACAACCCTGACACAACTACCCTCATCCCAGACCCGACGGATTGCTCTCGCTACTACGCCTGCGTGAGCGATGGCTGGGCAGTTCTTATGCACTGTCCCCCGGGCCTCTTGTTCAACGCGGTCTTGCAAGTGTGTGATTTCCCTTACAACTTTGACTGCAATCCTGTGACTGTTACTACTCCAAAGACATCTACTGCCACTACCACTTCTGGTACTACTACTTCTTGAAGTGTGCGATTTCTCCCACAACGTTAATTGCAAAGCTGTGACTGCCACTACTCCAGAGACTTCTTCTACCACTACTGCTGCCACGATTCTTGCTGCTAATACAGCTGCTTCTGCTACCACCTCTGATGACACGAACTTAACAACTGTGTTGGTCAGCGCCACTCTACGTACATACTGCCATTTCTTTAACAACTGTGTTGGTCAGCGCCACTCTACGTACATACTGCCATTTCTGTAATGTCTAAGACTATTCCATTAGCTAGTGACTACTACTACTACTACTACTACTACTACTACTGCTGCTGCTGCTGCTGCTGCTATTGTTGTTGTTGTTGCTGCTGCTACTATTGCTACTACTACTACAACTACTACTAAGACAGCAACTGCTGCTACAACTCATGCTGCTGCCTAGATAGTATTTTCTCTGTAATCTCTGTAAATTGTCCAGAATGTATTACAGTAGCTGGTAACTACTACAACATACTGCTACTTTTGTAACTACCACTACTTTTATATTTATGACTTTCACTCCACCTCCGTAATCTCTATAAGTGTCTCATATAATTATGTTCTCCGGAAATCTCATGGACTGGTGATAAATGAGCTTGGTGGTGAAAGTCATTATTCGTGTAAGTTATACATATTTTACACTAATAAATGCACATTTTTTTACCTCCTTAATGCTTTACTATAGTTGTTTCACCTTAACTTGGCCAGGTTTCCGTCCTTTAGAAGCTAATATTCCTCGACAAGGAGAGTATGTTTTACCCATTTTTTTTTTTTTTTAGTTTGTTCGTCTGTCTGCAGGATTACTCAAAAACTAAATAGGAAATTTAGACAAAATTTGGTGGGTAGATAGCCCATATCTCAGGGAACAATCGATTAACTTTTGGGACCAAGCCGGATCGTATTACAGATTCTGGATCCGGAAAACACTGCGAAACCCTAATCAGTGATGAGAAACCCTAACGCATCATGAAGAGTGGTTTGGAAATTACTTTGCTCTTGTCGGAGAGATGTACTCCACTGAGTGTCCCTCTAGTTTTATGTACGGTAGTATAGTAGCAGAAAAAGACAATGCTACTGGTCAACATCCACTCCGTAGAACTTCATCATGACTAGCACATTATTCTAGTGTTAATATATTGCTACAACTCTGCGCTGACGATGGAGATATGGCATTTTTAGGCTAGGTTTGATTAAAATGGGCATAGAAGATTCAGATTTTCCCATATAATGAGGCGTGGTAATGTGAATAACCAAATGTAATTCAGTACATATATGTTTTTACTCTTTCTGTTAATAGTCCTTTATATTTCAATGAAGTTTAAATATTCGCTGGTCTGTGTCTGTTCGCCTCTTTCTGTCAAACGTTATTCAAAAGATATTGGAGAAACGTGACTTGACTTTGGTGTGCATTATGTAGTATTTTTTGTAAATGTATTAACTCTCTCTTTGTCTCTCTCTCTCTGTTACCGAAATTATGCTCATACATACGCATGCGTCATTGCTGATAGTGAAGGTGTTAGGAGGTCAGAGTGTACAGATGCGCCACCAATCTCTTCTGGAAGCTCACTTTCTTTGTGTTACGTTTGGCTATAACATATAGATTGATGTAGTATATTTATATATTACGAGTAAAAAGTCATGTTCAGATATTTTTGCTGTGATTAATATCTTTTTATTTTTTTTTCGCTATTAGACATTCATAGTATCATAAACATGTGGAATATATATATATATATATATATATATATATATATATATATATATATATATATATATATATATATATATATATATATTGCCAGACGCCTCAATCCCGTTTGGGGTGGCCACAAACAAATCGCCTCCAAGTCGCCCTGTCCACCGCCATTTCACTGCCCTGCTCCCAACTCACACCCCCCTCTCTCATATACCTCTCCACCCCATCCCTCCATCTCATCCTCGGCCTCCCCCTCCCTCTTCCTCCCTCCACCTCACTCACATACACTCTCATCGTCAGTCTTTCACCCTCCATCCTCTCCACAATGCCAAACCACCTCAGTGTGTTCCTCATAACGCTTCCTATCACATCCACATCAACACCACAACGCTCCTTTATATCCTCATTCGTCAGCCTGTCTCTCCATGTGACTCCACAGGCTCCTCTTAAATAACTCATTTCCACTGCTCTCACTCTTGACTTGTGTCCTTCCAACAACGTCCAATCTTCACTTCCGTACTTTAGAGTTGGTATCACAATACTGTCATGTAGTAACTTTTTCACTTCCATGCTCACTTCCCTGTTTCTTATCATTGCTTTCAAAGAACCAGCAACCTTTCTTCCCTGCTGTACCCTTTCAAGCACTTCACCCTCCAAACCTCCGTCCTTACTCATCACACTACCCAAGTACTTAAACGTACTCACATTTTCCAATTCCTCACCATCCAACCTCGCTGTACATTCACTGACTTCACCTCTCTCAAAGACCATCACTTTACTCTTCCCTACATTCACCTTTAGATTCCGTTTCTTACACATATACATATATATATATATATATATATACATATATATATATATATATATATATATATATATATATATATATATATATATATATATATATATATATATATATATATATATATATATATATATATATATATATATATATATATATATGTGTGTGTGTGTGTGTGTGTGTGTGTGTGTGTGTGTGTGCATATTTATGTATATTTATTTATATAAAGAAGAAACTTAACACATACGCAGTATACAGTTATAAGAAAGTTTTCATATTGTTTGTGTTACTTTTTTTTCTAATTTTATAGTGGCATGTTACTTACCCATTTCACTCCGAGACGGTCTGAACTACCTTGTTTGTAAAACGCTGTACATTTCCTTTAGACCCCCGACACGAGAACTTTTTTTTTCAATTCCTGTTATTTTCAGACAATTTTATTCAGCTTAGGAGAGACTTTCCGCACTGTCGGGGTTAGAGACAGCCTCCAATGACCTCTTCAGTATGAGGGGTCTGTTGTGTTGCAAGAGTAGCAAAAAAAAAAAAAAAAAATATCATAGTGAAGCAGTTAAAGTCTATTACTGATTGACTAACTGACTGATTGGTAGGTTGATTGTGGGTGTTAAAGGACATTGCCCTGGCCAAGACGTTTGGGTGGTGGTACAAGCAGGAATTAACACTGAGGCTTCTATGACTCACAGACCTACATGGAATCGTCTGGCGTTTGCTAGAATAAAATGCCTGGTGCTCATGTTGTCCCCGCCTTGAGTGGGTTAATGGTAAAAGCGCCTATGCTCCTATGACTCATCTAAGTAAAATCGTCTGGTGTTAGGTGAAATTGAATATTGGAGTTGTCCCGCGCATGAATGGGTTAATAAGGTCAAAGAATAATAAAGGTCAGAGTACAACACAACAAGGGCAGAGTTCAGTACAGCCAAAATACAAGAAATAATAAAGTTAAAGGTTTAAAAAAATGTGTAATGAAGTGACACTTGTAAGGGAAGTGTGGAAGTGACGTGAGTACAACGAATAATGCAAAATCGGAGTGAAGGGGTTAAAATGTGTGTGTGTGTGTGTGTGTGTGTGTGTGTGTGTGTGTGTTTTAGTCTTCTATACCTGGTAAGGCAGACTATTTATTCATCTGGGAGTGAGTGATAGCGGCCTCAGGGTAAATACTTCCAACATTAACGCTATCATCACCAGGAAAACTGTTATTCTTTTATTTTATTCATGTATAATCATCTGTCTGTTTATTGCCTGCTGAAATTTTTCCATTCGGCAAGCATGTTGGTCAGTTCCGTATGTCTGTCTGTTTGTCTGAGCTCGACAGGTCACAATTTTGCACCAATCGTTCTGAAAAACAGTCAGAAGGTAGATATCCAAAAACCCAGGAAGCCTATTGCTTCTCATCAAAATCGGTCAAAGGGCCTGGGCTGGGTGGGGGGCTGAATCCGTATACAGTATTTAACATGGGGTAGATCTTCAAAAACTCATATCTCCGTCAATTCTCACCGGATCTTTATGAAATTTTGTAGACGCATTGGGGTGGCACTGTCTAACGTCAGACACAGTCGGATCCATCCGGCAAAAGCTCAGCCTATGGCAGTTTCATCTATCTAATTGTCTGTATCTATCTATCTGTTTATCTACGTAGTTATATGCCTTTCTGTATCCACCTATGTACGTACATATATTTACGTATTTATGTATGTGCCTTTCCATACCTCTCTCTCTCTCTCTCTCTCTTTGAATTTAATGATGGACAGCAAAACCAGCGTGATATGATACATGGTTTATTGAAGAGGTGACGTTAAGGGTTATACAGAAAACATCTTCAGAGCGAAAATAGATGGTACCACTTTACTTATATACATTTTACATTTAATCACAAGTGTTTACATAAAAGAATGGAAATTGAACAGTATTACATATTTTTGTATGAATTACCAACAGAGGGTTTTCACGTGACATCATCAGACATATGCATATTATAAAGGAAGTAAACAGCACGCGAAGCTTAGTATCTTTTATTCTTAGCGTGAAAAAACTGGCGAAGTCTTGCAGCGTCCATGGCTGTCGTAATAGGAAGGATCGAAAGAAACACTGACAGTATTGCAGGTTACTAAAGATAATCCGAAATCGGAGAGAAAACATTTTAAAACTGAAGACGCGCCTATGGCATACTTGACTGAATTTTGGATACTTTCAGGATCTGCTTAGCTCAGTTTGTCTCAGGTAAGTAAAGATGTTTTTCTCCCATCCTAAAATGTTCCTCTCTCATTTTAGTGATAGACGCCATGATAACACACGTGAGATAGTGGCTCCAGGTCTTCAGAAATGGGGCTTCCAAAGTAGGTCCATCAGTGACCGAAGTTAGGTATGGAGGAGCCTGGGGGGCCTGGGGGACCCTCCCGCTCCCCCAGCCAGACCCTTTGGTCCAAGTCAGCGTACACTATTTGCAAGTAGGCCTAATGCCTTGACGTCCACCCAAGATACATGTGATTGTTAGCTTCAAGACTTTCATAACTTTTGATATCATCGCTTGTGTATGGGCTTGGTGAAAACATCAGCTAATGAACAATGCCTAGGTAACTTTTCCCAGGAAGCACATCCCAGTCATTTGACAAGTTGGCCATTAAGTACGCATCTTCAACAACTATTATAATTTTCTAGGATAATGCATCTCTATTCCTGCTCAACGTCATCTTTGTACACAATAGGAGCTGTGTATCGACTTTTCCGTGCATTGATAATTCCAGATATAAAAATATATTTCTTTTTCCGAGGCTCCGTGTACCTTCGGTTCAATACTTAAGTTGCTGTCTTCGTCATTCAGGTTGATGACGTAAGTCAAAACCCTATGTTAGAAACAGAGCAAAGGTGTGGAGCAATCGTAACAACCAAGAGATGGTCGTAGCTCTGCTTTACGTAGCGACTCCCGCCAGTATCTTCGTCAGGTCGAATCGCGTTCACAGTGCACGGGAAAGAGCAAACGTCGTGAACACAGGAAAAATCCCATTCTTGTGATAATAATAGTACTAACCTGACTGGAGAAGTCGTTCTTACTGTGATAGTGTGACAGTACAAAACTTGCTGTCTAAATATAAATAGTGATGTTGGCTAAATGAGTATTTAGTCATTTCGTGGCATAAGGAGTTTATAGTATATAGTATATAGTAGCAGCAGCAGTTGTATAAGCAGCAGCAGTGGTAGTGGAAGTCTTAGGAGTAGCAGCAGCAGTAGTGGCAGTGTAAGTCTTAGGACTGTAGCAACAGCATTTGTATTGGCAGCAGGAGTGGTGCTAGCAGTGGTAGTGGCAGGAGAAATGTGTGGAACAGTAGCAGTCACGGGATTGCAGTTAACGTTGTGAGGGAAGTAGTACACTTGCAGTCTAAGCATAAATAGCGATGTTGACCAAAAGAGCAGTTGGTCAGTCTCTGCCATCAGAAGTAGTAGCAGTAGCAGTTGTATTAGCAGCAGGAGTAGTAGTCGTTTTTGTGGTGGTAGTAGTGGTCGTGGTCGTAGTAAGAGTCACAGGATTGCAGTCAACGTTGTAAGGGAAATCACACACTTGCAGGTCCGCGTTGAACAAGAGGCCCGGGGGACAGTGCATGAGTACCGCCTGACCGTTGTTCACACAGGCGTAGTAGCGAGAGCAATCCGTCGGGTCTGGGATGAGGGTAGTTGTGTCAGGGTTGTAAGGCGGGCACTTGGCTGCGATCTCAGGGGGAGCTGTGATTAAGTCTGACCGTAGAAGGGGGACATTTGAGGGGTGCTTTGGGTGGGTGGTGGTTGTGAGTGTGGTTTTGTTAGGTGCAGGTGTGGTTGTATTAAGCGCAGGTGTTGTGGTATTAAGACCAGGTGTGGTAGTATTTGCTGTAGGTGTGATGGTATTAGACGCAGATGTGGTGGTACTGGACGCAGGTGTGGTGGCATTAGCTGCAGGTGTTGTGGCAGCGGGTGGAAGAGTCACACACATCCCAGGTTTCGGACTGTCGCAGGTCTTTAATTCTGCATTAAAATGAAGTCCCTGTGGGCAGTACATGAGCAGGGCGGTATCCCAGGTGCACATGTAGTACGAGCCGCAGTCCAGAGGGTTGGGCAGCAGGAGGGGGAACTCGCCGGGGGGAACAGGGCAGAAGGACGAGATCTCAGGAGGCGCTGTGTTGTACCTCGGGATGCCAACGCTGACACCCACCACCACGGTCATCAGGCATATCTTCACAAATCTGCAAGAGGAAAGATATGTTTATGGTTGAAGTGCCTTATCAAGTGTCATTTCTGTACTTCGGGATGCCAACACTTCCACCGACCATCACCGCCATCACGCATATCTTTGCCTTTCTGCAAATTGACCGAATTGATTCTAATCATGACCTCCATTCTTCCCTATGTTCGCTAAGTACTAATTTGGAAAGAATGTCTAGTGCGCGCGCGCGAGCGAGCGTGCGTGTGTGTGTGTGTGTGTGTGTGTGTGTGTGTGTGTGTGTGTGTGTGTGTGTGTGTGTGTGTGTGTGTGTGTGTGTGTGTTTATTTGTTTTAGAGTTTATATGTTATTAATATGAACCGACAGGGAACAGCGTCTACTTAGCTTACGAAGTAACACACTATAGAGCACATAGTTTAAATGATTGCCATGACTGGATTCGACCCCAAGCTCAAGTGCATTGCAGTTAAGGGAGGCCAGCATAATAACTTTGGTACTAAGTCACGGTGACTCCGTGCCTTGGTAATCCAAATGGTATGACACAAGACCTGAATCATTTCAGCCCTCTTTTTATTCATAGACTGCAAGTGTATGTCTGCAGAGCAGTTTTCGAACAAGTGACTGTTGTAACATGTTTTTTTTAGACAAACTATGGTCGAAATTATTATTAGTCAAACATGCAAAACAGTTTATTGAATATGCAGCCCCGAAAACAGATGCTATCATGCTACAAACTGTTGAAACCAAACAAGAGTAGACACTTACTGTGCGTACTGCATTGCGTTCGTTCTTGGATTCTTTCACTTCTCTCCTCAGCGCAGGACAAGTGACAGACTGTAATTGAAGCCTCAGTTCCTCAGTTGCCTCACTATATACCTCACCATCGGATCAAATTATACTGACTCATGGTAACTGGGAGGAAGTGCCATAGTCTATGCTGTCGTCAAAGCTATAAATTTCCCGCTTTGCCACGCCTTGTGTCTTTGCTCCTAATCTACCAGTTTCGTAAGCACAGGATTAGATTTTATAGACGCTCGGTAACTGAGGGAAGTGCCATAGTCAACATTATGGTAAAAAATGTGTAACATTTCATGCCTTACTTCCGTTTACGTCCTTACCCCTTATGTGTCACTTATCGGGCTGTGATTTAGGTGATATAGGAGGCTTCGAACCCCATTTTTCTCGGCGGTACATTTTGCATATTATACCTCTTTGTCCTCTTGTAGGCTGTTGAGGCAAAGTGAAAAAATAATGAAAAAGGTATATAGCAAAAGAGAATTTGAATATGCAGAATAGACAATAAATTGTTAAGAAAATGTATGAGGCTGCCAATTCCAATGTATTTTTTTTTTTAAATCTAAGCAGCTGATCAGATTTTATTTACTCTCCCACTGAACTTTTTTCTTTTTCATTGCCATCGCCTGACAGTTTTATTGAGCTTAGAATTTTCAGGTTGGGTTGAGGGGCGGGTTTATATAAAAAAAAATAAAAACTCCTTCAGTACGAGAGGCCTGTCCTAAATTGAATGAAATAAAACTAAAATAAACAAGGCATCACTCATACTGAAGGTGTTATAGTGCGTTTAATCTAACCTGACAAAGATTCCAAGACCCTTAAGCTCAGTTGATGGCCGTGTAGCAAGATTTGAGGGTGGATTTGACTAGTAACCAAGGAGACTTATTCCTACCTCATAATTAAGGCTCATCCACTTTCGTGCTACCCCGAATTACTATTACAATCAAGAAATGGCCCAGTTCCGTCAGATGTAAATAAACCAGCCATAGTGGTTGAGAGGAAATGCCTAGTCTTCCCTCTCGTGAAAATGTGTGGATTTTCCCGCCAAGATTTTATATTTACAGACTTTCTTGAACTTACCTTGTGTAGCCTGTAAGATTCATGACTCATACGGCTATATCATTCACTTAACCCTCCTAGGGTGAATAAAAAAGTGAAACAGTACAATACCTTAAAAAAACACACACACATTTTCTGGTGTGCTGCCGAAACTCGTCTATGCAAATTGAAGAAGGTCCTTGATAAATACGGATCCTGCTTCCGTCTGCGGCGTATCAAGCTGTAGATAAGGAAGGTGACGACTACAGATAAGGGGTAATATTTTCCAAGCTCAGTTAATCCCTTCACGACGAGGAGTTGAGCCGAGCAAGAGCTATCGTCGACCACGTAAACTGCGTCGCATCATGATATCGTCAAAGGGGGGTTAAGAAATTGACCTGGCGAATTAAGGAATGGGTGGGATGGGCTGGAACCTTACGAGAATTGGTGATGTAAGAACAGTGGCCTAAGTGCAAGGAAATTTTATATCAAAATACCCCCTCCAAAATGAAAGTGTCGGGGGAAAGGCTAAAGAAATAGACGCGGGAGACGAAGAAAAAGGTGAGATGAACTGGCCTTGTGGTGCGGTTTGGTATGCATATATGCTGTAGTATTAAGGGTTTGGCTGCAGTGAAAATGTACATTCAGCTTTTATATTCCGGGCATCTTGCAACGCTGGCGACAAAAATAGGGAATGTCGGTAGCATGAATAAACAAAAAGTGTAGGGTATTCACAGATTGCAGCCCCGCACCCACCAGCTGGGTTAAGGGCTTTGCGACCTTGACTTTTGACTCATTACGCTCAAAAATGGATCACCTCATTCTTCCCGAACCCATACCATCAAATTTGGTTCAGATCAGATCAGAATTGTTTGAGTTTACTTTGTCGTTTGACCTGAACTTTTGAGCTTCCCTTGTAACCTTAATCTTTGACTGACTGTGCTCAAAATCGAATCCTTTTTATTCTTGCCTTTTCCCAACCTTTCAACAAGATTTTATTTAAATTAGATAAAAACTTTAAATTGATCTTGCCCAGTGACCTTGACCTTCGACTTATTGTTCAAAAAAAAAAAAAAAGTTCGTTCCCAGGTCGAATTACTTCTACTGAGTTTGGTTAATATCGGATCAAAACTTTAATCTCCTTATCGCCCACACACAAGGGGCGAACTTGAGGAACATCTCTGGAGGCAGAAAAAAATATATAATAATAATACGTAATCGTCATGAAGGGGTGAAAACTATACCAGAACACACACACACACACACACACACACACACACACACACACACACACACACACACTTGCATATTCCCCTCTTTCTATCTACCTATATATCCATCTATTTATCTATCTGTCTATCTATTCACCTATATATCTATCTGTCTATATGTCCATCTATCTATCTATCTATCTTAAGCGCTTTCCAACCCATTCAGCATCGGAAACTATGAAAGCTAACTGGCATCCTTGAGAGAGAGAGAGCGAGAGAGAGAGAGAGAGAGAGAGAGAGAGAGAGAGAGAGAGAGAGAGAGAGAGAGAGTGTAAAGCTGAGTGTAAAATGATCTGATAATCGTGTGGCAGAGAATACATGAGTGTGTACCTGAATGATGACGACTATGTGTGTGTGTGTGTGTGTGTGTGTGTGTGTGTGTGTGAGTGTTTATTATGTATGTGTATGTTCAGTAGCGTTTTCAGGATTTTTTTTTTTCTCAAGTGGGGCAAAGGCGAAAGACGACAATGCTTCCCAGTTCTGTATGAGGGAGCATCTAGGAGCTGGTATGTTCGATCCTTGCTGTGCTGTTTTGGTGGTTAATTGATTTTTCCACCAGAGTATTATTCCTCCTAGTTTGATCTCGATTGCGAACTGCTTGTCCTTGAGGCTCTTGACCTTGTGACTCTGTGAGCTTAAATTTAAGTGATGTATGGATTCAAAAACCCATTTTCCTGTCGTTTATTTGCCTCGCAGTTATATTTTCTAACTATCTGAGAATGTAGCAGCTTTTCCCTTGTAAATGTTTTGCTGCAGTAAAAGCGAACCTCATCCGGTTTGCTGTTGTAGCGCTGCAACATATGGATAACAATGGAGACCTTCGAGGCACAAACTTTTTGGTAAAACTGTTGTCGACTAACCAAGACAATCTAATGCTATGCTTGGAACACTCGGATATCATTTATAAACCTGCCATCAGTGAACCTACAACTTTGGGTATGTAGGCTGGCAATAATAGCAGTATCATATTCACAGGAGCACTGATTATGTCAGTAATCAGGGCTTCACACTCTTCACGTAATACCGGGCTCAGATTATCAAAGAACCCGTCTTCTCAAAGACTAGGGTTACCATTTCCCTGACATGTCCTCTTTTATGTCCTTTTAAAATCCTCCCATGGGGACTTTAGATGTCAAAAATTGTCCAGGATTTTTTTTTTTTTTTTTTTTTTTTTTTTTTTTTTTATAACTGAGAGGTGCGTAGCAGACTATAACAGCTCGCTGTTTGATTCACATATTGTCGTGAATCAAAATCATAGCCACCTCCCCGAGCTCCATTACAGTAATATTTCAATGCCAGTTAGAGTCAAAATTGAAAACCAATAATTTGAGGCCTCAGCCCATTTTCAGATACTCAACAAAGACGACATATTATAGATAGCACTGAACATACTATATAATGCAATCTTAACTGAACATACTTTATGATACAGTCGAAATAAGTTATTATTTATTGCTCCTACTCCCCCCCCCCCTTCGAACAACTCCTTTGTGAAGCATCCTCTTTTGGGAATGTTATGGTACGGGAGCCTTAACAAAGACCTGTACCAAGACTCTGGGGGCCTGCCTTGGCTGTTTTTTTTTTTTTTTTTTTTTTTTGTCTCGCAAACATTGATGTTCTTCATCATCTAGTAATCCCACAGTTTCAATGCGCTTGTTTTTAATCTCTATATATCTTCACTGTTCTTCCGTATTTTCACTGTTTTCATTCTTTCAGTATGTTACCGTGTGTTCGCTTTGCTTTCCTTCCTTCATTATGTTACCCTGTTGTCACCGTCCTTGAACTTCCATACCTTCACTGTGTGTCTCAGCTTTCACTGTACTTCACAAGCTTCAGTGTATTTCCCTGTCTTCACTGTACTGCATTACCTCTGTACTGCTCCACTTCGTATAACTTCACTACGCCATTCTCTCTTGCCCTCACTCCTCCTTGAACACGCGAAGTAGTAGTACTAGCAGTAGTAGTAGTAGTAGTAGTAGTAGTAATAATAATAATAATAATAATAATAATAATAATAACGGACTTCAGAATTACACGTACAACCCAACCTAGATGTCAAAGTGGATGAGAGAGGATAGAACAAGAGCTATTACCCTCTTATCTTTTGATGGAGTGACCCATGGTAACATCAAAATGTAAGTAAACGTATATATGAAGAGAATGTATTATACTCTCTCTCTCTCTCTCTCTCTCTCTCTCTCTCTCTCACACACACACACACACACACACACACACACACACACACACACACACACACACACACACACACACACACACACACACACACACACACACACACACACACACACACACACGGGGGGGGGGCTAATACATCGTAATATGTGGTAGCAAGATAGCTCGATGGCTTTTCTTGTCAGATAACTACGAAGTCGAAACAGGGAGGTGCAAATGTATAAAAGTCTCATTGCAGTGACATTGTTTTCAGTTCTAATCAAAGCACGTTTCGCTGACATGTTCGAACTTGGTGGTGTCAATGTCATGTGCATTGGGTACTCCATACTGGATGTGAGTGTTAGCACTCTGCCCAGTGGGTACTTACTGCATGAAGAACTTGCGACATGTGGTATCCATATACAGAAAGTACACACGTACCGCATTCATGCTCAACAGCGAGGGAATTGTTGATGTGATAGGATAATAAGTCAGCCTTGAGAGCACTACAATATCCGAAGGGCTTGTTGGTCACTGGTCTTGGAGTAACTTCCCCGAGGGAGCGAAACCTCAGGCAAATGCAGGCTACAGACACGCTGAGTCGGGTTAGGGTGGGGCGCTTGCCGTAGATGGGTTTCATCCCACGATGGTTGCCATAGTGCTGAATGGTGACGCTAGTGGGACGTTCAGCACCAGTACCCAGGACTAGATCCTCCATGTTACTGTCTTGAAGGATTCTCCTGTTACAAACGCGAAGTCTGAGCATGCATGCGGTACTTGTGTGCTCTCTATATATGGATACAACATGCCGCAACTTCTTCATGCAGTAAGTACCCACTGGGCAGAGTGCTAACACTCACTTCCAGTATGGAGTACTCAGGGAACATGACATTCACACCACTAAGTTCTAACATGTCCGCGATACGTGCTTGGATAGAACTGAAAACACGTCCCTGCAATGAGACATACATTTGAACCTGCCTGTTTCGACTTTGTAGTTTTCTGACCGAAGAAAGGCCGTCGAGCTATCTTGCTACCACATATTACGATGTATTAGTGCCACGTACGGCGTAACTTTGAAAATTACAACCAGATACTTGTAGCATGGGAGCCATGCACAAGCCATCTTCATGGTACTGAGCATGAGCACTGTGACTGACACATATGCACTGAACGGAATGTGAACCTCTAGCATGAAATCACTCAGTGCATATGACATCGGACAGTCGGCATGGGCACAGGGAGGCTAATGCCATGGAGGAGGCTGCAGGCAGTCCGGGGCAGGCTATCTACCTGTTCATGTTAGGTGTGGCCAACATGGGCTGGAATCCAAACAAAGGAGAGCCTGAGATCGAGGATGTGCTCCTGATGGGGTCGGGAGTAGTGCTAGGAGAGGGGAGGTGGAGGGCGAGGAGTAACGAATAGGAATGCAATAGGGATACTGATTTCCTACGAGCTATCAGTGGGGATACCGAGGTCAGGTCTGTTGAGGAGGCGGGTGCAGATGGTGGAGACAAATTTGGAGAGGTTAAAGTGGCAAGAGAAAGGGATACTCCGATATGTATAGTCCTGTACCACTTTCAGATGGGAGCCGAGAAGGTTGATGGTTGTATAGATAGCCTATACGAGTAGACAAGACCGTGAGTGGCAGAGCTAGTAAATAGTTTGGTTTTGGTATATATGTTGATGATTAACCCACAGGCAGAGGCAGCTTGACCAAACTTAACTACAGATGCTGAAGTGTGGTAGGGGATGGGGAATGGTTGCATATATCAACAAAAGTTAACACTAGAGAGGAACTGGGGAGAGAACCAAGAGGGCGGAGGAGTCGGTTCATGAGAAGATTGAAAAGGGAAGGTTAGGGACCTCACCCTCAGAGAAGACGACACTGAAAGGTCGGTAATCACTGATCATACCACAGAACAAGACCCGAGAGTGGCGATTAGATAGGAAGCATCAAACCAACAGAAGAGGTGGCCAGAGACACCCAGGTATTACATACCGGTTTGCAACATCGAATATAGCTTTGAAGTCATTAAGGTTGTGCAGTAAGAGACTGTGGGGTGTGAAAGTAATTTGCAATGCAATGTTGTGTGTTACAACCTGCGAGAAAACCAAAAATCGGTGAGGAGAAAGAGCTGATCCCTAACAAAACCATTGAGCCTAGCCAAGGTTCTCGAGGACTTTGCAGACACAGAAAGTGCGGGAAACAGGAAGGAAATCAGGGAAATAATGCTTTGGGACTGGGATGACAGTGCAGGGTCCGCTCCTCCCGCAGAGTGCATTTACAAAGACGAAGATGAACAGTGTGAGTAAAAGATTGGCAGCAGTGGTGTACCTGAGGGGGAGGCGGAGGGGGGGGGTGTTTGAAACTGTCCCCGGGCCCCCAGTTGAGGAGAGGCCCAAAGAAAAACTTAAAAATTATAAGCTTTTTATTTTATATATATATATATATATTATCATCCCGACAGTCCCGACTGAGGTAGATAAGGTTTGAGACTTAATGGGGGGGCTAGGTTCTTTGCGGGGCCCATCCCCAGGAGAGGGGCCTCGCAAAGCACCTAGCCCCCTGGGCCCTCAAATATCTAGGTACGACCCTGATTGCCAGGAAGCTGAGCAGGGTCTTAGCGTGACTTCCCGTCATCACCCGGGACAATTGCCGTGTCTTTCGAGAGCACAAGTCGCAGCTTATTACTGGTGATGGGATCAACAAAGTATATACGTATCTTGGGAGTGAAGAGCAGAAATATATTAGGTTACCTTCTAGATCGCATTTATCATAGAAAACCAGTCTTTCAAGGGATACCTATAAGAATTTGTAATAACTACATTTGTGTTGATCACGGTTCTGTATCCCAACTTACGGCTATGTGTCTTTTCTCAGATAAATTCTTTGGCCCCCCTGTGGTTATTCATAGATTCAACTGCTGCTCACTTTGGGAAAGCAGAACACTTAAGTGCATGCATCGGCGTTCCGTGCTGTATGAGATGCTTAGTTCAGCTTGTTTATTAAATTGTTAAACTCTTCTGGGAGTATAGATTTCCCTATGTTGAATGAAATTGTCAGGCGTTAAAGTGTTACCACTCCTGAGTTGATTAAACAGGACTCATTAATCGTTTGAGGAGGAAGTCTTCCTAAGCTGTAGGCAGAAAATGATTAACTGTGACCCCACTCCTGGATTTAGTTATTACTTCGAATTCTTGATCATATCTTAAATAAGAACTACCTGGACATGTTAAATTTTCTCATTTTTCATCATATTCGTACTTGCTATTAACGAAAACATGACGTCAGAATCCACGTCCTCTTTACCTCCGCCTGGTGCTCAGGAAAATATGAGGAAAGCGGAACAAATACATAGTTGATAAACCCGAGGACCTCTTTACATGAAAGGGTTCAGGAGTTTATAAGTGACATAGCAACGTCATTAGTGCAGTTGGATTGCTTCTTGGCTGTTGTTAAAACGGATCAGTGTACTGTCTTAGTATTCCGTGTATTAAAAAAAAAAAAAAACATTGCTTACTGCTTTGCAATGCGGTGCAGCCATGCAAGGCATATGTATTCCCTATAAAGCGAATAACATATGTGTATGCGCTTTTACTTACCGTGAGTTCATTTGTTTTGGTGGACCATCCGAGAAATCTGAAACTTCGAGATTGATACTTTCTTACGTAAAGTGAGAAAAAATATACCAAAGATATAAAAAGTTACTAAATTTTTATTGGGGTTCAAACTTGATCACCTTATCTGTCTTCAATGTATGGGTAATGTCATAACACAACCTGTTGCCTAACTGGTTTGCATGGATGCCTGCCATTGGTAGTTGTGGAGAATAGCGTCTGCCTTTACTTTTTGTGTGTGTCCTTGTAAACGGCGTAATGTATTCTAATGTGAATTTAAATGTTCATATATCGCTTAACTCACTCAATCACGGTGCCCTGTGTCTCTAATATGCCATTTACGGAACACAAACAAAATATATCCAAATGGTACTTGTCATGGCGGGGACAGACGGGGACCAATCACAGCGCCGCTCTCAAATTGTTGTTTGCGAAGCCATGGCAGACGGCCGAGTCTGTATTTCCCGGGAAACAAAGCGTTACCTCCATAGTTACCCTATATTCGCGCCAATTACTAAATACCGTTGAACATAAGTGAAGTTGTGGGCTATTATAGGTGTAGGGAGTGTGCTCGGGTGACCATGAAAGGAACAAATACGAGAAAGATGAGGTAGGTCACGTGACCTTGCAATGAAAAATGGCGCCGAGGTTTGGGATAATTTGAAGACGATGCGAGAGATGTCAGTCGTGTTGGTTTGTTTGTGTTTACCTTGATTAGTAGATCCAGCGGGCACTGTACAGGTGGCCAGGCCCCTGGAACCATTAAAAATGTCCGAAAGAAAGAGAAAAAGAGGGCGACCACGCTCTACGCCCGTGTTAAGCTATGGATCAGAAATGAAAATGAGAAATAGCATAACAAGAGTAATTAAAAAGCCCAGATACTTATTGGACCAAGAGGAGGAGAGTAATCACTCCAGGTCGTGCTCACCTTCCTTAAGTGAAGATCGGAGCAGCTCTCTGAACAGTGGTAAGGGGAAAAATAAGAGAGGATACAACCCAGATATTGATGACAAGGAGTCAGAATACCTCTATGGCTCTGACTTCGAATTTGAGGAGCTGTCAGATAAGGATGAGAGTGACTATAAAAGCGGGAGTGAGGGGGATGTAGAGTTTGAAGATGATGATGAGGATGGGGGTATGTCAGATGAGGAGGCATCAGTGTCCAGCTTTAGCACTAATGGTGGGACGCCAAATCAGATATTGTTTGCATCCCGGCCACTCACTCCAATACCTGTGTGGCTCCAGGATCGCCAGTACCCATCTTTGGATTTGCCAAAGTCATCAGATGACCTGTTACTCCCACATGCATATGTTCTGAGGGCTGTTGGTATATATGAAGTGCTGCGGCATTTTCGCACACTGGTCCGCCTCTCACCAATGCGATTTGAGGACTTCTGTGCAGCTTTAATGGCCGAAGAACAGAGCTCACTGCTGGCTGAAGTCCACATGTCCTTGCTGAAAGCACTAATCCGAGAGGAGGACTCCCAACAGACGCACTTTGGCCCCCTTGACCAGAAGGACTCAATAAATGTCATCCTGTACTTCATCGATCCACTCACCTGGCCAGAGAGCTTGCGGCTGTACCTTCAAAGTGACCAGGAGTTCCATTCAACTCTGGCCATCCTAAACCAGTGCAACTATCCCTTCACATCCCTTGAAAACAGGTCAGTGCTCTTGATTTTAAAAGGTTTGGTAATTGTTCATTTTGTGTACTGTATTCAGTTTTTGTATTTGGGTTTATTTCATTACTTCCTGATGTATGCCCAGTAATATTACCTGTGGTTTATTGTATGCTTACTTACCACTTATTTTCACTCCTTGTAATTGGAATGTGTCTTGGAAGATATGAAAGAAATTAACTAAGAATAAATGAGAATGTACCAGTGGTTTTGGTGCTGAAGTAGAAGTTATTTGCATATTATTAGCTTTTGTATTAGCATTATTTTAATTTTTTGTAAAGGAACTTCACATTTCATGCTTGTATTTGCATTGTTTTCCTTTTTTGTGAAGGAGCTTTGTATTTCTTGCATCTTATAGCTTGGAATGTATATAAGATTTTTAGTGCACCTGGTATTATAGTAAGAAATCTTGTTTGTATTTTTAGTTAGTTGTATTCCGGGGAGTGGCACTAACCCTCTGCCAACCCACTTGTTGTCACATAGGGAACACGTGTTGGTTGGTTATGAGGTTACCACCCACCGGCAGCGTTGTAAATGATTTTCCGGTGTACAGGAAGTAATTTGGCTTGCCACTCATTGTAGAGCTACCCTAGAATAAGCTACCACTACCGTACCGGTACACTAAGTGGGTGGATGATGGCTTAAGGTTAATACATTGAGGTTGTTTGGCCATGTGGAGAGGATGGAGAGAGAGAGAGAGAGACTAACGAGGAGAGTGTATGAGAGTGAGGTGGAAGGTGGGGGAGGCTGAGGATGAGATGGGGGGGTGGAGTGGAGAGGTATATGAGGGAGGAGGGTGTGAGCTGGGAGCAGGGTGGTGAAATGGCATGGGACAGGGCAACATGGAGGTGATTTGTTTGTGGCCACCCTGTAAGAGATTAAGGCATCTGGCAAGAGATAGATAGTAAGTAATGTTGGAGTTGTAGCTTTGTGCCAGTTTTTATGCATATTGCATTGTTAGGGGTTATACAAGGTAGGGTACAGGATACCATAAAGGAAAAAAAAATGCCATTGCTTCTATAGGAGAGTAAGCTTACCTAGATTTTTACTGGGGTTTTATTTATTGTTATCAAGACTTGTGGTGGACTTTGTTTCTGTATTGTTAAATTTTTTTTTATGTCAGTTTACTGCAGAGATTACGGTACTTATTTTGTGGAGTGTGAACATTAAGCTTACATGAGAAGTTTGTAAAAGATAGCTACTGATGTAAGCCAGCATCAAGATTATCATTTAATTAGGTTTACTGAGGTCAGCAGTATTTGCTTTTTTATTTATTATTTTTGTACCATCAGGTACAAACTAGTATTTACTCATTAGTCAGTAAGTGTTGACATGTGGCAGATTGCATATTGAAAGATACTGCTTGGCCTGTTGTAAACTTGTTGAAAACTTGATTACAGGTACTTTGTTAATCTGGTAAGCATTAGCTAAGTGCTAAATCAGAATAGACTGATACAACATGGTACAATAGATATTATAGGATTTTTATAATTTTAGTAAATTACCAGTAGCTAATTAAACAAAGAAACGTTAACACATCTGTAATTGATGACGAAGGGTACAAGTGATTGATTATAAAATAATTCAAAAGATATTTATATATGAAACAAGTACTGTAGGTGCAAGTATTAATGCATTGCTGCAGCCGTGTGTTACAGTAATATTATTATTTCAGTGACAGTCAGTATTTAGTTCCATTGTAAATTGTACCATATGCATGTTTTGTAGAAACAGGTTTCTCAGTTTTCAGTTTCCTCTCATGATTGAATGTGGTGAAATAGTACAGTATATTCTGTACTGATTTTTGCCAGTAAAAATAAAAAAATTTAAAGACTGGGTGTTACCAGCTTATAGCTAGAGTGAGGTTTCATTGGTGATTATTTAACTACATCCAATCTAAGTTTATTTGTTCTTCTTGTAGCACTTGTCCTCTGCTACCTCTTTCCTTCTTCCTTCCTTTTCTGTTTATATCGTGGAGATAAGTTCCAGCATAGGTGCCGGTATGTGGTGACCCCACAACTTGCTGCCAATACTAGTGCCAGTACAGTAATGCAGTTAACTTTTTAGCTCCTTGAATACAGGAAGAATAGATATATGGAGGGATAAGAACTGGACTTCCTTTTTCTTGTTTTTGGGCTATTGATGAGTGATGAAAGAAATGAAAGTCTTGTTCTTGTTCAGTTTACCCCACGTGTGTAATGGGTTCGGACAATAATCATTTGGATTACATTATTGTAGATGTGTAACAGGTAGCTACCAGTTCAGTATAGTTTACAGGTACCAAATGAATGTAATGGTACTGTACCGTACTTTTTCCTTTGCATTGTTATATGAAAGGCAAATGACAGATGTTAATTATGTTATTGGTGCTTAACCTGATGAATTATCAGTAGGCTGTGCCAACAAGAATTCAGCAGACAATTATTTTTATGTATAGAGAAAGCTTGCAGGTGTCCAGAGTCACTCTAGTGTTAAGATTATATACTTCACACACGTACCGGTATTCCAGTAGCTTTACCTTGTAGAGCCTTTCCAGACATTTTGGAGGTGTAGCTACATGGGACATAAAAATAAAGTCTGCAACAACAACCCTGTTAAGTGTTTTAGCCTACCGGTATATGTTGTACCATACCCTATTTCATTCAGACCTTGAAATTTTTCTGCAAGTGAATAAAATTGTCAGTGGTAGATGGTGGCAACCATCATCCACTCACTTGATATAGTGCTGCCTACTTCTTCCTTAGCCTTTATCATTCATTTTCTGTGTCTGCCCTCCTCTCTTCCTATTTCTCCCATCTTTCCTGTCACTTCTTATTGCTTTTCTTTCCTTTACAGTTGGCTTTATATTGAATGACAAGCCAAATGGTTTCCTGTAAGTCAAGAAACTATTTACAACGCTGGGTGGTACGGTAACCATATAACCAAACCATATGTGCTCCCTAGGTGTCAACAAGTGGGTTGGTGGAGGGTTAGTGCCCCTTCCCATAAAACAAATAACTCGAAGTCAAATGGCCACCCCTTATGGGATTATGGTGTCTGGCAATAGATAGATAGATAGATACTTCTTCATAGCCTACCCTGCATCACAGCTAGGCGACAGAAGGGAACCTAGTGGCACATTTTTGAAACAGGGTTTGGTGGTGTCTAATTGGCAGTAGCCAGATACCTGTATAGGCTAGGTGATTGAAGTTAAGTGAATGTGTTTGGGATATATTGTTCCCTATAGGTCATTAAAAAAGACTAAAATCAGAACAAGGCAAAGCTTCTCTGAAAAACTGCTGTGTGTGAAAGTGTTGTAGCTACCTTAGCTATAAAGTTACAATGCTGTATGGTTAAGGTGACCAGAGTCCCACTTTTAGGCAGGACAGTCCCGCTTATTTAATTGCGGCTAAAATGTTCCGCTTTTTTAGCAAATTATCTTACATGTCCTGCTTTTGGAAAATTACTATTATATTAGATATAAGATGATCTTCTTTAATGAAGTTGTGATGAATTAGTGAAATTATGCATAATCCAAACCAAATGAAATACTGAATTGTTAATATAGAATCTGTTATACTCACTGACAACTTTGGTTGACCATTCACCATGCCATACGGTATGTTCGGAGTTTGTCTAAGACTTAGGTGTTTGATTAATAGCCTCAGGGTGAAGTGGCTGTATATATATATACACACACACACACTTGATGGTGTCCTGCTTTCAGCTCGGGTAAATCTGGTCACTTTATGTATGGTACAGTATTTGGTCTGTTTAGGGTGTTCATTTTTTATTAGCTGCTCTAGGAAGTGTGAGTGTTTATGCCCAAGAAATGAAGACAGGTTTCCAAGAGGTTGATTGGTGAGCAAGCGATTTGGGCCTGTTTAATTGGGCTGATATTTTAATACTGTAATTATCCCTCTAGTAGGTTTCTTCTTGCTCTCTCAACCCTGCCTTACCCCATCCTTAGATGGGAAAAAGAGGTCATGATGATGATGATACTGGTACTACATGTATGGTACCCTAGGGTTCATTATATGTCACTGCAGGAAAAAAAAAAAAATCGTTGCATTTGCCGCTTTGGACTGCCTAAGAAGTTTGCAGTGCTTTAGAAAACCACAGTTTTTCAGATTATTTTTCTGGTAAAATAATCCCACTTTATCTGTCTTGACAAAACTGATACAGTACAGTACCGGTAATATCTCTTCTACCGTCAAAACTGTACAGAACCTAGTTTGTCATGGAAGTCTTCAATTCATTGCAACTTTCACCACACACATCACTTGGCCTAGCAACAGTTGTAAGCCCATTAAGTAGTTTTATTATCCTTATTGATTATATGAGTGGGTGGGCAGGAAAACCACACTTGCACAAGTCGTGTAGAATAGTGTTCAGTACAATACAGTACCGGGTATTTTGGAACTGTGTAGGTGGTGGCGACCATCATCCACTCACTTGATGTAGTGCTGCCTACTTCTTCCTTAGCCTTTATCATTCTTTTTCTATGCCTGCCCTCCTCTCTTCCTATTTCTCCCATCTTTCCTGTTGCTTCTTATTGCTTTTCTTTCCTTTACAGTTGGCTTTACATTGAGTGACAAGCCAAATGGTTTCCTGTAAGCCAGGAAGCCATTTACAGCGCTGGGTGGTAACCATATAACCAAACCATACGTGCTCCCTACATGTCAACAAGTGGGTTGGTGGAGGGTTAATGCCCCTCCCCGTAAAACAAATAACTCATAGTCTAATGGCCACCCCTTATGGGATTATGGTGTCTGGCAGTTGATAGATAGAGTGTCATTATATGACAACTCGTGTCAACAAATCTGAGCTATCTGAAATAACTCTGCCTCAGATGAAAACTTCTATCTATTTATCTATTGCCAGATGCCACAATCCCATAAGGGGTGGCCATTTGACTTTGAGTTAGTTGTTTTAAGGGGAGGGACACTACCCCTCCACCAACCCACTTGTTGACACCTAGGGAGCACGTATGGTTTGGTCATATGGTTACCACCCAGCATTGTAAATGGTTTCCTGGCTTACAGGAAACCATTTGGCTTGTCACTCAATGTAAAGCCAACTGTAAAGGGAAGAAAAGCAATAAGAAGTGACAGGAAAGATGGGAGAAATAGGAAGAGAGGAGGGCAGGCAAAGAAAAAAAAATGATAAAGGCTAAGGAAGAAGTAGGCAGCACTACATCAAGTGAGTAGATGATGGTTGCCACCACCTACCACTAATGAAAACTTTATGAATTTATGAATGGTATATTACATCCATTCTGTTCTAATTTCAGGTACCGTACCCTATTGTGGACTTTTCAGGCTGCCCAGATATGGTACTGTAATTGCTAACAGGGCTCTTGCTAACTGCCAATGGTTGCAAGCCATTTGGCTCCTAAGGTTTCAGATTTACAAGCCAAATAAATTTTTAGTAGCCAAACTGACTGCGAGCTGAAATATTTTACGAGCAATACATTTGTTTATTTATTTACACATTGTGGTATTAGAATAATTTAATGTTTTAAACATTCACAATGGCGACATGGAAAGATTTAATAATCGATCACAACATGCTTTTTTGTTCATTTAAGTGAGATTTACTTATTTTGTAGTTTACTGGGTTTTGAAGTGGATGTATTTTCTCCTTGCCAAAAGGTGACTTGCATGTAAAATTCGTTTGCTGAAGGGAAAAAATGATCGCATTAGCGAGCTGTGGCTCGCCGAACAAGAACCCTGTGCTAATGTTGTAAAATAGCTCCAGGTTCCTACGTAGTTTTGTACTGTGTTTTTTAATACTATACTATTGTTACCATACAAGTATATTACCCCATGCACTGTGATATGAATTTGCCAGAGAAAGTTTTGTAGCATTCTTATTTTGAGTTAAAACTGAATTTTAATTGTTGGCTTACTGATAGATTTACTACAGTACAACTTTTATGTACTTAAAGTTTGGAACTTGCAGGGTAATTTTTTAGGATAATGATTATTTCCTGATAAGCTGCCGATAAGTTTGAGCATTGAAGGAGCTTAAAATGAATTTTCCAGAAATTTCTACAGGTGACTTTTGTCATTTCCCTCCAAGATGGCCTTTAAATTTGATTGCTTTAAACTGCTTTACATAACAGGTACTATATATATATATATATATATATATATATATACAGTACCGGTACTACCTCTTATGTGTGAAAGTTCCCACACTACAAATCTGAAACTTAAGCTGCTATCACAGAGACCCATGGATCTTGTGTGCAGAACAAAATGAATGTCCATTCCCTGCCACGATGGATGTTGATGGCCACCTTCTTCTTTATTGAGTTCACCCCATGGGACTGGGAGGTCACTTTTTCTGACTCTCAAGCAGATGACATGTTTATCGTCAGCAGCAATGGACCAGATATAATTGCTGGTGTCCTTCTGTGCTGCTTTGTTCTTGAATATCTTGATGGTAATGCTCATAGTACAGTAGTGTTTTCTTCATGAGTTTAATTCATTCATTCATTCATTGCCAGACGCCATGTATCCCAAACGGGGTGGCCAAGGGCTTAGAGTTAATTGTTTTACAGGGAGGGGCACTAATCCTCCACCAACCCCACTTGACAAGTAGGGATGCCAATGGGTTTAATGCCTTTCTAATAAACCATCAAATGACATTCTATCATGGTTACCACATTTCGGTATACAGTACAGTATTTGAAAATTTTTTAAAACAATTAAAAACATAATAAGTCATATAATAAAAGATTATACAAAGTTTACTAACAGAATTGAATTTATCATAAGACATATATAGTAATAGAACAGCTCAACTGACTGCAGAGCTCAAGATAACAGACAAACACATTGCTTGGCCACAATGATGGATAAACTTTATAGAGAGGAAGGAGACTATGGAGTTTTGTTCTGCCACAGTGAATGCGGACGTCCATGAATGGGTCTGGTGGCTTTCCACACTTGGACGTCCACGACCCTCACGTGGCAGCAAATTTGGACGTCCACGAGTCCCTGTGTGATACCTCCTTTAGTGGCCTGCTTACCTATCCTGTATGGTAGCGTACCAAATGTATGTTTAGCTCAGATGAAATTTAATGCACAGGCCTTTAAACTCACTAGGGGTAATTTGGGATCAGGAATGAGAAGGGGTTTAGTAGAAAGTGGAAGAGACTTGGAACGAGGAATGGAGATGGAAATGAAGAGGAGAAGGAATAAGAAGAGGTAGAAAGCAGTGGGGGAGGGAACCAAATGAGAGGAATGGAAGTGGAAGAGGGAGAGGGGATGCCAGTAGGAAAGATAGAGGAAGAAAAAAAAAATGGAGGACGATGTGGAGTGGGGAAGAAAGAATCAGAGGTGGAAAAGGAAGTGGGGGAAGGAACGGATTGAGGGGGGATGGAGGAGGAAGTGTGGGGAAGGGAACCAGGAAGGAGGGATGGAGGAGGATTTAAATGGGACGGAATGGAACAGAAATTAGAAGTGGGATGGAGGGGGAAGTGGAAGGAAAAAAGAGAGATACCCATTAGATGGAGTAATAGAAAATAGGGAGCAGTGGGCATGATACCCGATAGATAGAGAATTGGGAGGAGCGTGCAGGAAGCAGGGGAATGGAGGAGAAAATGAGGGAAAAAGGAGCGGAGAAGAGATGGAGAAGGAATTGGAGGGAATAGAAAGATGGGATGGAGAAGAGGGAGGAAGAATAAAGAAAAGAGGGCATGTGAGTGACAAAGAGGAAGAGGATTCTGGACGGTGAGTTGAAGTTTGGAGGAGGAAGAGAAAAGGAAATGAATGGGATTACTGTAAGAAAGAGAGACAGAGGAGGTGGAGCAAGGGGAGGGCAGGGAATCATAGAAATGACAAGGAATGGAGGAGCGTAAGAAGCAGGAAGAGTGAAAATGGAGTAGGGGACAGGAATGGAAGAAAAGGGGAATGGGAAGGAGAAAAAATAAATAAAAAGAATGAGTCATTCAAGAATGGTGGAGAGGAAGAAGGAAAGGATTACATAGAAAAGAGAGGAAGTTGAGAAGTAACAGCAAAGAACAAATGCTTACACAAGATGAAGAAAGCTGGGGTTGATAAGTACAAGAAGAGAGTGAGCTGTGTAAGCTGTGGAGAAACAGCTTAAAGAGGAAAGGAGGGAGTGGAGAGGGAGATGGAAGCAGGGAGAGAAACAGCAAAGGGATGGAGGGAAGGCAGTAGGAGGGTAGCTAAATGGAGATCTGTCATTCACCATTCAGTAGCCTCCCAACATTGGATAGCTGTCACAGATAAACAATACCTTCAGTGATATGCCTGCTTTCTGAATTGCCTGTAGTAAAGATTTTTAAAAAACTGTTACCAATTTTCGTTATTTTTTATCATTATAATGATTCCCCCCCCCCCACTGTGACAGGAGATTCCTTGCATACATACCACTTTGCTTGAATTTATTATACTAATACTGTATATCTTTTTGTGTGATGAACACTGGACGTATTGTATGGAGGTCATAATTTTTAATATTGTTTAAGCTGTTGTTCTAATTTTTGCAGTGTTGGTCTCCTTATAATCAGGGAAAAAAGGAGCTGCATGATTCCTGTCAAGCCACATTCCACAGATATAAAAAGAAACCTGTGTTGGGTGGCTGATAGCAGTTACAGTACCATAATAAACTATTTTCAGATAATATGGCATATACTGTACTGTATGTGTACCTCGGATTTGCACTTGCAGTGTTTGGGTGCTAGTTTAAACATGCCAGTACACTGTAAGCTACTTTAAATTCTGTTTATGGTTACTGCACTGCTTATTGCCTACCGTATCAGTTTTACTTTGATCTCTGATCAGCCTAAAGCAGGTTATGTTTTTTTTTTTTTTTTTTTTTTTAAAGCTAGTACAGTACGGTATCTACTAAAATAGTTGTCCCCGATAATCTTTCGGTCATTATTATCTAACTGTTATGTTGATGTGTAAAGGAAGAAAGTTTACAGGTGTTTTGAAGGCCTTGATAGAACACAGACCTGGGAATGGAGGCTGCAAGAGAAATGCATGAAGGTATGATGGTACCTACTTTAATGTATACCAGTATGGGTATATAGGTAGCTATAAAGCTTTGGTGTGGCATTAATTTGAAAACTCAAGTGTAAAAGCAATGGAAATGGAACTTTTAAGAAATGAGTTACTGTAACTTTGATCTATCTATCCATCTATTGCCAGACGCCTCAATCCCGTTTGGGGTGGCCACAAACAAATCGCCTCCACGTTGCCCTGTCCCCCGCCATTTCACTGCCCTGCTCCCAACTCACACACCCCTCTCTCATATACCTCTACACCCCATCCCTCCATCTCATCCTCGGCCTCCCCCTCCCTCTTCCCCCCTCCACCTCACTCACATACTGTACACTTTCTTCGTCAGTCTTTCACCCTCCATCCTCTCCACATGGCCAAACCACCTCAGTGTGTTCCTTATAACGCTTCCTATCACATCCACATCCACACCATAACGCTCCTTTATATCCTCATTCGTCAGCCTGTCTCTCCATGTGACTCCACAGGCTCCTCTTAAATAACTCATTTCCACTGCTCTCACTCTTGTGTCCTTCCAACAACGTCCAAGCTTCACTTCTGTACGTTAGAGTTGGTATCACAATACTGTCATGTAGTAACTTTTTTCACTTCCATGCTCACTTCCCTGTTTCTTATCACTACTTTCAAAGAACCAGCAACCTTTCTTCCCTGCTGTACCCTTTCAAGCACTTCACCCTCCAAACCTCCATCCTTACTCGTCATACTACCCAAGTACTTAAATGTACTCACATTTTCCAATTCCTCATCATCCAACCTTGCTGTACATTCACTGACTTCACCCCTCTCAAAGACCATCACTTTACTCTTCCCTACATTCACCTTTAGATTCCGTTTCTTACACACTCTCCCAAACTCATCCACCAAGCCTTGCAGCTCTCCTTCGTCTTCACTCAACAACACAGTATCATCTGCAAACAACAGTACAGGGAGTTTCCAAACACTATCCTCTCTCACCAGGGCCATTCCAACATCCATTAACCAACCTTGTACCTCTTTTGTTACCCCATCCATGTATAGATTGAACAACCATGGAGACATGACACATCCCTGTTTCAACCCAACCTCCAGAGAGAAAAATTCACTTAGTTCACCATCCACACGCACTGCAGCCTTAGCACCATCATACATACTCTTCACAGCATTCAACAACTTCCCATGTACTCCATATATTCTTAATACTTTCCACAATCCTTGTCTATCCACCCTGTCATATGCTTTCTCCAAATCCATGAAAGCCACATACAACTTCTTTCCCTTCTCTAGAAACTTTTCCACAAAAGATCTAAGAATGAATGTCTGATCTACACAACCTCTTCCCTTCCTAAAGCCTCCCTGTTCTTCTCCAACTAATTTCTCTGTTCTTTCTCTGACTCTGTCAATAAGTATCCTACCATACACTTTTCCTATAATACTAAGAAGACAAATGCCCCTATGATTACCACACACTTCTTTTTCCCCGTTTCCTTTGTACATGGGAATAATTATACCTGACTTCCAATCCTCCGGGACTCTACCTTCCTCCCAGGCCAATCTGCATATCTTCCACTTTGATAAGAAACATAAAGATTTATGAAGGAGATGGACAAAGAAGTCTGTTGATCAAAGGGTAGAGGAAAGTGTGATTAGATGCTGTGATAGTCATAGGCTGTAGAGAGAATTGATATAAATGTGGTGATGAAAAGAGTATACAGTAGGCTGAATGAGTGAATCAGAAGGTGGGAAGAGGCATGGTGGGCCAAAAAGAAGATGGATTACAGGATATAATTTTGGTAAGTGTGTGAGAAAGTGAGGAAGTTGAGGGAACTAAGAAATGTATAGTGATGGTTAAAGTATGTTAACCTATTGCATGTGACAAGGTTTACATTTTTGTGTTGAACTCTTAACAGTACTTGATTGAATTACTACCCCATAGGCATTTACAATGCCTCTAAAAAGAAAGAACCTTATGCATTATATGTGTATTGTGCTGGAGCTAAATTTTTTTTACATATACTGTATATGGCACACACGCACGCACGCATGCATACACACACACACACACACACACACACACACACACACACACACACACACACACACACACACACACACACACACAGCTATCTGGCAGTGTTGCGTACCAGTAGGAGCGTTTGGTCAGCAAGTATGTCAGATATTGAAGCAGCTTTCCCCATAAGATACTGAAGAAGAGCCAGAGATACATTCCAGGCCCAAACCCAAACTCCCATATACCTTTCTCAATCAGTAGAGACTGACACAGAAGCACCTTAGGTAATGTTATTATCCTCATAAACAGTACTATTGCTAAAAGAAAAATGGGACTCCAGCCATCACATAAAATATGATAATTTATTGATGACAAACAAAAAGTCTGTGTACAAAAAACACATTATCCCACTAGGCTGTTGCCAGGGAATGTGGAGCTGGCTTGGCTGTTGCCTGGGAATGTTGGCCTGGCACAGCTGTTGCCTGGGAATGTTGGCCTGGCTCAGCTGTTGCCTGGGAATGTTGGCCTGGCTCAGCTGTTGCCTGGGAGTGTTTGCCTGGCTCAGCTGTTGCCTGGGAGTGTTGGCCTGGCTCAGTTACTGCCTGGGAGTGTTGGCCTGGCACAGTTGCGGCGTGGAGAGGTGGACCTGACAGCTGATTCAGCTGGTGGGTGAATGGTAAGGGCTGTGGGCATCACCTGGGGTATGGTAGCATTCACCACTTTGGGTGTGGCTGTGAGACAGGCGGTGGTTACCACCTGAGGTGTGGCAGAGACTTTGGGGGTGGTCATCACCGCAGGGGTGGTGGCTAGCTGGGTGGTGTTCACGTTTGGGGGGCAGGGGGATGGGGAGGGACTGGGAGGGAGACACACCTGGCAGCGGTGTGCTGGTTTGGATATGCACGTTTCAAATCCAGGGAGTGGTGGGGTGTCGGACTAGGGAGGCAACTGACGTTCAGATTGTGGGAATGTTCCCCTATTTCTTTTGTTCAGTCCAGCGAAGCATCAGTTATCGATGCGTCGCAATTCAAGGCATGGGTGATTGTGTGTATGTGTGTGTGTGTATATATATCTATATATCTATATCTATCTATTTATCTATATATCTATATCTATCTATCTATCTATCTATCTATATATTACTGTATGGTAGGTGGGGGCACTCACCATCTACTCATTCAGTTTAGTGCTGCTCTCAGTTGACTGCCCTTTCCTCTCTTCCTTCCTCTTTTGTCTTTCTTTCCTTCATTCTTTCTTCTTCCTTTTGTCTGTGGGTGACTACACTGAGTGATGAGCCACATGTCTTCCTGTATGCCAGGAAACCATTTACTACAGTGGGTGGTAACCATATAACCAAACTATGGTGCCTTGTGGTTCAGTGGATAATTTAAGCTGCTCCAGTCGGATTGAGCCTGTGCAGGCTTATGTGCAGGGGTTTATTGCTCACGTAATGCCACTCGGGTGAGTGAGGCTGGTCACTCTCATCTTAAATATATATCAGGACCAACTTGCCTAGCCCTGGGCTTCTATGCTCCTCATGGGACAATACAGAATTAGATGATGATGATGATGTGTGTATATATATGTACAGTATATATATATATATATATATATATATATATATATATATATATATATATATATATATACTGTATATATGTATATACAGGTCTCCCTCATTTTACGATTGGTATGCGTTCGTAGAAAGACAATCGTAAGCCGAAATATCGTAAAGCGAAATTAAGGTTTAATGGGATAAATAGGGATGAGTTCCTGGACTTGTGTATAAGGAACCCAAGACCCATACAAGTGATCTAACATGCAATAATAATGATGATGTTTTATGTATTGTAGAGTCGTGCTTGTCTCCCCAGCTTTCTTAATGTTGACAGCATGCTTTATAACAGTCGATACAGTCGACTGTGCAAGACTCCTGGAACGAGCGATGGAGTTTGCCCCCTCACCTGCTTCGTGCTGCTTCACAATATTAAGCTTAGACTCCAGGGTTAAGGACGTTCTTGCTTTCGTTGGCTTCATATCACCAGCACCAGATGTTGCAGGGCATTTACAAGACATCACGGTGGTGGCACTAGGGGTGCAAAATATGAAGAACAGGAGAAATAGTAATATCATGGACACTGATGCACACAGATGCACAGAGGTCGTATGCTGAACAAGCATGCTGGTGAGACTGGCAAAAGCGCGGGAAACTGTGTGGGTGGGACGGGTATGCCACGCATCTCTCAGCTGATCTGCCTGTGAGTGCAGGATTTCCACATGCCCAGTTGTAAATGTGAGGGAGCTAAATCGTAAAATGAACACTTGGTACTAAAGAAGAAGGATCGTAAATGCGAAATACTATATTGTAAAACGATACAACGTAAAATGAGGGAGCCCTGTATATATATATATATATATATATATATATATATGGTATATAAAGCATTATTTTCTTCACTTTCCAGACTTCAGGTACTGCAGTTCCTGTGTGATCAGTTCCTGCAGACATCCGTAGTTCGTGAGGACCTGCTGAGCGAGGGCAAGCTTCGTTATGATGACCACTGCCGTGTATGCCACAAGACTGGGGATCTTCTGTGCTGTGACTCCTGCTCTGCTGTGTATCATCTGGATTGTGTGGATCCTCCACTGCAGGACATACCTGGGGAGATGGAGGATTGGACCTGTAGTGTTTGCACTGCCCACCAGGTTAGTCCAGTACTGGCAGCCCTCTGTATTCAAAAGAGTTATTTAAAGTCAGGTTAGTTCAGCTAGCGATTTCGTGGCTAATGAGGTAGTTGTAACATGGCTTCTGTGGGATTATGTAAAATGTTCATGTTGGTTTACTCTTGTAATTGTAGTCACCCCCCAAAGTATGTACTGTATCCAGTTATATGTTTATTACATACTTCCAGCAGCACAATACTTGTCGCAGAATTTTAACAATAATAATTCACGGGAAGCCATATTTTTGTATATCTGGCTGTTTTTGCTTACTAATCCCAGGGTGGAAGGAGTGATAGACTACCATGGATAATAGTACTGTTGCTGTAACCTTGGGTTCGTCTGAAACCTGAACCTGATGGACTGCAGGCTGAAATTACCCTTCTGACAATTGACCATCTCCCATTTTGGGGTTAGGGAGAAAAGGGAGGGATTTTTGATAACTGGCCATCAGAACTGCCTTTGCTGCATCAGTGCCACCACACAAAGGCATCCCTGTCAGTCAAAAAGCCATTTTTATCAGTGTTTGCCTCTTTTTCTTTATGTGATCCTGATATCCTTGCCCCCAGGTTGACGGAGTGACAGACTGTCTATCACCAATGGAGACGTCAGGGATACTGTGCCGACAGGACCCTCTGGGGTTTGACCGTCATGGCAGGAAGTATTGGTTCCTTGTTCGCCGTCTCTTTGTGTGAGTGTTTTTTTTAGCTTTCAGGTCAGTCTGGTTGTAAGTTCAGTGGATCTTCATTTGCTTCGTCCCAACTGACTTATCTTAGTCAAGGCTTACTGTTCCTGTTCAAACCCAACTTGAATGGCTTGAGGATGGTTTGAACTATTGTTGTTTCTTGCAACTTTAAATCTGACTGTGTCACTGCTAGGATGCCTCAGTCTAACAGACACTTTTTTTTTTTTTTTTTTTTGAATGTGAGGAAGAAGGAACCAAAGGCCACGAGCCCACAATAACTGTTCCCTCCAAGGAAAAACAAAATACTAGAGAGAGCCAAATTCAAGATCCAATCATTTCGAGATGCCTGGACACACTGTGTTTGAAAGACTGGAGATCATGGGAAGCAGGAAATACAGACAGAGGGAGACAGTTCCAGAGTTGACCTGTTGCATAAATGAAGGACTGGGAGTAATGGTTAACTCTTGCATTAGAGAGTTGGACAGAAAAAGGAGAGTTTGCTGCTAGACGGGTGCAACACAGCCCGTTGTAGAGGTGGAGGAATGCATGCAGACAGTTCAGAGGAGCAGTGACCATTGAAGTAATGATAGAAAAGAGATAAAGATGCGACAGTGCGGCGAAGAGACAGAGGTTGAAGGGAGTCAGTAAGAGGAGGAGAGTTAATGAGATGAAAAGCCTTTGACTCCACCCTATTGAGCTGTACAGTATGTGGGGAACCTCCCCACACATGGGAGTTATACTTCATACAGGGGCGGATAAAAACCCCTGTATAGAGTCATCAATTGTGCAGGAGTAAAGAAGGAATGGAGTCGGCTTAGCACAGGTAATCTCTTAGAAGCAGATTTTACAAGAGATGTAATATGATCTTTCCAAGACAAGTCCCAAGTAAATGAAACCCCAAGCATGTTCAAGGATGATGAAGGATTAAGCTGAATATTATTAAACATTAGTGGGTACACCTGTGGAAGATTTTGTCAGGTAGATAGGTATACAAACTGAGTGTTTGATGCATTAAAAACAACAAGATTATTTTTACCCCAGTCAGAGATACAAGCCGAGTCAGACATTAGGTGTGCCATGGCCTCATCCCTTGTTTGTTGAAGTAACTGTTGAGATGGGTGTTGCGGGAACCGAATGGAAAGGTGGAAGGTGGAGTCATCAGCGTATGAGTGGATAGGGTTAGATGTACAGCTTAGAAGGTCATTGATGAATAAAAGGAAGAGAGTTGGTGATAGGACAGAGCCCTGAGGAACACCACTGTTAATAGATCTAGGAGAAGAACGATGGCCGTCTACAACAGCAGCTATAAAACAACCAGAAAGGAAACTAGAGATGAAGACACAGATAGAAGGACAGAAACCATATGAGGGCAGTTTGGAAATTAAAGATTTATGCCAGACTCGATCAAAAGCCTGTGAGATGTCAAGTTCAGTGGCAAAGCTTTCGTCAAAGTCCCAAAAGGAGGATGACCAGGAGTCTGAAAGGTAGGTGAGAAGATCGCTAGTGGAGCGTCCCTGACGGAACCTATACTGACGATCAGAAAGAAGGTTGTGATAGGAAAGATGCTTTAAAATTTTTCTATTAAGAATTGACTCAAAAACTTTTGAGATACAGGATGTTAAAGCAATTGGACGATAGTTAGAGGGTTAGGAATGGTCACCCTTCTTTGGGACTGGCTGAATGAGAGCAAACTTCTAGCAAGAAGGAAAGGTACAAGTTGGTAGACAAAGGCGAAAGAGTTTGCTTAGACAGGGTATAAGCACAGAAGCACAGTTCTTGAGAATAACAGGAGGGACTCCATCAGGCCCATATGCCATGTTAGTATTGAGGCCTGTGATGGCAGAAAATACATCAGCTAAAGAAATTTTAATGTCAGCCATGAGGAAGTCAGAGGGGGTAAGTGATGGAGGAACAACACCAGAATTGTCTAAGGTGGAATTGGAGGAGAAAGTCTGAGCGAAGAGATATGCTATGTCAGTAGAAGAAATAGCTACAGAGCCATCAGAGTAGAAAAGAGGAGGGAAGGATGATGAGGTAAAGTTGTTAGAAAGGTTTTTGGCAAGGTGCCAGAAGGAGCGGGAAGAATTCGAGTTGGAGAGCTGAGAGCATTTAGTACGAATGAAATTATTTTTAGCAGAGCGAAGAACAGACTTAGCACGATTCCAAACAGAAACGTATAAAAGATGTGATTCAGGGGTGGGTTGGCTCCGGTACCTTTTATAGGCCCTCTCCTTGTTGCGGACAGCATTAGAACAAGCAGGTTTAAACCAAGGCTTTCTTGCATTAGTCAAAGGATATGAGAAAGGAATGTATGCTTCCATGCCCGAGAGAGTAACCTCCGTAATGTGCAAGGCACACTCAGATGGCTGCCGGCCATGGAAGCAATAGTCATTCCAGGGAAAATCAAAGAAGTACTGCCTGAGGGCCTCCCAATCCGCAGCTCCAGAGTGCCACAGACGACGTTTCTTTGGAGAGTCCACGGGCCGTACCGGAACGATAGGACAAGTTAAGGTGATAAGGGTGTGATTGGAGGAGCCCAACGGAGAGAAATGATTAACAGTGTAAGCAGAAGGATTAGTTGTAAGGAAGAGGTCAAGTATGTTGGAGCTCTCTCCAAGGCAGTCAGGGATATGGATAGGATGCTGTACAAGCTGCTCTAGGTCATTAAGGATAGAAAATGTGTTGGCTTGTTCACCAGGTGGATCAGTGAAAGGAGAGGAGAGCCAAAGGTGGTGGTGAACATTGAAATCTCCTAGGATGGAGATTTCAGAGAAAGGATGGAATGTGTTCCATCGTAGAAGTAAGATAGTCGAAGAATTTTTGATAGTCAGTAAAATTATGAGATAAGTAAACAGCACAGATATATTTAGTCAGAGAATGACAGGAAAGCCGAAGCCAGAGTATATAGAATTCAGAAGAGTTGAATTCAGGAACACGAGAGCAAGATAAGTCGTTGCGTATATATGCACAACAGCCACCTTTGGCTTTGAAATGAGTATAGAGAAAGTAGGAGGATACAGAAAAGGGTTTGCTGTCAGTTGCCTCAGACAACTGAGTCTCAGTTAGGAAAAGAAGGTGAGGTTTAGATGAGGAGAGGTGGTGCTCAACAGAGCGAAAGTTAGAGGAAAGGCTGCAAATGTTGCAGAAATGAAGAAGAAGTGAGTCAGACTGGTTCCAAGCAGCTCGAGTCATCACCGGGAGAGGGGCGGAAGGTGGGGGCATTTATGGTACCCCCCCTGGGGACTCCGAGGCTGTGTGATTCCAAGTCTTGATTATTTATTTTTAAATTTTGGAAAAGGAAGTGTAGTGTGTACTGTGCATGTAGTTTGGTGTTGATAATTAGAGAAACTTGTACCAGAGAGCATGCTGGCCTACTCTCGGCGTTACTGAGACAAGCATGGGAAATTCATTTCCCCATATTAAAAATTCCCCCCAAATTTATACACCTTATTCTTTCTTTTCTTTATCTCTGCTTCTTTTTAAACTTTCTTTCCATCTCATACCATTTCTATATTGTTTACCATTCCTTGGTTTCTTTGTAAAAGTTTGTCATTTATGATCTTTCTGTTCTCAGTTTTTTTCTTTAATTTTATTCTTCTGTTGTGTGCTCTGTACTAGTTTTTGGCATTCATGAGTTCTTTGCACTTTGTTTTCTGTCATTCACAGTCTCTCGTTTTTTGTGTTTTATTAACTTTCTACCGTGATTTTATTCACTTTTTTGTCTCATTCTCTTTTCTGTTGTGTGTGTTTATTTTACTTCTTCCTATCTTTCATGATCTCTTCACTCTGCTGTCTCTTCTTGTCTTTCTTTGTGTTCCTGTTGCTTTTCTTTTGTGATATATTTTTTATTCTCTTTACATTTCTGTCTTCCTTTATCACATATTTATTAACTCCATGTCATATACCGTATTTCTTTCTTCCTCTATTCAAACAGGGAAGCAGAAAATGGTGAGCTGTGGTATTACTCAACCTGTGCACAGTTAAGTGAGGTGATGGACTTAATGGACCCAGCTGATCTGGAGGAAGAGCTGTGTGGGGCATTGAGGGATGTGGGTTCAGAGCTGCGTCGACAGATGTCACTCACCGAGAGTCTCACCAAGGATGGCAAGGGCAGTCGCAAGTCCTGTCTTGAGGCAGAGGATGGTAAGGAAGTGATAGGAGTATGATTAAAAAAAAAAAAAAAATCGTGAGGGATTGGCCATTATGAACATTTTTTCCTGTTTATATTTTTATGTTATTGTTGAGACTCGTCAGTGTCGTCATCAGCAGCAGCAGTAGTCGTAATGACAATAAATCGTCAAGATTATTGACCTGCGACAACCCCTTGCAGAATGATGGTCTCTCATCGTTTGTCATTGAGATTCACTCATTCCAACATAATGTGTGAATTTCATGTCTGCATCTTCTTTATGCTTCATCCTGTCACATTGTCTCTTGTATGCCACTCCTTGACCCTAGTACATGTAGTCTCTTGGGAAAAGTGTGGCCAACTGATATTCATTTCTGTTTTTTATTCATGATGATTATAGCCTGCACTTTTGTCAGTTTATTTGTACAGGTAGGGTGCAAAATTGTTCTTATCTCAACATGTGATGATGATGAGGGTGGTGGATCCTCCTCCTCCTCCTCCACCTCCATCTTCTTTCCTACCTTATGGTGGGGTGCTCTAGGCTTCAAAGAACCAGGAAAAAATATTGGAAGGACATCCTAGTTAATGTTTTTAAATGGGCCAACAGGTGGTAAATGATATTCAGTAATCATATTGATTTGTTCGGAATTCTAAAGTTTACTTTCTAATGATTGTTTTACTCATTGTTTCAGTTTTATAATATGGAACTTTTGGAACATGTTTTGTTTAATTTTGAGAGGTTTGTATATACTTTTATATGATATATATATATCCAACCATAATCCAATCCTACATTGCCCCATGAAGAGCGTAGGAGCCCGGGGCTAGGCAGTTGGTCTCGAAATTTAAGATCAGAGTGACCAGCCTCACTCATCCCTGAGTGGCATTACATGAGCAATCAACCCCAATCACCCCTTGGATATAAACCTTCACTGGCTCAATCCGACTGGAGCGCAATAATTACCCACTAAACCACCAGGTGCCAAAATTTGGCTATATGGTTGCCTCCCAGCATAGTAAATGGTTTCCTGGTGTACAGGAATCCATTTGGCTTGTCACTCAGTGTAGAGTCACCCACAGGCAGAAGGAAGAGGAAAGAATGAAGGAAAGAAAGACAGAAGAGGATGGAAGGAAAGAAGGATGGAAGAGAGGAAAGGGCAGACACCCGAGAGCAGCACAACATCGAATGAGTGGATGGTGAGCGTCCCCCCCTACCACATTATATACAGTATTTTTTTTTAATAACAGAACAAAGAAAGGAAAAACAAATGAATAAAAAAAAAAAATTCATACACCAGATTACTGGCATCCTTCATTCATTAAAAATCTAACAGTTGGATTTGAACAGGTGGGTTGAAGTTTGTGGGAAACAACAATGGGGAAGCGAGTTCCGGAAGGATAGAGATCGGAAAATAAATGATTTCTGACAGGCAGAAGTTCTGCAATATGCCTATGTGACATTCCAGTCCTGAACGCTGCCAGATGCCCATGTAGCATGAGGAAAGGTGTGGAGAGGTGGCACAGTGGATGCAACTTGGAGCATTTGCCATAAAGTATCTGTGACATAATGCAAGGGAGGCAACATTCCTTCATATTTGTTGGGGAGGTAGTTTATTTGTAATTGCTGGGTTATTGATAATTCCAGTAACTTTGTTCTAAATTTTTTAGTGCAACCTCTCCACATCCATTCCAGAAGGGTGAGCAGTATTCTAGCTGAGACTGCACATGAATCATGAATTATCTATCTGTCTATGTATCTATAGCCCGATGCCCTAATCCTGCAAAGGGTGGCCGCAGACAAAACGCCTCCAAGTCACTCTGTCACCTACCATTTGACTACCCTTCCCCCGACTCACTCCCCCCTGCCTCATATATCTCTCAACTTCACCCCTCCACTTCATCCTCGGTCTTCCCCTCCCTCTCCCTCCCTCCACCTCACCTACATATATATATTTATATATATATATATATATATATGCATACAGTAAAATTCCTTTAATCCAGCCACTAATAATTTGAAATCCCAATACTCTGAATTTGTCGAGGTGAAATTTTCCGAATTTTTCTTTTTTCGAATTTTTCTGGGCTTTATCTAAGGATTTATCTGGTTTGAACTTGCTCTTGGCCTTGGATGTACCTGCCTGCAGTTATTCATCTACACCATTATGCATTTCCAGTGAGTGAAACAATACCCCACATCATCTTAAGTGTTTACTGTATATAATGATCACGAACACTCAAGATTGCTAATTTCTGTTCACGGGTGCCCCCTTCCTACCCCTATACAGTATACTCAGGGAAGACAGGATGGGGGTATGAAACGAGCTCCACCTCCCACTACCCCAGCTCCCAACCTTCATCCATACCCCTACCTCTCCCAACCGCCCACTCGTCATTTTTAACTGGCAGTTACATCTCAAGCTAACTTCATACGTTACACTCATAGTCACATTACTATTACACAAACATAAAACACTAGGATATGTAAAAAGTATATAACTATGAACACCCTGCAGCAAGATGTTAATGCGTTATCATGTTGAAAGTAAAACAAAAGCATTAACAACAGCCACCCAGGCCTCATGCATTGGGTGCTTGTGTGTGTGTGTGTGTTTGCAAAGCAGTTCACCCAACACATGAGGCCTGATGTGGCTGTTAACTTTTTTTTTCTTTTTTTTTTTCCAGCATCATGATGCATCAGTTTCTTGCTGCACGATGTTGATAGTTATATACTTTTAACACATCCTAGTGTCCTATGTTTGTATTAGTAGTGGGACCAATAGTGTTAAGAATGAAATCAGCTTGAGATGTAACTGCCATGTAAGAATGACAGGTGGGGGGGGTTGGGTAGGGGTATTGGGAGCTTGGGTAGTGGTGGGTGGAGCTTGTTTCGTCCCCCCCTCCTCTCTTCCCTGGGTATACAGGGGTAGGAAAGGGGCACCCCAGGGCAGAAATTAGTGATCATGGGTATACATATGTCTAATGTTTTCAGAGGTCCCTCCAAATAGTCCGAAAAATCCAAGAGTCCGAAAGACCCTTTGTCAACTGCCATTTGGATTACAGGAGTTTTGCTATATATATACTGGATATATATATATATATATATATATATATATATATATATATATATATAGTATACTGTATATATATATATATATATATATATATATATATATATATATATATATATAATAGGGCTTAGTCATATTCATTAGATGCATTTTAACTGGTCATTTATGTTGAGGAATACTTGCTGTGATCAAGTACTCTTTTTATTATATCAGTGACTTTTAGAAGGCTTTTGCCTGAACACATCACATATTGCTGATAAAAATATTACTGGTACATTATTAAGTTTTCCAATTGAAACTTAGTTGCATAATGTAAATGCAGCGTTATAACTTTTACAGTACTAGAAAGCACTCAGAGAACACAAACCTCCTCCAATATCATTGCCATTAAAAAGGATCTGGATCAGTGGAGATATTGTTTGGAATACATAGGATTCAGATCTGCCCCAGAATTTAATCAATTGTTCCTTGACCCATAGCCCACTCTTTCACAGAATTTTATTGAATTTCATTGGGAACTTTTAGAGATATTGTGTGGGATATATGGGATCCAGCTCTGCCCCCCAAATTTAATATATTCTTTCTTGGTCCATGGCCCACCCTTCCACCAAATTTCATTGAAATTCATTGAGAAGTTTTAGAGATATTGTCTGGACAAACAAACAAACGTAGGTGAATACATAACCTCCTCCAGCTTTGTTGGTGGAGGTAAGTAGTTATAACATGAGAAGTTACATAGGACTGATTGAATTGCATATTGACGAAAATTAATGAAGACATCACATGCAGTACTAGCTCAGTTCATTCATGCATGTTAGGCCGTGTGTGGCTGCCTTCTCAGTAACACAGTGCTGTACAAATGTTGACTGATATTGGTCGATACTTTGTACTTGGTGAACTGAATTTCAGACTTTTTTTTTTTTTTTTTTTTTTTTTTTTAAGCATGTTATTTCCCATCCAGTTCTCTGATCATGCTCTTACTCTGCCATTTTGTTACAGCGGAAATTGAAAAAAGAATTGAGGATCGGAAACAGCAGCATCTGAAGAAGGAACAGGAAGGCATCGATCAGCTGATTGAGGAAGTAAGTGTGATGCAGATGGTACCTAGTTAATCCCTTGAATCCAGTGATGTTTAGTTTGTTCATGCTATCTCCAGACAGTTTTCATAGTCTTAGGAGAGTCGTCTTGTGTGGAGGAGCTAATGGAGTCTAGATCTAACACTTCCATTTTGAAATATCTGAGAACATTTCTTGCTTCTGCAGTGCAGTACTGTACATTTCCTAATCATCATCATCATCATCATCACCAACACTTTGCTTCCTCCTGGAAACCCCTGATTAGGGGATTGCCCCGACACAAATGCCTCCAAGCATCCAATCCTCTCATCCCTCTCATTCTCAAACATTCCTCTTCCCATTCCTACTTTTTCACCATTGAAGTATTCCACTCTGTTCTTCTGTACCACGTAAGGTGTGCCTCAACCAACACTACCCACAATCTCACTTTAAGATTTTTTTTTCCCCCTGATCTGTGGAGATTCTTTGTACATGTCTGTACCATTTTAATGTATTCTTCTTTGTTCACTGAACAATTTTGCAGTTCCACATCTTACTCATGTAGATCTTTCTTGGATTCCACCCATAAATTTCACTGTTGCATGCACCCTCTAACCTTCCCATGCCTGCAGCCATTCTAGGAAAGGTTAGACTACAGAGTACAACCTAGACCCGCTCTGTGTCATTCAGTGAACAAGTTTCACATCTGTATAACAGTGTTAGCAGCAAAACACTTTCACTCTGGTCTCTCATAACCTTCCTTACTAACCCTCCTATTCTTCAAAATACAACCAAGCTTTCCAATGACTATTTTCCTCTGATGTGATCTCTCCATCACTATCCTGGGCCGACAACGCACGAACATGTCATTTGTTGGCCAACTGATTCCGGGTTGATGATGTGGTGGTGCAACATTTGTTGGAGCAATTTTTCGTGACTCAAATACATGGCACAACAATTTGGTGAACACAGGCAACACAGCTTCATTTCATTGGAACTCAACCCTGTCCATGAAACGAGGTAGATCTTAAAACTATCAACCTCCACAAGCATTTCACCTCCCGTCTGGATCCTGGAATTCACAGTTTCTTGTCAATACTCTGCCCTGCTGCATGCCAAAATATATTGTGTCATATTCTTTCCTTTGACATACAACTGTCATATTTTTCTTCATTTACTTTCACTTTTCTTTGTGCAAACTTACCAGTCTCATTCACTATCTTCCACGTAGTACAATACTCCCCTGCCAACATTGGGGGTTAGGTTCCTGAAAACCACCGTAGTTGGTGAAGTTAACTTTACATGGGAAAAATAGGATTTGGGAAACCTTGGTCAAAGGTAAAAGGGGTATAACATGAAAAATATGTACTATTTTTCTGGTATTTATTGCACAGTATTGCACTGTACCAAATGTAATCATAAACAAGTAATAGTATGGTAGAAAGTGGTTTACTGTACAACTTTCAAATTACAAAAGTTATCAGCTGGCTAGAATACCATGCTGTTGGAAGGCTGGGGACCACTCTCAGCTGAGTTGGATGATGGATTGATGGAGCCAGTAACATGTCCAATCCATGCTTGAATTGTAGGCTCCTTCCCATGAAGTGATCTGTGTCAGTGAAGAAAGACTTGGCTATGAGTAATCTGTTGAAAAGATAAGCAAGAGTCATTTTGTTACTGTCCTCGCTGTTGTCCTCGTCATCATCCTCATCCTCACTGGACTTAACTTTTAGGGCCCATGATGACAACAGGATAAGTGATTAACTGAGAGAGAGAGAGATACTGCAACAATACACCCACTTGGTCTGTCCCCAGTGACAACACAGACTGATGAACTGTAAGGCATGAAAGCTGCTAGCATGGGAGAACATTGCTGCCACCTGGTGGTGGCAGCCGATACAAACCATGTGTACGTGAACCAAGACTCTGCAGTAGGTGATTTGATACACAAATAGGCAATTGTGTATCAGTGAATTCTGTGGTTGGTGAACCCTGTGGTTGGAGGGGGATTATTGTACTTGCATTCAGCCATCAAAACAACATTATCAGCATAAAGACAGGTTGCAAAACTCAATTCACTGTTATTTAACTTCAGCTTTGCACATATACTTACTGTCCTCACTTTCATATCTGATTACTCCATCCATACACAGATAGTTCTTGATTTACAACCATTTCGCACTTAAAATGAAGGCCCCATAGAGCCTTCACAAGTACTTTCAAGTTGTAACCAACAGCAGTCATAGTGTTCATTTGGCTTATTACTCAGTGTAGAGTTACCCTGAAATAGAGTACCACTGCACTGAGTGAAGGAGGGGGAAAGGGGGAGGCTGAGGATGAGATGGAGGGATGGAGTGGAGAGGTATATGAGAGAGGGGTGTGTGAGTTGGGGGAAGAGCAGTGAAATGGCAGGGGACAGGGTGACATTTGTAGCCACCCCTTATGGGATTAACGCATCTGGCAATAGATAGATAGATGGGTTTCTTTTGCCTTCACCCACCAGATTAAAGAGGAGGTGAAAGGAGAAGAAGAGATGGAAAAATGTGAGGAAAAACCTGAGACAGCAGGCGAAAATGACATCAAAACAGAGGAAGGCACGACATCAACCCTTGACCCAGTGACGGGAGTCTTAACAGAAAAGGAGATCAAGGAGCCAGAGGTAAAGGAAGAGCCAGAAGTCAAGAATGAACAGAAGAGCAGAGAAGGTGGAATTAAGACCCGCACCAAGACTGGATCACTTGTGCCAAAGCAGTTTGCTGTTGATGATCTGCGCCGTCGACTACCTGTTAATGATGAGGCTAAGGATGATGTCAAGAGGCAGACAGATGAAGCATCGGTGCAGCAGATGACTCGCAGTAAATTGGCTCAGCTGCAGAGTAACGGTAAGTGCCTGGTGGGTAGGATAATGGATTGTGTTTGAAGTGGCTTTGGAGGTTTCGTAACACCACTTCCTGGGTGATTTATTGTGAATATCACAGTCTTACATTCTCTTTTCTGTTATGTTTATTTTTTAATATTGGCATAGTATGCATTGATAATATATAAGGGATGGAGCCAGGATTCTGAGGGTTTGCATGGTGAGTTAACATGAGTGTGGCTCGTTCAATTAGGCAAACTTTGGTTAATATCTCTCTTTCAAGCTTGTCTGTCTTACTGGATCCTACTTCTCCCCACCATGGAGTGGGAAAGGTCTGGATGATGGTGGTGATGTATTGAACTTTAATGTGCAATATAAATTGTAAAGGAAAATATGTATGGGAAAGAAGTAGGAAGGAAGAGAGAGGTGAAAAGATTAGTAAGAGAGAGTAAGAAGAGAGTGGATTAGGAACTTGGAAGGAATTTGAGTGTAAAGTGGAGGGACTGTAAGAAAATGTTCTGGAAAGAGGTAGAGTTAGACAGGGTGGCAGTGATGTTGGTCGGGGAGTGAAAGATAAAAATGGTAGATTACTAGTGGTGAGCAGATTGAGAGAACATTTTAAGGAATTGTTGAACATAGAGAATGAAAGTAATGCGAGTATAAGTGGCTGGGAGAAGGAGGGAGATGAGAAGACAGGAAGAAATCAGTAGGATGGGAGTTGTGGATGCAGTGAAGAAAATCAAAATGGGGAAAGCCCCAGGAATTGATGGTGTGTGTGGTGAAATATTGAAGCATGGGGGAGAGATAGTAGTAGAATGGATGTGGAAGATGTGCAGATTGGCCTGGGAGGAATGTAGAGTCCGAGAGGATTGGAAGTCAGGTATATTTATTCCCATGTACAAAGGAGAAGGGGAAAAAGAAGTGTGTGGTAATCATAGGGGCATTTGTCTACTTAGTGTAATAGGAAAAGTATATGGCAGGATACTTATTGACAGAGTCAGGGAAATAGCATAGGAATTAGTTGGAGAAGAACAGGGTGGTTTTAGGAAGAGAAGAGGTTGTGTAGATCAGATATTCATTCTTAGATCTTTAGTGGAAAAGTTTCTAAGAGAAGGGAAAGAAGTTGTATGCGGCCTTCATGGATTTGGAAAAAGCATATGACAGGGTGGATAGACAAGGATTGTGGAAAGTATTAAGAATCTGTAGAGTAGATGGGAAGTTGTTGAATGCTGTGAAGAGTATGTATGCAGGTGCTAAGACTTCAGTGCATGTGGATAGTGAACTGAGTGAATTTTTCTCTTTGAAGGTTGGATTGAAACAGGGATGTGTCATGTCTCTATGGTTGTTCAGTCTGTACATGGATGGGGTTATAAAAGAGATACAAGGTAGGGCAGTGGATGTTGTAGTGGCCCTAATGAGAGAGGGCAGTGTTTGGAAACTCCCTGTACTATTGTTTGCAGATGATACTGCGTTGTTAAGTGAAGACGAAGGGGAGCTGCAGGGCTTGGTGGATGAGTTTGGGAGAGTGTGTAAGAAACGAAATCTAAAAGTGAATGTAGGGAAGAGTAAAGTTATGGTTTTCAAGAGAAGTGAAGTCAGTGAATGTACAGTGAGATTGGATGATGAGGAAATGGAAAATGTGAGTACGTTTAAGTACTTGGGTAGTGTGAGGAGTAAGGATGGAAGTTTGGAGGGTGAAGTGCTTGAAAGGTTACAGCAAGAAAGAAAGGTTGCTGGTTCCTTGAAAGCAGTGATAAGAAACAGGGAAGTGAGCATGGAAGTGAAAAAGTTATTACATGACAGTATTGTGATACCAACTTTAACGTACGGAAGTGAAGCTTGGACCTTGTTGGAGGGACACAAGTCAAGTGTGAGAGCAGTGGAAATGAGTTATTTGAGAGGAGCATGTGGAGTCACATGGAGAGACAGACTGACAAATGAGGATGTGAAGGAGTGTTGTGGTGTGGATGTGGATGTGGTAGGTAGCGTTAGGAGAAACACACTGAGGTAGTTTGGCCATGTGGAGAGGATGGAGAGTGAGAGACTGACTAAGAGAGTATATGTGAGTGAGGTGGAGGGGGAGAGAGGGAGAGAGAGGCCAAGGATGAGATGGAGGGATGGAGTGGAGAGGTACATGAGAGAGGGGGGTGTGAGCTGGGAGCCAGGCAGTGAAATGGCGGCGTGGAGGCAGTTTGATTGTGGCCACCCTGTATGGGATTGAGGATTCTGGCAATAGATAGATAGATAGAAGAAGGTCTGGATGATGATGGTGATGTATAGAACTTTAATGTGCAAAATAAATTGTGAAGGAAAATACGTGATCTTCCAAGCCACTTGGAATATGACCATATGATAAGCAGTACCGTATGTGGGATGTGATTTTAATGTAGTTATTATTCAAGAGAAAGGCCATACCATTTAATCACACACCCTATCCAGTTACATGCAGTCCGTAGTTTAAACAAGGAATGATTTGTAAAATACCACAGCTTTGTACATATTGTTGTATCTTGTTGGTAGCAGTGGAGCTTCAGTAGATAGTTTTTCTTTAATATATGTTGTAGCAAAAAGGATATTGACCCTTTGGCTACCGCCGGCGATTTTGGCACAGCCCCCTTTGACAGGCATTTTTACACCCAAAAATGAAAATACTTTACCGGTGTTTTTGATTGGTGTCATAAGTTTATGTATACATAAAGTTTTTGTATCTAGCATTAGAGCTGCTTAAAAGTTGAAAATTTTGTCAAAATTGATTTTTTTAATTAACTAAAATTGCATTTTTAAAAATTCATTAAAAATATTAATATTAGAGTATATGGTCTAATTCATAGTTAAGGCAGCAAATTATCCATGCTTTCATGTGTTACAGCTACAAAAGTATACTGCCAAGGTTTCTATGGAAAATAATGATTTGATTTTTCAAAAAATAAAATGATGACCTGGCAAATCTAAACAAGACTATAATTGTAGTGGAATCACATTCTGTCATGTTCCTTGAAATACAGAAATTATCTATGCTTTATTGTGTTACACCTACAAAAGTATACTGCCAGAGTTTCCATGGAAAATAATGATGTGATATTCCAAAAAATTAAATGATGACTTCCTGGCAGATCTAAACAATCAAAAATATAATTGTAATGGGATCAAACTCTATCATGCTCCTTGAAAAATAATGTAACTACAGTTTATCTACTCTATCTAACATTAACAGACCCTCTTGTACACCTGAGTGTGATATATCTTGAAACAAGGGATGAGGCACAATGCAGGCTTATTGATACATTCGTTGCAAAAGTATGAAGTTTGCTTTCTTTTACATTGTCCCTTACTATTCAGCTTACATTTTGAGGGCTCAGTACTGCACACACAGCAGTTTGGCTTATGTTTTTTGTTTTCAAATTTGGAAACAAAATGCTTAGCCAATTTATCCAGTCTTCCGATTCCTGGGGCATCATCACAGTGGTTTACCTCCAGTCACACTTGACAGACGTGTATGACGGGAAAAACACCGCTCTTCCCATGCTAGACGTACACCTAAAAACAATCTTTTCACAGTAACATCATCACCCACGTTTATCACCCACAGTACACTTTTTTTTTTTTTTTAAATAATAAACTCAGTCAGAATGAGCTACAATAATTTGCATATATATACCTGTATACCTCCAATAGATAGATTGTACTTGAAAAACGGAGAGACAACAATAATGGATAGAAACACCTGATCAGATCCCGGCAGAAAACATTCATATTTTGTATATTGGTGCATTATTCTGGCATTGCGTCTATATTGACAGTTAGCTATATGCTGTGATCTTGATATTATTTAGATAACTAGCATAAATCATACCTGAAGAAGGCTAGAAAAAGGGTCCAAGGCAGAAGAACTCAAGCGTGTGGGTGGTCAGCCATGAGTCAAGGCAGGTTGGGTGGTTACGTGACAGGTGTTGCCACCTGATGCTGGTGGCAGCTAGAGCAACTAGCTTCACGGCCACACTCACGTGAGAGTGGTAGATTAATGTCATGTAGGTTAATGAAAATAATTGTGAATGTGGACTACAGTCGAGTCAAGGCATGTGAGTCCCCCCCCCCACCTCGACCATACATGTGCAGTGTAGCCAAAGGGTTAAAAAAAAAAAAAAAGGATTCATATAGCAAGGACTGCCTGTATTAATGGGTATGTGTAGATTATTTAATGTGTGCAGCACGTGAACTGGTATTAGTTTATTTATTTTTGCGCCACTTTTTAGTGAGGCAATTGTGAAACTTATGCAATAATCTGAAATGTTTGGAGATCACATCTCCAGGTTTTGAAAGTCATTGTTCACTTTCATATTATTTATTGCTATTAGTATCATAATTGATTTACGCAACTGTAATTCAGTATTACTTTCTGATTACTCATGTATTACTTACTTTTGTATAGAAAATTTTTAACAAAGCAATGTACTAATGTAGGTGGTATATCTTTTTTAGCAACTAGCACAAGAATACTGGCTTGTATTTACAGTATTAATTGCTTGTACATGTACAAACGGTACATGTGTGCCAGCTTGTATTAATCGATTTTTTTTTATTATTCCATCTGTCTTCTTCTGTCTTTCTTTCCATCCTTCTTTCCTCTTCCTTCTGTCTATGGATGACTTTACATTGAGTTACAAATCAAATGGTTTACTGTACACCAGGAAACCATTTGCTTCATTGAGTGGGAACCACATAACCAAATTATGGCGCCTGGTGGTTTAGTGGGTAATTAAGGCGCTCCGGTCGGATTGAGTCTGCAGGTTTATATCCAAGGGGTGGTTGGGGTTTACTGCTCACAAAATGCCACTCAGGGATGAGTGAGGCTGGTCGCTTATCTTAAATGTCAGGACCAACTTGCTTATCCCCGGGCTCCTACGCTCCTCATGGGGCAACACAGAATTAGATGATGATGAATGAATGAAAATTATATACTTATTTATTTTTAATGAGCAGCGCAAGTGTACCGGCTTGGTTGTGATGGGAAGTACAAGAGTTATGTGAATCAGTACTCGTCGAGTCCCCTGGCCTTGAACAAGCTACAGCACAATGAGGAGCGGGATAAGCGTCGACATCTCTCTCATAAATTTAGCCTCACCCCTTCTGCAGAATTCAAGTGGAACGGGGTTGTTTATGGTGAGCGATCCTTTCTCTTCTTCCAGTTCTTCTCTGCTGTTCTCACCCTTTTCCTTCCCTTAGGTATCCTTGCTTCCATTTTCCTTCACTGAGGATTTTCTGAATCTTTCTTCCGCTCTTTACATGTATTGAATGATGCTATTTGTTTATTTTATATTATGAGTGATATAAGTACAGTATGTGTGCACAAGGTAACTAGGAAATAATAATTTTATTAGTAATTCTTTTAGATAAACTTGCCACATCTCTTAAAACACATTGTAATGAAGTGTTTGAAGTGTTAATGGTAGCCCCTTACTCTGTTTCTGAAGCCCTTTAAAACTGATTTACATATTTTACTCCCCTCAGTTTTTTACTGATATGCATAGCACCATTTTCAGTAATGTATGTCATAGCCTCAACTCAGTAATGACATTCCTCGCTTCCTTGACACACCATGAGATTAAACCTCAACCTCACTTCTGTGTGAAACTAATTGTGTCTGTTTTATCACAAATGGGCTTTGTAGGTAGCAATGGAACTATATATGGTAATATTTGAATGGTTACTCTGCCTTTAAAAGATGAAAAGTACTTAATAAAATGTAGTGTGTAATGAGGACTGCACTATACAGTACATTTATTTAATCAGCTTTAGAGTGAATGGTCTTTATATAATTGTTCACTGTTATTTTTACAGGCAACATGGAAACATTGTAATGTGCATGATCAGCATACAACTTGGAGTTCATAGCAATTAATGATTCACTTTACTGCTTTACTGTCATAGGCAACATGGAGTCGTTAATCTCAACACTACGGCACACCATCCTGTCGCTTGAGCAAAACATTTCCGTGCATTTGTTCCACCCCCACTGGGTCCATGTACGCAAACTGTGGAATAGCGCTGTTATGGCAGCCACGGAGCCTCGTCAGTTCTCCAAGGCACTGCTGTGGCTTGTGGCGTGCATCAAACCCGTCATATTTAATTCCGTCTGGCATGACTCCTTGGGCCATGTCAGGTGAGTGGGATAATGTTTGAGAGAGAGAGGATTTTATATATAGCTGCCTGACAAGTTAGGTTTCTGTTTCTTACTTTTTTTTTTCATGGTACAGTTTTAATTTTTTAGTTTGGTGATAATTACATATATGTGTCTTGTTGTATCATTGTATTACACTGTGCACTTAAAATGGTCAAATCTTCATCTTGAATGCTAAGTGGTAGCATGAGATTAACATTAGAGTATGGTGTTAGTTACAAAAAGAAAAGTTTTATGAATGGGATGTAGAGCTTTGTTATTTATCTTGCTCAGCCATTGAATCACAGGAAATAAGCTAGAAGAACATGAAAATCTCTGCCAAATTAAAATTAACTTACTATGACCACAAGGAATGCCCATAGCTTGTATACTCCTCCATTTAACCCTCCTTGGGTACACCTGGGTCTGACAGACCTGGACAGTTTTTTCGATGCTATAGATCAGTAACTTACAGATGCCTGGGATCCCTGTCCTTCTTAATAGCTTCCTAATTTCTTGTGCCCATGCAGGGTGTAGGGGGGTTAATTTGTGTGTCTCTATGTTTTTACAATACTGGTATATCACTGAGAATTGCATGTCGTGTCTATGAGACCCAGGTTTACCTGAGGAGGAGGGGAGAATTTTTCACTATGAATTTGCAAGTTGTTTTTATGTTATGTGGGATCCATTATGTCCATTAGGAAGATCCTCCATCCCTCAAGTTGTGACACAAGTGCTAGGCTCATGGTGTTCTTTGTTTTCGTGTATGGCAACTAGGAAAAAAAAAAATGTTTGGTCTAGTGTTTTTTTCAAAATTTAAAATATGTGGAGTTCAGTGAATTAAAACTTATTCACATAGTTTTGTAACTGATTAGACCTAGTACATTGTAGGATATGCTGAAATTCATTATATAAAACATGTGTGACACTACAACATTTTTTAAAAGCTGGGTCTGACAGACCCAGGTGTACGGTACCTAAGTTGTAAGCGAAACTGTAGGTGTACCTGAGGAGGATTAAAGGGTCTTTCTTGCACTTTCACCTTCGCACTTTGCATAGTACATTTTACATTTCTTGCTTGTGTTGTGTATGGCTTTTTAACCCCGTAAATCTGGAGGATGCCCTTGTTAGATTATTTTTGCTGACACCAGACAATTTTACTCAACTTTGGAAAGGCCTCTTGTATTGAAGAGGTTTATTAAGACAGTATCTAACCCTTCCTGTTCGAAAATTCTATCCTAAGCCAAATGTAATTGTCGGGATGGCAGTAATCAAATGAAAAAGACATCCTCAGGCTTAGCAGGTTACTATTGGTATAGGTTGCAAAAGTAAGAGAATATATATGTACTGTATACTGTACAGGCATAAGTTGGTAAGGAAGAGGTTGTATTCAGCATCCTTAGCTGATGAGAATATTTGATCGTAACAGAAGATTCTTCGAGCTTATCTGTCATTACATGCCTGTTACAGTTTATCATGTATTTCTTCAGCAACTAACAATAAATTTTTCGATCTTTTTTCCACATGTAATGGAAGGTCATACTTATATGATAGCATCATTTTCTTTGCCTTCATACTACTTTTTCGTCAGTTTATTGCTCACGTAATGCCACTCAGGGATGAGTATGGCTGGCCACTCTCATCTTAATGTCAGGACCAACCTGCATAGGCCCGGGCTACTACGCTCCTCATGGGGCAATGTAGGATTGGGTGATGATGATGATGATAAACCCCAACCATCCTTTGGATATAAACCTTCACCGGCACAATCCGACTGGAGCGCCGTAATTATCCACTAAACCACCAGGCGCCAATATTTGGTTTTATGGTTACCACCCAGTGTAGTAAATGGTTTCCTGGTGTACAGGAAACCATTTGGCTTGTCACTCAGTGTAGAATCACCCACAGGCAGAAGTTGGGGTTTATTCTCACATAATACCACTCAGGGATGAGTGAGGCTGGTCACTCATGTTATATGTCAGGACCAACGTGCCAAGCATTAGGCTTCTATGCACTTCATGGGGCAACACTGGATTAGGTGATGGGTGGATGGATGAATAACCTCTTGATCGAGATTGCTCACTCTAGTAACAACATAGCCAGATTTGCATTTATGTCTACTTCATTGAATCTTTCAAAATCATTATCTTTTGCAATTCCTTCATCTCTGCTTCCTCCAAGCCCTCTAGATGGGGTGGTGATATCTGCATATTGGAAAATACTGTATATTTCACAATCGAAACAGTAACACATTAAGACCACCTGGCCAAAAGAGTTGTAAACAAAGCCAAATTACTGCTTCCCCTCAATTCCTGGAAAAATATAAGTATACTTGGCTGTTAAATTATCCTTCTACCAATCAATTTACCAATCATTTAAGAGGATATCTGACCCACTCGGTCCTTTTAGAGCAGGCGCAGATAGGTTATAAACTGCAGTAATTGGGAGAGCGACATCTACTGCATCCGCGCGGCATGTGTGTGTGTGTGTGTGTGTGTGTGTCCCTCTATATTCTTTGCAATTGTAAATATTGCAAGCATTATAACATTAATCATCCTTCTGGTGTCAGATTCAACCGTGTGACAGCACTAGAGCGTGAGGAGAAGAAGAAGCAAGAGAAGAGGGACAAGAAGGAAACAGACCAAGAGGAGCCCAGACCAGTGACCATGATAAAGTACACACTAGGACTCAAGCACCAGGTGGGTTTGGGAGTGTGATTTTAAACTCAGCTGAGTTGCTGGTGAAGATGTGGGAGAGGAGGAGAAGAGGCTGAGGGTTGGAAATACTGTGAGTAGAATAGGAGGCAGAGTTTGATATGTGGGAGATGAGTAGAAGAGGAGGTTGTTGTTATTATTAGCCCTGGTTTGTCTAGCTGAGCAGACCTGTTGATCTCAGGTAAACAACCACTTCTTTGGGGCCGTCTAATGGGTATAGTACAAGATGTACACTGTACTGAACTGGCAAACCCTTGTGGTAGACAGTAACTTGCCAGGATTGTACCAGGGTCCTTCCCCATGGCAAGGTGTAAGAGTTGAAACTGTTGGAAAGGAATAGGGGGTGAAAGAGCTGAAAATGTGAGAGAGTAATAGAAGGAGGAGGAAAACTTTGAAATGAGGGAGACTAGAAGAAGGGGAAGAATTGGATATATGGGAAAGGAATAGAAGAGAAGGAAGAGCCAAATGTATGGGAAAGAAGTAGAAGAGGAGGAAGAGCTGGATATATGGTAGATGAAGGAAAGATTTCATTGACCACTATTAAAAACCATGATTCACTAGTTCTTGGGTTATTGTGGAGTAAATGTTTACCCTATTTATATATTTGTTATGAAATTAGTCTAAAATATTACTCTTACATATGTTACTGTATGAAAAGCAGTGTTCTCAGATCGTGTTATTTAGAGTGAATGCCCAACTCTTACTCCGTATTTATTTCTGTGTAGGTGTGGAAGCTGAAAGGTGAAGAGTACAGAGTTCATGGGATGTGGGGATGGCAGTGGCTGTCATCCCACCGGCGGGCACCCCACATTCCCATGGGCACAGTGGGGCTGCGGGCAGGAGGAGATAAATACATGGTACCAATCATGGGGCCTGGTGGCTTGAAAAGTCTATCACTCAACCCAGGAATGTACAGACAACTAGCTGCTAAGACACCCTCACTGCGGCCCAGCCTCCTTTCACCCAACCAGCGGAGAGAGTTGGAACAGTTGTCAGGAGAAACGGAGAAGAAGAATGAAATTATCATCGCTAGTGCCAGTAAGACACTATGCACTTATTGAATTTACTCATAGCTATCCATTTTATATAATGGTTTTATGTTTAAGATTCTGTTTGTGTATTGAATGGTGGTCTTGTGATTAGGGTACTAGCCAGTGACAACTTCCTCGTGTACTGTTGTTTTTCAAGTTTAGCATTTTTTGTACCATAAATAACCTTGCTAAATTTAAAGTATCCAAATGGATTTCCAAGTCGGTCTGGTTTTTGCTTTATTCCCCGTTTTGTGAACATTTTCCCTTTATTAATAAAACCAGAGTCAACTAACAAAAAAAAACAGGTATAATGCGATAATGGTAAGGTAAAATACTGCAGGATAAATAAGACAGCACTTACATGAGACACAGAAATCATGCACTTGGGTGAATGGTGGGTTGACACTTGTCATCACTTACCATGATCTTGAGATGTGGCAAGAGCAGTATCCATGTGTGTGTGATTGTCTGAATATTTATTTTTCTAACTGTTCTTATTGTTCACTCAGGAGCTCCAGTAAGTTTTAATTTCACAGGTTTTCATTCCATGCTTGATGTACATTGGAATTAAAGAACTAACCAGAACTATTGCCAGACGCCTCAATCCCGTTTGGGGTGGCCACAAACAAATCGCTTCCAAGTCACCCTGTCCCCCGCCATTTCACTGCCCCGCTCCCAACTCACACCCCCCTCTCTCATATACCTCTCCACCCCATCCCTCCATCTCATCCCTTGTATTACCAGAACTACTGAGTATATAAAAGAACACGAAAACAAAGGGATAAATGTTCACACAATCACATCCACCATTCACCCAGCCGCATCACCTCTGTCGCACGAAAGTGCTGTCTTATTGATTGTGCAGTGTTTTAGGTTACTGTTATTTCACTCTGATCTTTCCTTTATTTGCTAAACTATATTTTGTGCTCTTGTTTTTGTTTGTTCTTCACTGTTAGTGGTTTTAGTCATGCAGGTGGGTCTCCTCCACACCCCTACCACTCAGCCTGCCATATCCAGGGTTCGTACTAGCAATATTATGGTCATGAAAAGTTCATCCAAACATCCAACTGCCTTAAAAAAAAAAAAAAAAAAAAAAAAAAAAAAAGGCACCACCTGCTCCTGTGGTGCAGCCTAGTAAGATGTCGCTGTGAGCTTTTCAAAGTGGTGACCTGTGAGCGACGTTGCCTGGTGTCGCAAACATCCACTACTCGAACTTGCGAAGTTTAAACTAAAATGTGTTATCATTGATGATGTGTAGTGATTATATGTAGGCATGAAGCATAATTTGACTAAATTTTATCATGTGAAACTTAACAAACAGCTGTATATGAGCTCAGTCTCCAGGTGAGTAGATTTTTTAGAGTGATGAATTGCCATGAGAGAGAGTAAGTAGGTCATATACAGTTAAACCTACCGACCTTCATTAGCTTTGTCTCACGCACTACGTCCTATGGGAATAGCTGTTGCCACGTATGAAAGATTTTACCAGACTTCCTTTATATTGTCACAAATTCAAGTCCTTGTTGTAAGTTACCCTTTTGGACATCCTCTTTTGGTAATGTCCTCAGTGAATTAAGGATATATTAACACTACATGTTTCATTGCTGTCTGTAAATATACGGTAATACATTAGTTTCCAGTTTTCCAATATAAATTGTATGTTAAATGTTGTGATGTTTTAGGATACATGTCATGTGTATAATGATGACTGCATGTAATACTTCATTGTACTTGCATCTTTAGCTGGGCAGCAGAAGGTGGAGGTGGGGACGGTAAACTTGGAGGAACACTTTGAGGACGGGTTGATCAACGTGTCGCGAGCCCTCACCTCCCGGTCTCGCTTCCTATACCCTAAGGTGGCTAAGGCAGCGGCACTGGATGGACTACTCGCACGCCGCCTGGCCTTACGCACACAGGAAGAAAAAGATCTGGCTAATAAGGTGGGCTCAGGGGAAGTGGTCTAAGCTGGGTTCTCTATCATTTTCTAGCCTACAGTCATTATCCTGACTTTCTTTTTCCTTTGTGCCTTAGCCATTATCCCTCTCTAAAAATTATCAGAGTTGGGGGATTACTTTACAGTGTGATTCTAGTGACTGAAAAAGTTTGCAAGAAGGAAAAAAAGAGGGAGATTTTCAAAATACTGTAATTGTTTGTGCAAATGGACTGATTGCACTCCCCCCTAAAAGCACAATAACTTCAGGTTCTCTTTTGTAATAGAATGAATATCATTGAGTTAGAATCAAACAACAGCCATGCAGTAAAGCAGGGGCCAGCTCATTGCTGGGTGACATCCTTTTAATCACATCTGCCCAAGGTGAGTTACATGGCATTGTCATTATGTTCTTTTCCTCTTATTAAAGTATAGTATTATGGACTGGTATTGTGCACAGTCTGGTGAGGCTCTGCTTCACTATTATCTTTGTAATTTTTTGTAGAGAGGTGGCCATCATTCCCAATGGGTCCAGGTTCAGATCTTTGACTGGGGTAGGGAATAGTTTAAGGATTTGAATATTGTTAAGGCAGGCATCACTAATCTGCCATAAGAGCTGCTGACATGCTGTAAAAACACCCCTGCGAATACTGATACACCAGTCCTGTATGATACAGCCCTAGCTTGTATTCAGTATAGATGGTGGGTACTAGCGCCGAAGTGGTGACGTACAGGTGAAGTATGTAGGAGGACTGCTGAGCCACAGTGTACTGAGCCTGTGTCCGGAGTTTGGGAGGGGGAAACCTAACTTTTACTACAGGATTTGCATAAAGTTACTTGATGTAGGTACGTGATCTTTTAATCGGCAGACTTGGGACCTGAGTGTTTCCGGTTTCTGGGACTTTCCAGTTTTCCTTGAATGAGCCTAAACTTCGGTATGGCAGCACCAAATGTTCCTAGTAATTCAATACAGTAAACTCTCAGTTATGGAGCGTAACTCAGCTTAGCCTTTTGCTGAACAATATGAAATGCTGGATATTGCATAGTACCCCCAGTCGGCACAATATTCGACGTCGAGCTGGATATTGCTTTACTGTCCGTCTCTACCTTCTATCCTAAAAACTTTCCCATGAGTAAAAGATGAAAATTAACCATAGAATACAATAAAATAATGATATGGTACAGCAATACAGAGCCAGTTGGTTACTGTTTTTGAGCCGGTTGGTACACCTCGATGCTGGATATTACATAGAATTCCTGGATACTTTCCATACTGGCATTGGATACTGCATAAATTTGCTGGATATTGTTTTAATAGAGCAAAGCAGCAGTGCCGGATATTGTGTTGGGCCGGATATTGTGATGACTGATAATTGAGAGTTTACTGTACTGGCAGTTGTAATTCAGTGGTCTCATTGATAAAGCTTCAGTCACTTTTACAATTAGATAACTAATGTATTACTGTAACAATGTATTATATCTTCCAAAATTTTCAGTAAGTTTCACTAACCGTATGTAAGTGGTGCAGTCATTATGCATCGTATTATTTTCCGTAGTAACGTCATTTTCCATTACAGTATTATCATTACCATATATATTTACAGCAGTGGTAGTGAAAACTATAAAAAGTATTGAATACTGTGTATTTTATTTATTAAATTCCTTTGGAAACGAGTCAATTAAGTGGCAGTGTATAGCTAATCGGCGCTGCTCACACCACTTGTTTCACCATCCTCTGCCTGGCTAGTGTGACGAATTACTGAATTGGCACGTTTAATTGGAAAGTTTCAAAATTTTTATTGTCATATAGGTTCATACACACCTGATTATCTGAAATTTGGTTTTAAAAAATTGTGCTTAACCCTTGTATTACCATTTGACGCAGGCTGCGTCCTACTGCAAGCGAGTACTCAGGACACGGGCCTCGGCACCCAAGGCCACATGCTGAGAGACCCCCCCCCGTCACCATGCCATTCTCACGCACTTGGTAGTTCATAAACAATTTATCCTCACCCTTATTTATGCTTCGATAATCATAATTTTTTTTCACGGTAATCCTGAATAAATGTACTTGCTTAAAGTTGTGTAAAAAGATCAGCCGAATGCAAATTATGCCTTAATTTATTTATTTTTTTTTTTACTTCAGTTTTCTCATAGAAATATAACTTTTATGGTAAATGTTACTGAGAAAAATTTATCAGGAATTTATTTGGCTACAGTTTGGTGTATAAAGGAATACTGTAGGTCAGTTAGAGGTGATTTTACAGAACGCGAAAGGAAATTATCTTACGCTCGAGCATGACTTGTAGCACACTGACTGGGACAGTGGGGCGACACTGGGTGCTGTGTGGATTAAGCACGATGGAAGGATACATGGGGGACACAAGTAGTGCTTTGTTCTCACCCAGAAATGGATGCAAAATCATTCTGTAATTTTAAAAAACAGGCCATTTCGTTCGACGCAACTGGCGTCGAATGGTAACGAGCGGGTGATATGTGCACAGACACAGCCTGTGTCAGATGGTAATGAGTGGGTGAAATTTGCACCACACCCATTAAATACGAAAGGGTTAATTTAACCATTAACAAAAATTCAGGATTCAGAGTGAAAGCTTGCCAAAGTTAGTGGAAGTGTTTTGCCTGTAGCATGCAGCTTGCCTGACAGATTCCTGTTTTGCATAAATACTTATTTAAAATGCAGATACTGTATATTTATTTGATCTTCAAATCAGACTTAATGCCAGATAGAAATCTGTCAAGGGGTGTTGGCGATCTGAATAGGAAACATCTGCCAACTTTAGCAGGTTTTTGTTCTAAATCCTTTTATATATATACAGTATATATATATAATAATAAATTAAGCACAAGTTTTTTTTCACCTGATTTCAGATAATTAGCTGTGTATGAATATATGGTGATAAAATACTATAAATTGAAAGTGCCAATTCGATAAATGACCTGCGATTCGATAATTAGTTGTACTGCTGGCCACCAATGTGGCCAAGTTGTGCGCCCTCCATCGTCATGTAGCCACATCACTCATCCCAACACAATTCCAGTCTAATAAAGTAACAGGCACAACACTACTAGGCAATAATTTTCTTCATGTAATCAGAAAATGAAAGAGAGAATGAGAAATGAAAATGATTGGGAGAATAGGAACAAGTGAATATCACATCCATCACTTAATGCTTTCACAGAGGCACTTGTCAGATTTCTTTCATATCTCCACTTTTTGTCATTATGGAGTGTTTTAGGCATGGTGAACTAATAAATATTGATGAGATATGCAGTGCTACGGATGGGCAGACAAGCAGCATCGTGACTCAGGCCTTGACTGAGGGAGCAGGAGGGAATGACTAAGGAAGTGGCTGAGTGGGAGGGAACAGAGAAGTCTCCCAGTTACTGTGTGAATTGGACAGGAAACATCACAGTGCCACCAAAGCAGAGTGGCAGATATAGGAACTGCGAAAATCACGGAATTTTAAATTTTTCCTTCAAATTTGTGTATTTTTGTTGTTTACATGAGCAAATGGATGGTTTTCAGTGAGATTCAGTTTTTTGCTTTCTGGTTAAGAGATCATGTACGTGTATTAGTTTTCACACCATTTTATCACAGTTGCTATAACTGAATGATAACTTTGAACATAGGACTGAATTATTACATCATCATTGTAAGTTCTGAATTGTTTGCTCATTCTTCAGCTTGATTTCCATTGTCTTCACATCTCGGGTAAAGCATTGAGAACAGAGACCTTTGGCTGATGTTGTAGCCCGTGGCTAATCTGGATGTGAACCTAGTGAACTGAAGGCTAAATGTAGTTTCCTTTTTCCTTCAGTCCATTACCTTCCTCTCAAGGGACAGTGAGGGAATTGAGGGATGCTTGTATAACCAGTAATTGTCTTGTAGGTAGCAAGAATATAATAAATATAGTCTGTATAATAAATGATGATGGATGGATGGATTTAGGCAGAGTGTTCAGAAGTCATATAAGAAGAATTTACTCAGTAAATTCTTGTGTGGTGATGATTTGTGGATCCTACCCACCCCATTTATTTGTGTGGGGGCACTCATGATCCACTTGATGTAGTGCTGCTTTGGGTGTCTGCCCTTTCCTCTTTTTCTTCTTTCTTCTTCTGTCTTTCCTTCATTCTTTCCTCTTCCTTCTACCTACGGGTGACTTTACACTCCCTCTTCTGTCTTTCTTTCCTTCATTCTCTCCTCTTCCTTCTGCCTGTGGGTGACTTTACACTCCCTTTTCTTTCCTTCATTCTTGTCTCATCCTTCTCCCTACGGATGACTTTGCACTCCCTGTTCTGTCTTTCTTTCCTTCACTCTTTCCTCTTCCTTCTGCCTATGGGTGACTCTACACTGAGTGACAAGCCAAATGGTTTCCTGGACACCAGGAAACCATTTACTATATTGGGTGGTAATCATATAATCAGATTATGGTGCCTGGTGGGTTAGTGGATAATTAAGGTGCTCCAGTCGGAGTAAGCCAGTGCAGGTTTAAATCCAAGGAGTGGTTGGGGTTTAATCCTCACGTAATGCCACTCAGGGATGAGTGAGGCTTGTCACTTTCATCTTAAATGTCAGGACCAACATGCCTAGCCCTGCGCTCCTACGCTCCTCATGGGGCAACGTAGGATTGGATGATAGATGAATGGATGGAGTAGGTGCCAAATGGTAATTAGTATGAAGTGCTAATATAGAATTACTATTGTGCTGTAAATTGTGCCCATATTAAATTACCTTGTATTATTTCCACCGCAGAAGTGCCCTGGTTCAGACTGGCGAAAGACTGAAGAGGAAGAAGATGAAATCGATGTTGAAAATGATGATTCTGACGCCACACTTAGTGATCATTCAGACCACCGCCCTCCTATAGATGAGATACCGGATTCCCAACGCTCCACCATACACAAACAACGGCCGGCAGGGAATCTTTTAAAAGAGATTCGCACTCTAAAGGCAAAATATGAAGCTCTAGATGACACGGATAGTCAGTATGCTTGTTACTCAGCCATTTGTCAGAGTGGTAATCGATGTCAGTGTTACTCTCCTCTCTGTCTTCTCAAAAACCGTACAAGAGAAAAGCTTGTGAACAGTGTAAAAAACTACCGAATAGTGACCAGCAAACCTGCTCCCTTTGATGAGGTTGGGGCCCACAGTCCAGTTAGATTGACAGATGCCACGGAAAGTGAAAAAAGTGAATCTGTGAGTGATAATGTGGGTAATAGTGCATCATCTAGTAGTGTATCCTCAAGTAGTGCTTCAGGGAGTGGTGCGTCCAATAGTGGTGTAAATGGACAGAACACTAATACTGCCAGTGCCTCGGCAGACTCAAGCCAAATCAAACCAGAGAGTGGCACAGACTCGAATGATGGCCGGTCGTCCAGAGCTAGTAGTGAGATTAAGATAAGAATGGATGAGGACCTGGATGAGACTAGCCAGGGCTCAGTGGAAAATAAATATGGCTTGAAAAACGACCGGACTCAAAGCTCCGAGTCCACCTCTGGCAAAGTGTACCTGAAAAAACTATCAAACGAGACTAAACGTAGCGGTCGAAAACTTCAGTACCGTGTGCCCCAGTTTACTACCTTCAGGATTGGGAAAAAGAAGGATGGTAAGGAGACAAGGCCCACAAGTATCCTGGTCCTACCCTCTTACGAATTGCGGACATTGGCGCGAAAGGGTGGCAGATATTATGTAGCAGGGTTTAACCACAATGCAAAAGCGAACAATGTGGTGTGGCCTTACCCTTGCTCAAGGCCTGTTTTTAAAACAACTTGGATGTACCGCACAGCCAACATGCCTACCTTGAATGCAGCCTCAATGCAGCTTCGTATCCTATGGGTCTGTTTGCGGTGGGACGACATGCAAGAGAAGGGCCCAGGGGATGGCCGTAAGCAGATCACAACCGACATGGAGATTATACAAACAGAAATTCTGAAACGTAAACATGCAGGACGGTTCCTAGAGAAGACCACCTACCTCCGCCGCAAAGTCATCATCCCTTTTGATGTTCCTAAGCCTGTCAGAGGTGAGAATCTTCTTATATTAGCAGTTTAAGGAAATTCAGTGATATATTGAAGTAGGCTAATGTTAGTGTGAACTGTTAGTGATATGCAGGTGTTGAAATAGATATTAGAGTGGGCTGTTTGTGATATACTGAGGTGGTGGTTAGTGTGAACGCTTTCTTGTCTGACCCTTCACTGCACATCCTAACTGCTTAACCTCTTCAATCCAGTGCTGGATTGTATATCTTTCACTTGTTTATTCCAGGTGATATTATTCAGTACAAGAAAGCCCTATTGATCTGCAGGGGTTAGATACTGTATATCATCATCATCATTATAGTCTTCATTAAATTCATCAGTCTTAGAGGTCTGAATAAAATTGTATAGAGACAACAGGAATAAGACATAAACGGCATTATTGGGTTAAAGGGTATTGAACAGTGTTATGTTATGGTTCCTTTATTGATTAACAACTTCACAGTACCGTAAACTGGGGTGAATTCAGACGATTTTTTCCTTTTTTTGTGCCATGGAATCTAGTTTTTAATTCAGTCCAAGGTCTTAAGTATTGTACGTGGGGCTGGTCCACAAGGGTATCGAATCATAGCAGTAAGAAATTTAAAATGTTTCATGTATAATAATAGCAAATATAGTAATGCGTGTCCGAAAATGTTCTCACACTCTGGTTAATTCGGACTATCTATCTGTCTATTGCCAGACGCCTCAATCCCGTTTGGGGTGGCCACAAACAAATCGCTTCCAAGTCGCCCTGTCCCCCGCCATTTCACTGCCCTGCTCCCAACTCACACACCCCTCTCTCATATACCTCTCCACCCCATCCCTCCATCTCATCCTCGGCCTCCCCATCCCTCTTCCCCCCTCCACCTCACTCACATACACTCTCTTCATCAGTCTTTCACCCTCCATCCTCTCCACATGGCCAAACCACCTCAGTGTGTTCCTCATAACGCTTCCAATCACATCCACATCAACACCACAACGCTCCTTTATATCCTCATTCGTCAGCCTGTCTCTCCATGTGACTCCACAGGCTCCTCTTAAATAACTCATTTCCACTGCTCTCACTCTTGACTTGTGGCCTTCCAACAACGTCCAAGCTTCACTTCCGTACGTTAGAGTTGGTATCACAATACTGTCATGTAGTAACTTTTTCACTTCCATGCTCACTTCCCTGTTTCTTATCACTGCTTTCAAAGAACCAGCAACCTTTCTTCCCTGCTGTACCCTTTCAAGCACTTCACCCTCCAAACTCCATCCTTACTCATCACACTACCCAAGTACTTAAACGTACACACTGTGTAAATTCATACATAAATAGAAAATGAATGCACATAACTACCCTGGGTTCCCAGTTTAGTCTCGGCTGTATGTAGGTCCATTTTGGACTTTCTGGGTCTTTTTAAAAAATGTTCTTTAGTACAAAAATAATGCCACTCACTGACAAAATAAGCTATTGACTGTAATGAGATATGAACACAACAGCAATGTTATTTTTTTCCATGGTTTAAATAAAACATATTAGAACACATGTAGATAATATAAATCTAGCAACAAACCTTAGTACTGTATAAACTTAACAAATAATTTCTGACTAATATTTTCGTTTTTGGAAGACTAATGGAAAATTAGTTAAAGGTGATATTTAACATGATTATTTGGCTTTACCAATTTTTTGCTTGCCTTTTTCACTATGATAAGGACCTTGATCTCCATCAGTTCATTTCTTAAATGTTCGAGTCATTGCTTAAACAGGTAGTATCATAAAAGCTCAAGAGTATGCCTGTAAATGACACATATGAACCCAGTTACACACAATATCCACATCTGGCAAATTACAGGCAATTGTAAGTTGTAAAAAGTGTTATTTTTTCGTTTATACTCCCCCGTCCGAATTCACCCCAGTGTCTGAAGTGTCTCCAATTTGCATTAAAATTTAAAAAAATTCATTAAATTCCCAGTTAAGAGATTAATTAAAAAGATACCTGTAACGCCACTTACTTTGCACTTTCACATAACGCATGAAAGTACCAGTACATGTGGGCACCGAAGATTAACCTGCATCTATTCATTAACATTTCTGCCAAAGAAAGTTTCCCAATGTTATGAATTTTATTCTTTTTACATGTGTTTGCTTTTTAATATATATTTGGTATGTGTCATGTGATATATTAAATATCTTAATACACAAAAGTACAGTAAAGAACTACAAACAGTTGGGTGCAAACAGATTTCTAATATGTTTATTCATTAATTATTAATTAATTTGAATAACTTTTTATTGCAATAATATCTGAATTCGCCCTGAGTCCGAAGTCTGCCAAGTTTATGGTAAGTTATGTATTAGTGGAAGCAAGCTAAATGTCCAATTACAGTACTGTACTGTGTGTGTGTACTGTGAGGAGGAAGGATACACCATGATATTTAGGGAGGAAGGAGATGCAGGACACAGTGTGTGCTGGGGATTGTCCAAAAAATGTTGTATATGATGGCATACCAGTATTAATGCATGACATGTTAACCAGTGCCAGCTGAATATTTTTGTATGTTATAAGCATGTGTAAGGGCAAATGGGCAACTAAACGAATGGTTCATGATTGGTGCGGGCATGCGACAAGGTTGTGTGATGTCCCAATGGTTGTTCAGTATACAGTATACCTGTATATACAGTATATGGATGAGGTGATGAGAGAAGTAAAAACACAAGTAATGGAGAGGGGGATGGCATGGGTAATGAATGGTGATGGATGGAATATCTCAAATTTGTTGTATGCTGATGATGTGTTACTACTTGCAAATACCAGACAAGAACTTGGTAGACTGGCGCAGAGTTTTGCGGATGTCTGTGAGTGTTATGCCTTGAGAGTAAATGTAGAAATGAGGAAAGTGATGGTTATTGAAAAAGAAAGTGACACCCAATGTGATGTTACAGTAAATGGAGAGAGAATGGAATTGGTGAGAGAGTTCAAATACCTGGGTACGGTGATAGAAGAGAGAGGAAAATGTGCAAAAGAAGTGGAAAGTAGAGTGACACAATGAAGAAAAGTACAGTGGAGTCGCCTAATTCGTGTATCTCTAAGCCATGGATTTGTAGTACCGGGTAGTAGTAGTAGTAGTTGTTCTCTAGGCAGTCTGGCCGAACAGCCCCAAGTCCTTAACCCCTACACCGCGGGCATGTTTACCGATGTTTTGCGTGTGCCGCGGAGTTATTCGGGCTCCGACAGACTCTCAAAAAATATTTGCCAAAAATCAGTTATTAGTCCTAGAATATTAAAATTATATATGCTTATGGCACATACCTTCAGCTTTCTCCTGGAATATTTGTTGAGCCTTCGTCAGTTACCGTAGGACTTGTGGAGACCTCTGAAGTTGGGTAACGAAGTCTCCAATTTACACTTCCCGACAACCCGTAATATGATTACCACAGCCAGATATTAACACTATAAACACTACTCCATGATTTTCAAGTAGTTTGGGATCCATACTCCAAAAAAAAAACCCACTGTGAAAGCAATGAAAATTATGAGCGCGTCTGACCGCCGCACTTGCGCTAGTTCGCTCTTGGTACTCTGTCATTTATTATTCATAAAACCCCTCACACTTTATATTTCTATTACTATATAACACTTATATATATCTACAGTCTTTATCCATAAGTTACCTTCAGTAGTATTAGTTTATTGTCACTGTAGGGATTCAATTTCTTTCAGTAAAATATGTAGCATTCACTTTCTCGTCCTGTATACTAGCATTGAGAGTGAATGTCACTTTCATCTTCACTGTCATAACTCATAGTATTCAGACATGCTAGAGTGAAACTTTCACTTTCATTACTCCTAGGGTATATACTCGTATTCTTATAATACTGCTCATTTACATTTCTATTTACGTTCTCTATTTTATTTACGTTATTTACATTTCTATTTTATTTACACTGTGTTATGCACTGTCACTTGAAGTAACTTATAAAACTATTTTCCATTGTTCACGTGTATTTACATTCATTACTTTCACTTGCTGTTTACACATTATTTACACATTATTTACAATTCCACTTGCACTGTTTTACTCAATAGAAAGATCGTAGTCACTCTTTTATCAATTGTCAGCCCTTTACCTCTTTCCACACGAGGTTTAGTAGGGGGTAAAGGTCACAGGGCCCTTTGCATGGGGGAGAAAAAGGCCCTGAAGTCAGCAAGAGGAACTGACGTGTACCTCCTCTTCGGAAGATGAGAGAGAACTGATAAAGGAGGGCCAGCCCGGGTTGAGGCCTACTTAGGGGATATTCAGTACTACCAACGTAGCTCTTGAAACAGCTATGTATTTCACTGAAATGATTGGCAGGAAATCTAGACAATACATTATAAATTAGGTAGTTCCAGGTGAATGTAAATATCACTTAGGCTTCTCCCTTCCCTCCTTATATGTATATTTATTACGAAAATAGATTATATGGCATATTTCAAGGGGAAAAAAACAGCGAAAATTAGCGAACGAGTGCACGTGAGGTGTTGTCAGGTGATAATTAGCCAATTCCAGGTGTATGGCACTCTCACTTACCTTATTTCTTCCTTGTATATATTATTTGGTATAAGAATAGGGCATAGGGCTTATTTCAATGGATGAAATCAGTGAAAAATTCCAAGGAAGATTTACTTTGCGTAGCACGGCCGGGCAGGCGAGAGGACAGGGTAATGGGGGGGGGGGTAGGGAGGGTAGTCAAGAACGGGGAGAAATGGCTAAATTGTCAACAATGGATGGGAGTACAGATGAGATTAGGAGTGCTGACTAGTGTTGGACATTGGCAGTACTGATAGATGATACAAGCCCCCACTTGGAAGCCTGGGTGAATTCAAAATAACACAGAATCACAAAAGCGACGCCCCGCGGTATGATCCCTTGCTCCCAAGCGTCACGAAAGTGACGTCCCGCGGTTAAGGGGTTAAGGAATGCTACGACCGAGACCGGGCTTTCTCACAGAGCTCTGAAGGAGTGTATGTTGTTGTTGTTGCCGCAGGTGATTGTGTGCAATGCAGTCTTCCATAATGTGCTTTATAGTATGGGGTGCTGTGTTGCATCCTGGACAGGCATTAGCAACGGAGTCATATGTGGTAATTTGCCCAACCAGCCCCTATTTTTTTTTTTTATTCCTCGAAGAAAATAAAAAATGCGGTTCCTAGGTTCCAAAATGGCTCATTTCCGAGGAGATTTATAATATCCAGGCGCCTGTGATGTATTCCGCGGCTGCTATCCGGTCACAGACAACCTAGACCCAGCACCCAATCACTGCCCGGCCCTGGTGGCATGTGCGCACACTACAGCTGCTGTGTTTTGTTTACCTCCTCTCCCACCAGCCACCAAGTACGTGTGTTTCCCGTGAGTTCTGAGCGCTACCTGGCCTTTTTTTTTTTGTCGAGGTTACCTCTCCCTGGGCTCTGTTATGGATGGCCCCAACCTGCCAAGGTGACGTTCGTCCCAGCTGGGGTCCAAGAAGAAGGCTCCTTTCAGTTAAATACATGCATTGAATATTTCTAAGATTGTCTGTTTGTGTTTTCTGTTGGCTAGTTAGGTGTAGGTAGGGTGCTGTAAGAGGGGTCCACGAGGGCCCAGACTAAAGTATTCTTTTTTCCCATTGGCTCTCAACATTGTAAACCGTGGATTTCGTAATCCACGGGTAGGCACCAGTCTCTAATTGCCGTGGATTAGGCAGCTCCACTGTAGCTGGTGCAATGAAGTCCTTGATAAGAAACAGAGGCTTGAGTGTTGCAGCTGCACGAGGCTTACATGAAGGAGTGTTAGTGCCAACTTTAACATATGAATGTGAGACTTTGGTGTGGCATGAAAATGAAGAGTCAAGAGTGAGAGCAGTGGAGATGGAACTGCTGAGGAATGTATGTGAGTACAGAGAGCGCATGGAATATGAAATAATGTGATTCATCAAAGATGTGGAGTGGGGAAGTTTGTGGATACCAGAATCGAAGAGAGTGTACTGAGATGGTATGTTCATGTGGAGAGAATGGATAACAATAGAATGGTGAAAAAGGTATATCTGACCGAATTTGAAGGAGGGAGGAGGCAAGGTAGGCCAAGGAGAAGGTGGAGGGATATGGTGGATAAGTGTGTGAGGAAGAGGTTTGGAAGTCAGTGAGGCAAAGGGACTGACAAGTGATCGAGATGGCTGGATGAATATTGTGAGGAAAAGTGCACGATCAGGGATTTGGCACCCCTTTTTAACGTGACAGCATTTGGATTGACTCTGTCAGATACGTTTATTTGAAGCTACAGTAGGTGACGAATGTTTTTGGCATATCAGATTGAGCCAGGATTCCGGGGGCTTAAATGGTGAGTGAATGGAAGCATGCCCCATTGGATTAGTCAAATTTGGGCTATCTGGACGTCACTGCTCCTCACCCTACCCAGGGTGGGAAAGGAGGTGTGGATGATGATGATGATGATGATGATGATGATGATGATGATGATGATGAAGCATCAGTAAATGAATAAAGCATGTAGAGGAATAAAGGGGTTATGGTACCTCACATACTTGGTTGCAGCTTCACAGGATAAGTCAGTAATTTAACTAGCAAGTTAAAAATGGTAACTACAGGGATTGTATTGTGCATTTCCATACATAATTCAACCATCCATTCTAATTCTTTGACAGTTCCTTAGTTTCCGCACCTTGTATGCCGGTACCTCTTATTCTCACACACTTAAGCCATATGTAGGCTGTATGAATGCAGAACAGAAGAACAGTTGATTATTTAAGAGATGTTAGATTTTTTAAATATCAATTTTACAGGATGAGTGTTTTTATGGGTCACGATGCCTTGCTCTGAATTTGACTTAATGGATGATAAATTTATCTTTATTCTTTTCAGTACTTATACTGTATGTTCTGCATGCATAAAGTAAATGATGGGTGGTCTTTTTATGTTTAATTTTGCCATTGACTTTTAACATAGCTAGTTATGTTTTTGTAGCTTCAGTAGTGGTTTGTGGTAGGTGGGGGAACTCACCATTCACTCACTAGATGTAGTGCTGCTTTGGGTGTCAACCCTTTCCTTTCTTCCTTCCTCTTCTGTCTTTCTTTTCTTCATTCTTTCCTCTTCCTTATGCCTATGGGTGACTTTACACTCCCTCTTCTATCTTTTATTCCTTCATTCTTTCCTCTTTCTTCTGCCAGTGGGTGACTTTACATTCCCTCCTCTGTCTTTCTTTCCTTCATTCTTTCCTCTTCCTTCTGGCTGTGGATGACTCTATGCTGAGTGACAAGCCCAATGGTTTCCTGTACACCAAGAAACCATTTACTATGCTGGGTGGTAACCATATAACTAGATTATGGCACCTGGTGGTTAAGTGGGTAATTAAGGCACTCCAATCGGATTGAGCCTGTGTAGGTTTATATCCAAGGGGGGGTTGGGCTTACTGCTCATGTAGTGCCACTCAGGGATGGGTGAGGCTGGTCACTCTCATCTTAAACGTCAGGACCAACTTGCGCAAGCCCCAAGTTTGTAAGCTTCTCATAGGGTGACATAGGATTGGATGATGGATGGACAGTAGTGGCAGATACTATTCTGGATTTTTTTTTTTTTTTTTTTTTTTTTTTTTTTTTAAATATATAAAGCCCTAAGCACACATTGTAGAGGATGTAGAGAATAAGTTAGCAAATAATTTGTAAGACTTAACATCATTTTGTGTTCTCTCAAACATTATAGTACTTTTTGTGTTCTGCCATTTATTCATTTTTTTTCATTCATTGCCTGACGCCATGTATCCCAAATGGGGTGGCCAAGGGCTTAGAGTTAATTGTTTTACAGGGAGGGGCACTAATCCTCCACCAACCCCACTTTATTAATATATCATAGTGGGGGCACACACAATCCACTCACTTAATGTAGTGCTGCTTTGGGTGTCTGCTCATTCCTTTCTTCCCTCCTTCCTCTTCTTTCTTTCTTTTCTTCATTCCTCTTCCTTCTGCCCACAGGTGACTTTACACTCCCTCTTCTGCCTTTCTTTTACTTCGTTCTTTCCTCTTCCATCTGGCTTTGGGTGGCTGTATTCTGAATGACAAGCCAAATGGTGTCCTGTACACCAGAAAACCATTTACTACTCTGGATGGTAACCATATAACCAAAGTATGGTGCTTGGTGGTGTAGTGGGTAATTAAGATGCTCCAGTCGGATTGAATCGGTGAAGGTTTATATCCAAGGGATGGTTGGGGTTTATTGCTCACGTAATGTCACTCAGGGATGAATGAGGCAGGTCACTCTCATCTTAAATGTCAGGACCAACTTGCCTAGCCCCGAGCTCCTACGTTCCTCATGAGGCAACATGGGTTTGGATGATGGATGGATGGATGGATCATCAATAATTTGATTACTGTATTGTTTTTATTGGTGTTGTGGCTACAGGCTAATCTGGACATGAACCTGATGGACTTAAGGCTGAAGGTGTCCTCCAGCAGTCCAGCAGTCCATTTTTGGTAGGTGGAGGGAGTTAGGTATGCTCATATAACCAGGCACTGGAGCCACCCAGATGATATTTGTGCCACCATGTGAAGGCATCCATAATCAACACCAGTTATTTGATTAATACATTTTTAAGTTCGTGGTTGTCTACAGCTTATGAACTGGTAATTTTAGAAAACAGTAGTGTAGCCATAGGCCCTTCTGAATTCAAAGTAGGTAATGTGGGAAAGGGTGGATGAACAGTTCACGAGTACTGCAAGGGGCACTGAGAAATTTGGGACTGCCAGAGTGGCTAGTATATTTGATAATGAAGGTGTATGATGGATCAAGAATGTGTGAGAGTAGATGGTGTAGAGAAAAATAGCAATAGAGTGTGTTGCCTCAGGAGTCTTCCTTGAGACCCTGTTGTTTCTTGTGGTACTTTTAGCAGGTACTTTCAGCATTTTCATGAAATTCAGTTTCAGGTTTTGGAAAGTTTTGTTTTATTTATTTAGGTTCCATCATGCTTTCATGCATCAGTCTTGGTTACCTAATAGCAGTCCTGCACACTGCTCGATGTCTGGCAGGTGCTCTATTCAGTCTCTTATCCCTGAGGTCATGCTCTGTGACCATGTCCCAGGTTATTTTGGTCTACCTCTTGCAACTCTGCCCCCAGCGTTCACACATTTCATCCTCCACGCCCAGTTGTCATCCTCTATCCTCTCGACATGCCCAGACCATCTCAATCTACCCCTTTTCATCACAACACAGATGCATTCAAGTTGCTTTGAGAATTGTTGTATGCTAATGATTTGGTTCTGATTGCTGATATTGAAGATAGGCTGTGGAGAATTTTAGTAAGCGAAAGGAGGGTGTGCTGAAGGGAAATTGTGTAGTTTAGGGTTTTGAGAGTGCATTTGGTGAAGACAAAAGATTAGCCTATAGTCAGTGGTGTGGACAGAGGCACATTGATGGAGAGTGGTCAGTGACCATATGCTGTATTCAGGATGTTCATAATAGCCTAACTCTAGCTTGTGTGATGTTTGTGGAGGGTAGTTACAGTAGAGATGTAGTAGTGTGACAAAATTTGAAAATATAATATAATTCCCCCCCTCTCCCGGGAACGACTTGAGATGCCTGGAACCACTGTCTGACTCTCTTCTTCTTCATTTCTGCAACATTCACAGCCTTTCCTCTAACTTTCGCTCTGTTGAGCACTACCTCTTCTCCTCTAAACCTCACCTTCTTTTTCTGAGACTCAGCTGTCTGAGGCAACTGACAGCAAACCCTTATCTGTATCCTCCTACTTTCTCTATACTCATTTCAAAGCCAAAGGTGGCTGTTGTGTATATATATGCAACGACTTATCTTGCTCTCGTGTTCCTGAACTCGATTCTTCTGAATTCTCTACACTCTGGCTTCAGCTTTCCTGTCATTCTCTGACTAAATATATCTGTGCTGTTTACTTATCCCCTAATTTTACTGACTATCAAAAATTCTTCGACTATCTTACTTCTACGATGGAACACATTCTATCCATCTCTCCTTTCTCTGAAATCTCCATTCTAGGAGATTTTAATGTTCACCACCACCTTTGGCTCTCTCCCTTCACTGATCCACCTGGTGAACAAGCCTACATCTTTTCTATCCTTAATGACCTAGAGCAGCTTGTACAGCACCCTACCCTTATCCCAGACTGCCCTGGAGAGAGCTCCAGTATACTTGACCTCTTCCTTACAACTAATCCTTCTGCTTACACTGTTAATCTTTTCTCTCCTTTGGGCTTCTCCGATCACAACCTTATCGCCTTAACCTGTCCTATCACTCCGGTACGGCCTGTGGACCCTCTAGGGAAACGTCGTCTGTGGCATTTTGGAGCCGCGGATTGGGAGGCCCTCAGGCAGCACATCTTTGATTTTCCGTGGAATGATTATTTCTTCCATGGCCGGGAGCCATCTGAGTGTGCCTTGCGCATTACGGAGGTTATTCTCTCGGGCATGGAAGCATACATTCCTTTCTCATAGCCTTTGACTAACACAAGAAAGCCTTGGTTTAATCACGCTTGTTCTAATCCTGTCCGCAACACACCCCTGAATCACATCATCTTTACCTTTCTTCCCGGAATCGTGCTAAGTCTGCTCTTCACTCTGCTAAAAATAATTTCATTCTTACTAAATGCTCTTAACTCTCCAACTCAAATTCTTCCCGCTGCTTCTGGCACATTGCCAAAAACCTTTCTAACAACTTTACCTCATCATCCTTCCCTCCTCTTTTCTACTCTGATGGTTCTGTAGCTATTTCTTCTACTGATAAAGCAGATCTCTTCGCACAGACTTTCTCCTCCAGTTCCACCTTAGACGATTCCGGTGATGTTCCTTCATCACTTCCCCCCTCTGACTTCCTCATGGCTGACATTAAAATTTCTTCAGCTGATGTATTTTTTGCCATCACTGGCCTCAATACTAACAAGGCACATGGGCCTGATGGAGTCCCTCCTGTTGTTCTCAAGAACTGTGCTTCTGTGCTTACACCCTGCCTGGGCAAACTCTCTCACTTTTGTCTGTCAACTTGTACCTTTCCTTCTTGCTGGGAGTTTGCTCTCTTTCAGCCAGTCCCAAAGAAGGGTGACCACTCCCAACCCTCCAACTATCGTCCAGTTGCTTTAATGTCCTGTATTTCAAAAGTTTTTGAGTCAATTCTCAATAGAAAAATTTTAAAGCATCTTTCCTATCACAACCTCCTTTCTGATCGTCAGTATAGGTTCCGTCAGGGACGCTCCACTGGCGATCTTCTCACCTACCTTTCAGACTCCTGGTCATCCTCCTTTTGGGACTTTGGCGAAAGCTTTGCCATTGCACTGGACATCTCAAAGGCTTTTGATCGAGTCTGGCATAATCTTTAATTTCCAAACTGCCCTCTTATGGTTTCTATCCTTCTATCTGTGCCTTCATCGTTAGCTTCCTTTCTTGTCGTTCTATAGCCGTTTTTGTAGATGGCCATCGTTCTTCTTCTAGATCTATTAACAGTGGTGTTCCTCAGGGCTCTGTCCTATCACCAACTCTCTTCCTTTTATTCATCTATGACCTTCTAAGCTGTACATCTAACCCTATCCACTCATACGCTGATGACTCCAGTTTTCACCTTTCCATTCAGTTCCCACAACGCCCATCTCAGCAGTTACTTCAGTAAACAAGGGATGAGGCTATGGCAAACCTAGTGTCTGACTTGACTCGTATCTCTGACTGGGGTAAAAATAATCTGGTTGTTTTTAATGCATGTAAGACTCAGTTCTTACACCTATCAACCCAACAAAATCTTCCACAGGTGTACCCACTAATGTTTAGTAATATTCAGCTTAATCCTGCATCATCCTTGAACATGCTTGGGATTTCATTTACTAGGGACTTATCTTGGAAAGATCATATTACATCTCTTGTAAAATCTGCTTCCAAGAGATTGGGTGTGCTAAGCCGACTCCGTTCTTTCTTTACCCCTGCACAATTGTTGACTCTGTACAGGGGTTTTATCCGCCCCTGTGTGGAGTACAACTTTCATGTGTGGGGAGGCTTCCCACATACAGCTCCTCTCAATGGGGTGGAGTCAAAGGCTTTTCATCTCATTAACTCTCCTCCTCTTACTGGCTCCCTTCAACCTCTGTCTCTTCGCTGCACTGTTGCATCTTTATCTCTTTTCTGTCGCTACTTCAATGGTCACTGCTCCTCTGAACTGTCTGCATGCATTCCTCCACCTCTGCAAAGGGTGCGTAGCACCCGTGTAGCAGCAAACTCTCATCCCTTTTCTGTCCAACTCAAATGCAAGAGTTAACCGTTACTCCCACTCCTTCATTTATGCAATAGGTCACCTCTGGAACTGTCTCCCTCTGTCTGTATTTCCTGCTGCCTATGATCTCCAGTCTTTCAAACGCAGTGTGTCCAGGCATCTCGAAATGATCGGATCTTGAATTTGGCTCTCTATTGTATTTTGTTTTTCTCTTGGAAGGAACTGTTTGCGGGCTCATGACCTATGGTTCCTTCTTCCTCGCATAAAAAAATAAAATAAAATAAGTGAGCAAGTGAAGTCATGTGATTTACCCAAGGCTCTCCCTATGTGCTAAGGGGTCTTTGTATGCAGCATGTGTTAGGAGTGTAATGCTGTATGGCAGTGAGACCTGGGCAGTGAAGGAGGAAGATATTCGCCGGCTCAGACGTACAGAAATGACAATGATTAGGTGGATGTGCAGTGCGTCCCTGCGTCCAAGGCCTGGAGGGGCTGGGTTTACAATGGATGAGTTGAGAGGTAGGATGGGACTGGAGTGTATTGGTGTTGTGATGAGGAGAGGTAGATTGAGGTGGTTTGGACATGTGGAGAGGATGGGGGATGATAATTGGGTGAGGAAGGTGAGAAGTGTTAATATTGGGGGTGGGATTATGAGGGGTAGACCGAGAAAGACATGGGACGAGGTCATTAAGTGTGACCTTAGGGTTAAGGGACTGAACAGGGAGGCTGCAATGGATAGTGCAGCATGGAGAGCCGCCATTAGGTGACCAAGGCCAACACATGCAAGCATGTTGGAGCCTTTAAAAACGAAAACGATTATATATATATATATGTATATGTACAGTATATATATTATATATATATATATGTACTGTATATGTACAGTATATATATTATATATATATATATATATATATATCCTCTCTCACCATGGATGTTGGAGTGGCCATGGTGAGAGAGGATAGTGTTTGGAAACTCCCTGTACTGTTGTTTGCAGATGATACTGTGTTGTTGAGTGAAGACGAAGGAGAGCTGCAAGGCTTGGTGGATGAGTTTGGGGGAGTGTGTAAGAAACGGAATCTAAAGGTGAATGTAGGGAAGAATAAAGTGATGGTCTTTGAGAGAGGTGAAGTCAGTGAATGTACAGCGAGGTTGGATGGTGAGGAATTGGAAAATGTGAGTACGTTTAAGTACTTGGGTAGTGTGATGAGTAAGGATGGAGGTTTGGAGGGTGAAGTGCTTGAAAGGGTACAGCAGGGAAGAAAGGTTGCTGGTTCCTTGAAAGCAGTGATAAGAAACAGGGAAGTGAGCATGGAAGTGAAAAAGTTACTACATGACAGTATTGTGATACCAACTCTAACGTACGGAAGTGAAGCTTGGACGTTGTTGGAAGGACACAAGTCAAGAGTGAGAGCAGTGGAAATGAGTTATTTAAGAGGAGCCTGTGGAGTCACATGGAGAGACAGGCTGACGAATGAGGATATAAAGGAGCGTTGTGGTGTTGATGTGGATGTGATAGGAAGCGTTGTGAGGAACACACTGAGGTGGTTTGGCCATGTGGAGAGGATGGAGGGTGAAAGACTGACGAAGAGAGTGTATGTGAGTGAGGTGGACGGGGAAAGAGGGAGGGGGAGGCCGAGGATGAGATGGAGGGATGGGGTGGAGAGGTATATGAGAGAGGGGGGTGTGAGCTGGGAGCAGGGGAGTGAAATGGCAGGGGACAGGGCGACTTGGAGGCGATTTGTTTGTGGCCACCCCAAACGGGATTGAGGCGTTTGGCAATAGATAGATAGATAGATATATATATATATATATATATATATATATATATTATACTATATATATATATATATATATATATATATATAGATAGATAGATAGATATATATATATATATATATATATATATATATATTATACTATATATATATATATATATATATATATATATACACACACAGACACAGTACCCTCACGTCCAAGATGGTATTATTGTCGCCTGAGGGTCCCATCTAGGACGAAAAATGTCTTGGACCAACACAAGACCTTATGGAAAAAATTATTATTGTCACCAAATCTTCAAAAAGTGCCCCTAAACTCATCAACCTAGACTTATTTTGGCACCAAAACAAATTTCCTCACCTTGAAAGTGTGTTTCTGAGCTTGTTATCTCCAGCTTAGTAACCTAGCTGAATTATCTTCAGCTTAGTATCCTGAGGTAGATGGTGGTGCTTCAAGAGGTTAGCAGATGGTTTCCTAGACATGGTTATGTAAGGAGAGGCAATATCCTAGGAGCAAACGCTGAGTGCAACAAACTGTAAGTGTGTCCTCGATCCATCACTGGTGAGAGGGACAAAAGCAGGCCTCGCTTGCACATCACATAACCAGCTGCCAATATTTTATTGGGCAACATCTCAACCACGTCACTGTCCGGGGCGTGGGAACCATGTTGGATGGGTAAGACCATCATATCTGTTTTCTCCTCTGATTTGGGCCGTTATGAACTGTTGGTTCCGTATTGGACGTATGCAACCGTATTACAGCAATATTTGGGGGAGGCGGTGGCTCAATCGGTAGAGAGGTGGCCTGCAGTCCTTACAGACCCAGGTTCGAATCCCGGCTGGGGCAGGGAACAGTTTGAGGATTTGAATTTCACTAAAATCAGGCTTTACCGATCTACCAGAAAATCCGCCGACATGTCGTAAAAATACCCCCGCTAATACCAATACACCAGTCCTGTATGAGACAGCCCTAGCATGTATTCAGTATGGACGGTGGGTGTTAGCGCCGAAGTGGTGACATGTGGAGGTGTATGGTATGTAGGAGGACTGCTGGGCCTTGATAGCAGGCTGTGAAGCCTATGCCCAGAGTCGGACACATAAAAAAAAAAAAAAAAAAAAATTGGATTATTATTTATGGTTTCCGTCTTGGACGTGAAACGTCTTGGACAAACCCGTCTTGGATGCAAGGGTACTGTATATATATATATATATACAGTAACCTCTCAAATAACGCGAGGGTTAGGTTCCTGGAGAGGTCGTGTTAGTTAAACACGCGTTATTTAAACATAATTTTCCCATAAGAAAAATTGGTAATACTGTATTGGGGGTTATGTTCCTGGACTCTGGGAAAGTCTACCCATTTGGGGAGTTATGATACTCTAAACTTAAAAGCAACAATATTGATTTGAAAGAAAATCCACATAAATAACAAAAATAGTATATTTGGGGAGAAATCAACAGTGTTTGAGCCCTAGTTGGGCCGAAGTGTTGTTTACTTCTCCCCAAATACCTGTACATACTGTTTTCATTTTTTACGTGGATTTTCTTTCAATTCTACTTCATTCACGGCATTGTGAAAGTTCCTCAACATTATTGATGCATTAGTAGGTCATAAAAACACTACAGTAAAAGCAACATTTTCATTACAGTAAGTAGGTCACAAACAATAACAACACAGCCTCACTTCATCTATGGATCACTCGTTGTCTGCTGCTGTCCCTCCTCACTCTGCTCCCCCACCTCCTGCTGCTCCCCACCCTAAATTTGTTGTCCTTCCTTGCTCTGCTGTCCCTCCTTGCTCTGCTGTCCTTCCTCTTCCTCTGACTCCCGTGCTACTGGTGATGAAGATAACTCCCTTAAGTTTTCTGTCTTCTTCATAGGAAAGTGTTCTATCTTGGTCTGAGTGGTTTTCTTTTTTCTGTTCTGCAACATCAAGTTGTAACAATTTGGATCTGCCATCATTTTCCTGTTCCAATTTTGTCCGAAAATGAGCCAAATTGCTCATATGGGGCCAAACTTCATTTTTGAATATTATAGTTCGAATAAAACCAGTTTAAGCAACAGGCAAATAAAAAATTGTATTTATACATAAACTGCCACACACAGTCTATCAGCTTGGGTCTGTCCAAGGGGCGCGCAGCTAATTTGAAACCGTCACATATGTGTAAAGTCGCGTAAAATCGAGAAACCATTGTTAGTTAAACATATCTCCTTAAATATTTGCTCGTGTTAAAACGAAAACACGTTTTTTTAAACTCGCGTTAGTTGAGAGATTATTGTTTATATATATATATGATTGTCCAGTGTTAACTTTTTATCATCGAGGTTTAAGATACAGTAATTACCTTACAAACTTTGGGTAATGAGTGTGTGTGTGTGTGTGTTTGTGTAAATATTTTTTTAGGGGTAAAAGTTCATGGATATTGATTTAGAATCTTGGAATGCAAATGCTAGGCTTTACTTGTATGTGTTGCTAAAAGGTACTGTATAATGTTTTTGTTTCACTACAGAGTTCACGCCATCACAGCGGAGTGGTCTGCGAAAACGACGACGAGCACAGTCCCCTGTCAACACACAACCCCAGAGTGTAGAGGAGTGGGTGGATGAGGAGAAGCTCGACCTTTGGGAAATACGCTTCTTTGGAGAGCGGCTAGAACGGGCGGCAGTAGTTACTAAGCGAACAGTAGGGGAGCGAGGGGAAACTGTACAGGGTGTGGGCAGCCAGGGAGCCTCGCCGGCAGAAATTCGAGCTCGCATGGAGGAGCAGCTTAAAATCCAGCGGGCCAACTTCAACCAGAAGAAGGCTCTTGAAGCAACCCCATTAGCCAAAGGTGGAGTGGTGAAGCTGTCATTATGTTCTGCTGCCACTCTGACAACAGCTACTGGGACCAAGCTGGCTCTCCCAGCCTCCCCTGCTACCAAAGTAGTCCAGGCTGGCTCCTCAACGATCATGGCTGTTAGTGGTCAGATCCCCCTTGTCGCCGGGAAAAAAATCGTCGCCACTAGAGATGGTCGGATTATTACCGTCCAGACCACAGCACCTGCCTCCCTGGCCAATAGTTCAGCCACCACACCAGGGCAGGGACAGGGTGGGACAGGGCAGGGTGGGGAGAGTGGTGGTGTGAGTGTGGGAAGTAGTACCATCTTCCCTGTTGGAGCCTCAAAAGTACAGGTCACTGCTCAGGGTAATAAAGTCATAAGATTACAGGCAGTTGGTGGGGCTGGCCAGCGGATGATTCTGCCTCGTGCCACAACTAATTCGTCCCTGCAGCCTCGACCACCTCGCCCTGTTGCCCCTGCTGCCGCCACCACCACAGCTACCACCACAGCCACAACCACCACTCCCACCACCATCACCACCCCTTCCACCACTAACACCACACCTGCCACTACCGCTGGCCAAGCCACAACCACTCCTACACCTGCACGCACACAGGGCCAGCAGATTCACATTATCCGGCTCCCAGATGGCCAGCTTCAGGTACGGGGACTGATGGAGGGACAACAGTTACTACAACGAGCAGATGGGAAGTTTCAGCTCATTAATACTAAGAGTCCTGCTACTCCCACAGCCACTCCAGCCACACCAGCCTCTAGCACACCCACATCAGCCCCTGCCATACAGGTTACCCAGCAGACCAAACCAGTGGTGGGAGGTGGGGTGGAGAAGACAAGTGGGGCAGTTACTGGTGGACACATGCAGAAGGTCAATGGCCAGCAGGTGTTGCTGAAGCACAACAATGACAACAAACAGGTAGTGACAGTTGGGGCAGGGGAGGCAGCAGCAACAGCAGGAGTACCAACGCTTGGAGCCACCCGTCAGCCCAGCCAGACTTCACCCCGCATTAAGACCATGCTTGCCCCGGATGGAACAACTGTCAAAACTGTCCTTGCTAGCACTGCCCCAACACAATCTGCAGCCCCAGTCCTAGCCACCACAACCCCTGCCACAGAGCCTCCCTCAGCCACCTCAAGTCAGGGCAGTGGAGGGGGTGGTGGTGGTGGGGGCAGTCTTACCCTGAAGGTGCAGGTACGCATGACAGAGCAGGGCCCCAAGACCATCATCCAAGGGCTGCAGCCAGGTGTGGGTCTCACCAAAGATCATATCATGGCCATTCAGCAGCAAGTTCGCAACATGCTTGCTCAATGTGAGTGTCTCATTGTTCATATTGCAGTTTTGTGCTGTTTTTATGTAAAGGATAATTATAATTTTGATACTTCTGCCTCACAACTCACACTTCCACACCACTGATATTTCTCACCTTCATGGCTGGCCTACTGATGCATTGCAAGCCATCCCACACTGGTGATATTTCACACTTCCATATGAGACCACTTGTACCACACTGCTGGTACTGGTCACTACTTCCCTGGGTTCCACCTCCTAGTTCCTTTACTTATGTATGGTTTAGTACATCTGTACGAAAACTTGTCACAACAGCAGGGTTCATGTTTACATCTTGCTGCAGTTGTCTTGTGTACATTACACAACTTTAGTACTACTTCACAGACCTCATCCTGAATACTTTCCATACTGATGTTTATGTGGCATTCCTGTTGCCACATTCAGCTCTGTATGTTTCACATTCTCTTGTAAACATTTTATTGGCCTCATCTCTGATCACCACAATGGAATTGTGCCTTTGATGAAAGGAACATAAATCTTGACCTGTGTATCCATTACTTTTTATCAGTCATTTGTTTACCAGTAAAATTCTTGAACACTGATCTATAGATTTATCAAATGAGTTTTATTTATGTTTGACATTTTAAGAACTGGGTATTATTTAATTATAAACAACTGAGTGTAATAATTGTGTTTCTTATTTCAATATGTAATTATTATAGACAAGCTACAAGTCCACCAGCTGTCTCCTGTTTTGGCACTGACCCTACAAGTACCTAACAAGCACCAGCAGCAACAACAACTATCTCAGCAACAACAGCAACAGCAGCAACAACAACAACAGCCACAGCAGCAGACTCAAGCACAGCAGGATGACTCCACTCAGCAAACACAGCCTGCATCCACACAGTCACAGCAGGTAGGGGAGATGGTATTCCTTATTTAAAATTGTCTCACTTCCAGTGCTTAAGAAGTATTTGGTTAGGAGGTTGTATTTATTGTTGTTTTTTAAAATTTATCTGTCTGTAGCTAGGCACCATAATCCCGAAAAGGGGTGGTCGTTTGTATTTGAGTTAGGTGTTGTACAGGGAGGGGCACTAACCCTCTGCCAACCCACTTGTTGACCCGTAGGGAACACATGTGGGATGGTTATATGGTTACCACCCAGTGTTGTAAATGGTTTCCTGGCCCACAGGAAAACACTAGGCTTGTCACTTACTTTAAAGCCACCTGGGGGGGGGGAAGTAAAAAGTGATAGGAAAGATGCAAGAAACAGGAAGAGAGGAGGGGAGACACAGAAAAAGAATGATAAAGGTGAAGGAAGAGGTAGGCAGCCCTACATCAAGTGAGTGGATGATGGTTGTCGCCACCTACCATAAATGCTGATGAATAAACTCCTTTAAATTCATATCTTTCCACCTGATGATGTACTATACTATTTAACTTATCCTTGCTATCTACGGAGAATTTTGGTGAGCTTTAGAAAGACCATTTGTAGTGATTACAATCTTCAGTAACCTCATCACACGCTCTTGTTTTCCCTAAATTTAATTGTCTGAAGTCTGCAAGTACGAAATGAAATATATGTATCATCGAACAGAAGGGATTCATTGAGAAATATGGTCAGGTCATGGGAAGTCATGAGGGGAAGCAAAGCATCAGCAATATAGATGGATAGGTAGAAAGTAAAAACAGAGGAAATTTACACACATTGGAATCAACAGGTAGAAAGTATAAAAACTGGACTTGATAAGTTGACTGTAAAGAGAAGGGAAAATTTCAAACACTGAAATTAACAGACAGAAAATGGGGATTGATAAGTTGCATGTAAAGACAAGGGAAAATTTCAAACACTGGAATTGACAGATAGAGTGTATAAAAATGTACTGATAGGTTGAGAGAGCCAGGAGGGGAAAAGAGGATGGAATGAGACACTGACCACAATTTATCCAGTTGACTGGGCCACACTCATGTACTCATCGTTCGGGCCCCCGAGAATCATGACCCTGCATCACAGGCATAAACATTCACACTTGCACATTTCATACCACCTATCAGAGTCCGTCTGACAACTATCACTTCACTGGGGTAGTACAGTGTGCCAGTCTCTTGTCACACACTCCTTCATACAAAATTCTTCCAGCCAGCTTGATTTTCTGTCAGCTGTCTAGTCTCATCACTCCCCATACCTTGCCTTTACACAGTCATATTCCATGTCTACCTCACCTTTGTGAAAAGAGGTCTTGATGGTGATGCTGCTGATGATAGATTGAAAGTTAACATATGGAATATCCCAGCACTGGAACTGCTAAGCTTTACACCTGACTTACTCCTTCAGTCTGATAACATATATTTTGTTTTGATCAGGTTGCCACCATATAATTTTATTAAACGTAGAAAGAACCTCTAGTTACGAAGGGGTTAATGAAGGCTGTATCTCACCCCTGCAATTTAAAAAATCTTTCCTAAGCTGAAAGAAATAATTTGGACAAAACAAAAATAACTAAAAAATGCATCATTGCACACAGGTTAAACCCTTTACTCCCATTGTTGCACTTGGATTTTTTGTTCAGACTGTTGGAAGTACATATCACGAGTAAGAGGAGCGGAAATTATGGTAGTTATTTTAGAGGAGCATGTGGAGTTACACTGAGAGACAGACAGGTAAATGAGGAAGTGAAGGAGGGTTGTGGTGTTGCTGTGGCTGTGTTGAAAGCATTAAGACAAAAACTCAGGGATGGTTTGGCCATGTGGAGCAGTTGGAAACTAAGAGAGTGACTGGAAGAGTGTATATGAGTGATGTGGATGGGGAGAGGAGGAGGGGGAGACCAAGAATGAGATAGAGGGATGGGGTAGAGGGGTATATAGGTGAGGGGGAGTGGAGTTGAAGAGAGAGCAGCAAGATGGTAGAGGACAGTGTGACATGGAGGCAATTTGTTTGTGTCCACTCCTCCCAGGATTCAGGTGTCTGTCTGTAGATGGATAGGTAGCTAACACCAGATTTTGTTCTGTTGAGAGAGGTCATTGTAGTAAAGATCTTTAAAAACTAGCTTGAATAACCTTATTCCTGTTACTGGTTCATCCAGGAATTACAGTATATTTAGGGAGATATTAAATCATTTTTTTCAGTCAAGGAGGAGAGTTAATTCAGTGGCAAGTGTTAGTTTCATTGAACTGAATAATATTGTCTGCCATAAGCTGGAACAAAATACAGGTTTAGTCTCATCCATAATATTAATTGTATCAGTTTTTTACATTTCTGATGTCCTGAGTTTCTCAAATACTGTATAGTAAAATCGTCTGTGGTTAGCAGAAATAAAATTCAAAGTACAGTATTTCCCACCATATAATGCACACTTTTCCCAAAAAAATTTGCTTAAAAAATCACCTCGAGCATTATCCCATGGAGGTCATGGGAAACACACAGACACACACACACACACACACACACACACACACACACACACACACACACACACACCATTCAATCCTACAGTTTGTCGCCCCATGAGGAGCGTTGAAGCCTGGGGTTAGACAAGTTGGTTCTGACATTTAAGATGAGAGTGACCAGCCTCACCCATCCCTGAGTGGCATAATGTGAACAGTACCCCATCCCCCTCTTGGATATAAACCTACAGAGGCTCAGTCCGATTTGAGCGCCTTAATTACCCACTAAACCACCCGGTGCCATAATTTGGTTATATAGTTGCCACCCAGTGTAGTAAATGGTTTCCTGTTGTATAGGAAACCATTTGGCTTGTCATTCAATGTAGAGTCACCCAGAACAGAAGGAAGAGGAAAGAATGAAGGAAAGAAAGGCAGAAGAGGGAGTGTAAAGTTACCCATAGTAATAGTAATATCATACATGATGCAGTATGGTATTTTCCACATTGTGATGAGCAGTAAAAATTGATTGTGTAAAATGAATACATTTTTAATTTTTCAACATTAATATTCCTTGCCAAGTCATGGGTGCATTTTATACAGTGGTGTGCATTATTGACTGAATTTCCAAATGTGACAAAAGTTTAAGATGACTCAGTGTTGTCTCACTAGCCAGCATCTCTCCAACATGATTGCTCTGCTGGTCAGTGAGTGGACAGCCAGTGAATTGATCATGATTGCTATGTAGAAAGTTAACTGGCAGTTCACCAGCGATCATATTAGCTCATTAGAGTAGGGTGTACACTAGATGCCAAACTACCATACCACTAAACTGCTATCCTAAACCTAACACCGCCACATGGCCAGTTATAATGTATTATTTTTTTACACTAAATCATCAGTATTTGTAATCTAGAAACTATCTGTGATTGCCAGGCAGTGAGATGATCATTTGTATGAGAGTTTCTTCTAAACTGAGCCAAGCTAATCCTTGCCTAATTGATCACCTCTTGCTTTGAGGATGCATTGGGACTTTTAAAGATAATTTTTAGACATAAAAGTGGATCTTAGATGCCACAAAATACAGTACACTCAACCCCCTGCTATCACGCGTTCAGCTATCACGCTTATCTGCTATCATGCATACATCAAATGCACAACCATACATGCTATCATGCACCCCAAGACCGCTATCACGCGTTGAGTTTGAAGACAGGCTAAGCGAAATTTATTCACATGGCACTTCATACGAGGTTTGCAGAGGATATGATGGTTAATCGGAATGGTAACGTGGTAAAATTCCCTATTATAGCACGGGCATTTGGAATGCATCTGAACGGATTCCTGCCGAGGACACGACGGGCAAAACAGTGACCAAAACCCATTCGGCTCGAAAGAATATATCGTACTACAGCATTGAAATTTAGCCTAACACTGAATACTTATTAATATTGTATTTTAGAATAAATATCAATCGTTTTGAAACCCTTATAAAGAATTAATATTTCTTATGCCGAAAAAACTCTGATGTCGATAAAGTAATCACATGTTTACAACTGAGACGGGGCTCTGATGACAGTGTGAGGAACTTGTGTGATAGTGTCCAAGTTTTGTTCCACTTAAATGTTCCTCAGCCATTCCTGATATAAGGTACCATGTGATACCCCCTTTAGCTGTGGACACTAAACAAATGGAGACAGCCAAAGAGCTCTGTCAGCAACTAAGCCACTCCCAAGCCTCGGAACCCATCAAACCACGCAAGCCGTAACCCTTATAAAAGTTTGATGGCCTTTTATGTTGTTTATTTATTCATTATACTGTTATTATTAATATAATAATGCTTTATTTCATGTTAGAGGAGAGATTGGCAGGAAATCGTAGGCATAAAGTGGTTAAAAGTTAGAAAAATGGGCCACCGAAAAACCAATTAGAAATTTTCCCATTGATTGTTCAGTTCAGCTATTGCGTATTCAGCTATCACGCGCGTTTCCTGTGACCAATTAGGCGCGAAAGCAGGGAGTTGAGTGTATGAGGCGGGAAATATGTTGGGTATTTTGGGGTCAGAAGTTAACCCCTTCAGTCCAATGACAACTTTGTATTGTGTTCTTGTTAACTCCTAGACTACTGTATTTTTGAAGTGGAGGGATTAGATATTGCCTCCATTAGCCTCTTCTGTACGAGAGACTTAATGTGGCTTGAATAAATTTGCTTTGAAGTAGCAGGAATAAGCTAGAAATTCCATAGTGGGCTTGAAAGGTTTAAGATTGTTTACTTCACCCTGGCACAGGCCAATGCTGTAGGATTCCGGAGTCTGCTGGCGTCCTCTCAACAGTCTCAGTCATCTCCTGCTGTCATTGCTGTCAAGGTCAGTCACTCAGTCTTGTTAGTATGACCCCTTCAGTCTAATGGCATATATTTTATTCCAACTGTCTCCAGACAGTTATATTCAAGTTAAGGGAGACTTCAGAGTTTGGGTGTGTGATACAGTCTTCATTAACCCTTTTACTAGCAGAATCTTTCATGGATGACCAGATCATCTTAAAATAACAAGATTGTAATACAAAAGATATCACCTTATTGAAGAGTTTAATCTTGCAGCACTCTGAATTTGCATAGACTCAGTGTAGTAGGAACAGTTGTTCATGACCTTATTTGTCTTACCGTCATCATCATCAGTCCTTCCTCTCCCCTTCTTCCACCTTGTACAACTGCATAATAATTGGGGTGAGTGCAATCTAGAAAGAGGAAAAGCATTAATCAGAACTATGAACAGACTACCTAGTGAAATAGCCATTCCCTTCAGTTAATCATTAACCCTTCACATGAGTATCCTTTAATACTCTGCAGTATACAGTTCAATATTTCATCTTCTCTCAGGATCCATGAGGTTTCATTCTCTTGGAACTTGTCATGGAACAATCACATTACTTTTTCTCCCCCCCCCCCATTAACAACAACAGCAGGCTAACTTTGGAACTGTCTTTCTCAGTATGTATATCCTCTGCCTGTGATCTCCAGTCTTTTAAGCATAATGTATCTGCACATCACACAATGAATGGATATTGACTTTGACTCGTCCATGTGTTTTGATCTTGGAGGAAACAGCTTTGCGAAGTTTTAGCCTTTGGTTCCCTCTTTGCATAAGAATAATAATAATAAAAAAAAATGTCGTCAGATTATCCACCTGTATGTTATGAACTCCTTCAGTCTGATGTCATATTTTGAATTTTATACTTGCTATCTTTAGACAGTTTTAGTCAGCTGTAGAGAGACTTTGAACTGGAGAGGTTAGATATAGCCTTTGTTAACCCTCCCACTACAAGATATCTCCCCAAAACTGAATACAGTAGAATCATCTGGAGATAGTAAGCATCAATCACTAAAACAAGTCACTGAAAGGAAGGGGTTAGGCCAAGGTAATTGGCATGGGATTTTGAGATCATTGTTTTTGTATCTGGCTTATACAGTATGACAACCCATGGTTTTGTATGGTTTTTCATAAGTGTCATCTTATCTGCCAAAATACTATGTATGCCATATGGTAATCCAGTTCTCAGAGTTATCATAAATGCTCATCTTCCATTGCCTTGTCCTTACTTGTCAGTGTGATAGTGTCTTAAATTTCATTAATGCTGCTAATTTAGTGTGAGTTGGAGGAAGGGCAGCCTAATGGTGGAAGACAGAGATTGCATGATTTTTTTTTTTTTTTTTTTTTTTTTTTTTTCCACTGAGATTAAAACACCTGGCTATAGATAGGTAGATAGATAGGTAGACAAACAGATAAATAGATTTTTATTTTGCTTAAGAAAACCTGAAGTTCAAGTGAAGGGGTTTTGAAGTGGTTCTTTGACTCTGTCAGTACAGTAATGTTGCGCATAATTTATTCTTGTTCCTGCTAGACATTTTTTATTCATCCTAGGAAAAACTCCCTATTGCAATGGGACTAAACCCTTATTTTACATTTGTACTACTTTCTCTTGCATTCAGAATCCACCTGAGTCTGTGGCTGGGGTGAACAGTGCTCCTGAACTAGCAGCAACAACAGCAGTGGCAGCAGCAGCACCCCAGGAGAATGCGGACAAACAGGCCACACCCTCACCTGCCACCTCACCCAAGAAGTTTGTACTGACTCAAGAGTACATTCAGCAAAGTAAGTTTTATTTTCATGACACATGGTGCCATTTGGGAAGAAATTTATTTTCTCTGTTTTATTTCATTTCATTTATAAAGGTTCTAGCATGCTTGCATCCATTGGCCTTGGTGACTTGTTGGCAACTCTCCATGCTGCTTGATCCTGGGCAGCCTCCTTGTTCAGTCCCTTATCCCTCAGGTCACACTCTATGACCTCATCCCGGTCCCCCCCCCCCTCACAACACTACCGTCAATGATCACACCTATCACCTTCTGCACACAGTTGTCATCTTCCATCCTCTGAGCATGGCTGAACCTTCTCAATGTACCCCATTTCATCACAACACAAATACCGTATTCAAGTCCCATCCTTCCTCTCATCTCTTCAGTTGCAATTCTGACCCCCCCAGGCCTCACGGCCTCACATCCAAGTACACACTACACATCCACATAATGATTATCATTTCTCTATGCTTGAACCTGTGAATATTCTCTTCTTTTACTGCCCAGGTCTTGCTGCTGTACAGCATTACATCTTTACTCCTTTCTCACACCATAAGTTTCCAATAAGTTTCTGAGCTAGGCACAAAACCAAAACTCTGCTTGGGCCGCCTCCACTCACTTGGGGGGGGAAAAAAATTTCTACCGCCAAATTTGACCCCGAAAAATGCTTATATTGTTATAAATAGATGCCCATCATCTTCACTTATGTTTGTACTATAAGATAAGCAAAACACACACACACACACACACACACACACACACACACACACACACACACACACACACACACACACACACACACACACAAAACAGATAAATGACTGTACAGAAATGAAGTGAGAATAAACCTTATTAAGGAGAAAACTAGTGTCTAATAACTTCCCACAATCATTGCACAAAATTTTTTCTGGGGCATGCAGTTGCAAAGTACATATCTATGTGCAGAATTTCACGAGCTTTCATATTGGCACTGGGAAATATTGATACACCCAATAGTTTTTGAGTTAATTGAAAAACTAAAAAAAATCACCTAAAAATGTATGATTTGTTAATCTTTTCATATGTTATTATTGAGTGTAACAAACGTATATGTAAATTATTTACATTTTTGTACTCCAAAGGATAAGGAAGCCCATGATATAATAGAAATTGTTATAACCCATATTGTTTTTGAGAAAATGAAATGTAGTAGGTGGGGGCGCACACCATCCACTTACTCGATGTAGTGCTGCTTTGGGTGTCTTCCCTTTCCTCTCTTCCATCCTTTGTCTTCAGTCATTCTTTCCTTCAAGCTTTTCTCTTTCTTCTGCCTACAGATGGCTTTACACTCCCTCTTCTGTCTTTTGTTCCTTCATTCTTTCCTCTTCCTTCTGCCTGTGATTAACTCGACACTGAGTGACAAGCCAAATGGATTCCTGTACACCAGGAAACCATTTACAACACTGATTGATAACCATATAACCAAATTATAGCATCTGGTGGTTTAGTGGGTAGTTAAAGTGCTCCAGTCGGATTGAGCCTGTGTAGGTTTATATCCAGGGGGTGGTTGGGGTTTATTGCTCACGTAATGTCGCTCAGGGATGAGTGAGGCTGGTCACTCTCATCTTAAATGTCAGGACAAACTTGCCTAGACCCAGGTTCCTACGTTCCTCGTGGGGCGACATAGGATTGGATGATGGATGGATGGACGATTTTTGAAAAGATAGGACGCGTTGGGTGAGGCAACAGTACGAAAGCTCGTGCCTGTAAGAGGAGTATGTGCTATCCAAACTTTTCCCAAAATAGTTTGTACTCAGATGTTATTTTACTTGACAAAAGTATGCATAAAAATTCAGCAGCTTGCCCATGCTTTTATATATATATATATATATATATATATATATATATATATATATATATATGTGGCCTATACTTTTTGAGTGAAATGCCTGAGAGAAAAACAATGAAATGCACCTCATTAACCCTGTGAGAATGTACAGTAAACACACATTTATGCCTTATATATGCATAATATAAAAACTAGACAAGTAAGCTAGTTACATCCTTTAGCAGTGTTGGAATGCTTCCAGAACATAGAGATGGAGTTGCAGAGAAAAGGAAAGGTACAATCACAGCCTAAGTGTGTGTGTTTTTTATTATGTGTGTGTGTGGTACCAGTGGTGGCAGTGATGGTAGTGGTGGTACAATGGTGGTGTTACTGGAGGTGGCGTTGACCCTGGAGGGAGGTTTATCATGATGCCTGGGGCAGGCTTAGCTCTCCCTCTCCTCACTCTCTCTCCTCCTCATCCCAGTCACTCTCAGAATCTCTCTTCCCCAGAATTTTTGTGTCCTCCTCACTCTCAGTCACTAATTAATATTTCAGGTACAGGTCTCCCTCGTTTTACGCTGTATCGTTTTACGATATTTCGCATTTACGATCCTACTTCTTTAGTACCAAGTGTTCATTTTACGATTGAGCTCCCTCGCATATACGATTGGGCATGTGGAAATCCTGCACTCACAGGCAGATCAGCTGAGAGATGCGTGGCATACCTGCCCCACCCACACAGTTTCCCGCGCTTTTGCCAGTCTCACCCGCGTGCTTGTTCAGCATACAACCTCTGTGCATCTGTGTGCATCAGTGCCCATGACATTACTATTTCTCCTGTTCTTCATATTTTGCACCCCTAGTGCCACCACCGTGATGTCTTGTAAACACCCTGCAACATCTGGTGCTGGTGATATGGAGCCAAAGAAAGCAAGAATGTCCTTAACCCTGGAGTCTAAGTTTACTATTGTGAAGCAGCACGAAGCAGGTGAGGGGGCAAACTTCATTGCTCGTTCCATGAATCTTGCACAGTCGACTGTATCGACTGTTATAAAGCATGCTGTCAACATTAAGAAAGCTGGGGAGACAAGCACGACTCTGCAATACATAAAACATCATCGTTATTTTTGCATATTAGATCACTTGTATGGGTCTTGGGTTCCTTATGCACCAGTCCAGGAACGCATCCTTATTTTTCCCATTAAACCTTAATAGTGTTTGGAAACTCCCTGTACTGTTGTTTGTAGATGATACTGTGTTGTTGAGTGAAGACGAAGGGGAGCTGCAAGGCTTGTGGATGAGTTTGGGAGAGTGTGTAAGAAACGGAATCTAAAGGTGAATGTAGGGAAGAGTAGTGATGGTCTTTGAGAGAGGTGAAGTCAGTGAATGTACAGCGAGGTTGGATGGTGAGGAATTGGAAAATGTGAGTACGTTTAAGTTCTTGGGTAGTGTGATGAGTAACGATGGAGGTTTGGAGGGTGAAGTGCTTGAAAGGGTACAGCAGGGAAGAAAGGTTGCTGGTTCTTTGAAAGCAGTGATAAGAAACAGGGAAGTGAGCAAGGAAGTGAAAAAGTTACTACATGACAGTATTGTGATACCAACACTAACGTACAGAAGTGAAGCTTGGATGTTGTTGGAAGGACACAAGTCAAGAGTGAGAGCAGTGGAAATGGGTTATTTAAGAGGAGCCTGTGGAGTCACATGGAGAGACAGGTTGACGAATGAGGATATAAAGGAGCGTTGTGGTGTGGATGTGGATGTGATAGGAAGCGTTATGAGGAACACACTGAGGTGGTTTGGCCATGTGGAGAGGATGGAGGGTGAAAGACTGACGAAGAGAGTGTATGTGAGTGAGATGGAGGGGGGGAAGAGGGAGGGGGAGGCCGAGGATGAGATGGAGGGATGGGGTGGAGAGGTATATGAGAGAGGGGGGCGTGAGTTGGGAGCTGGGCAGTGAAATGGCGGGGGACAGGGCGACTTTGAGGCGATTTGTTTGTGGCCACCGGTGGAGAGGTATATGAGAGAGGGGGGTGTGAGTTGGGAGCTGGGCAGTGAAATGGCGGGGGACAGGGCGACTTGGAGGCAATTTGTTTGTGGCCACCCCAAACGGGATTGAGGCGTCTGGCAGTAGATAGATAGAAACCTTAATTTCGCTTTACGATATTTCGGTTTACGATTGCCTTTCTAGGAACACATACCAATCGTAAAACGAGGGAGACCTGTACTCCTCGGATAATCCTTTCCCTGCTGTCATGGTTACTTTGAGTAGTGAAAGGGAACAGTCATGAGCGGTTATAGATTTGAAATTTGGATTTCTTTGAAATATATAAAAATCACTTATACACCTTCTTTACACTCACACTTCACTATATAACACACCATCACTATAGTACACGTAAGGTATGGATGGGTGACATAATAGAAAATGAGGAATAAAATGGCTGGCCGCACACTCACATACCCTGCTTGCCCGACTGCCGAGAGGACATCGAACCAATAATAGACCGCATGTCCTTGTGACAGGGATGACAGTGTTGCCATATGTTTGCCTTGGACACAGACACCATAACTATGATTCACCAAAATTTGATGCACTTTCAGCCACAGATAAAGTTTTGATGACAATTTATAGGGAAAGTGCATCATAGTGAGTCATCAATTACTCTTCAGACTGAAAGCACTTTGACTCGTTTTGTGTCGTCGTGCACGATGAGGTTAACACATGGCTCAATCGGTAGAGAGGTGGCCTGCAGTCCTTACGGACCCAGGTTCGAATCCCGGCTGGGGCAGGGAACAGTTTAAGGATTTGAATTTCATTAAATCAGGCTTTAATGATCTACCAGAAGAGCCGCCGACATGTCGTAAAAATACCCCCGCTAATACCAATACACCAGTCCTGTATGAGACAGCCCTAGCATGTATTCAATATGGACGGTGGGTGTTAGCGCCGAAGTGGTGACATGTAGAGATGTATGGTATGTAGGAGGACTGCTGGGCCTTGATAGCAGGCTGTGAAGCCTATGCCCAGAGTCGGACAAAAAAAAAAGAAGAAAAAAAAATACAAGGACACGTAAGCACAGAGGAGCCAGAAGAGGCAACAGCTTCCTGAACTTCATCCAGTCACTCCTTACCCCAGCCACGGGGCTATCTCCAGTCCCACCTCCACCACATAACAGTTCCCGTAAATAGCAAAACTCCTCCACACATTCAGGAGACTCACCAGCAAGGTCAATCTCTCCTCTCCTCTCAATCTCTACTTGCTCTCCCTGAAATACCCCACACATGAAATCATTCGTATCATATAGTTTATAAAGGCTACAGCTTGCTTGCATGCATCTGCCATGGTCACCTGTTGGCAGCTCTCCACGCTGCTAAATTTCTGGCAGCCTCCCTATTTGGTCCCTTATTAGTGAGGTCTCACTCAGTGACCTCATCCCGAGTCTTTTTTGGTCTACCTGTCTCAACCCTACCCACAATTTCCACACTTCTCACTTTCCGTACCCAGTTTTCATCCTTTGTCCTCTCCACATGCCCAGACCATCTCAGTCAACATTATTTTGCAGCCTGCCTCTAATACTGCTACATCTCGTATGCACCCACACGTATCACAAACACCTAACAAGGTGGAGTTACTTCCCACACCCTGTGGCAGACTGCACATGGCCACACTCCTTCTACTTTGATGGTTCTGCCACCAGCCTTCAAATATGATCACTTTTGTTTTATCTGCATTTACCATGAAACCCTCAAAATTTATGATCCTAGGATCACTGAAAATAATTTGTGTGGCTTTGAATTTTTATATGCATGATAGTACAGTATACTACCTCTATATTATTATTTATCATTAACTCGCATAAATTCCGTAGGTGTCATCTTTATATTGAGTTAGCATTCCCCAAGTTGCATCATGTTATCTTGTCTTAATTCACCCTCTTCTCCTCTGAGCTACTCCACTGACCTTACCTCCTCACCAGTCCACTTTTGTTTAGGATAACTAGTTTTATTTTTTTTACTTATTTTTTATTTTTTTTATTTATATATATATATTTTTAAAGGTAAGTGAGTTATAAGAGCCTGGAAGCGATAATACTGGTGTCATTAACCCATGCATGGTCGGGCAGTTCTAGTTGTCCAAGCGAGAGGGAGGGTAACTTACTTCAGCCGAAAGTAACTTAAGAGTGTTAAGAAATGTTCAGCTTGGGCTGTAAAAAAGTATCGCTCACCATTTTGAGATCTTTGTAGCCTACTATAGTACAGGCTGGAGTGTAAAAAAAGAATCCCTCACCATTTGGGGAGATCTCTATAGGCTACTATGGTATAGGTTGGGATGTAAAAAAGTATCTCTCACCATTTGGGGAGATCTCTGTTACCTACTATAGTATAAGTTGGGGTGTAAAAAAAGTATCCCTTACCACATGGGGAGATGTCTGTATGCTACTATAGTACAGGTTGGGATGTAAAAAAGTATGTCTCATCATTTGGGGAGATCTCTAACAGCATTAAGGTGTGAAATATTACTAGTACACTGTATGTGTCAAAATTCACACCAGGTGAGCTTGGACACATTCCACATCTTAAGTGTGGATGTCTGTTTCCTATTAATTTGTTTCATATAATGCCAAATCATTTTATTCAGCTTGGAAGTTGTCATAGGAGCCTGATAGTGTTAATCTTACCTATGCTTTGCTCACGCCGCCCTACAGCCATCAAGTCAGCGCTGAGCCAGCAGGACCTGGCCCCAGACATTGAAGAGAAATTGATGCAGCTGCAGAAGTACAACAGTGAGCAGAGCAAGAAGGACGACCCAGTCAGCAGCCTTGCATCTGGCACCACCACATCCGGCACCACCACCACCACCACTACAGCTGCAAATTCTTTGTCAGCAAGAAGTGGTTTGGGCAAGAGAGTACGAGAGCATGTGAGTATGAGAAATTGGTTACAAAATTAAGGTAAAGAAAGAGAGCATGGGGGCATGCGTGCACACACATTAAGGCTCCAAGTTTGATAATCCAGTAAGATAAGTTAAAAACTGCGAGAACATGTGAATAAAGAGAGTCAGTTTTGACAAGAGTGTGTGAGCATGTGCCTGTAAACTTGAAATTCAAGGAAGATACTATAGAAAGTGTATGAGCATGTGCTTAATGAGAGCTAAAGAAAGTGAGGTAAAATGAATGAGAACATTTGGTCAAGAGAATTAAGAGGAGATAAAGCAGAGCACAAAAGCTTGTGAGTTGAGAGAGTCAAGTAAGATAGAGAGGACAAGTACTTGTGATTGAGAGGCTTGAATAAGATAAGGTAGAATAATATGTGAGCATAAAAGAGTACTGTATAGCAAATGAGGTAAAACCATGATAAAATGGAACACATTAGGAAGAATAACTTGGCTTGGTAGGAAGGCATTGTGAAAGATGTTGATTCCCCCCCCCCCTCCTCTGAACTTTGGACTTATTTGGTACTACAGAGTTTAAGTCAGAATGGATGGCCATTGCTAGTTTAGGTTTTAATGTGATAGCTAGATTGACTCTTCCAGATAGGTGATTATGGAGCTATGTGCACAGTGCTTTTAACTTGTCATGTGTAACCAGGTTTTCAGGGGCTTCAATGAATGGGGAAAGCCTTTGTTAGTATCTCATGCTGTCAAATTTTATTCCTGGCTCTCTGGACCCAACCTCACCCCAGCCTTGAGGTGGAAAAGGAGATCTGAGATCTGAGTGATGGTGATGATGACTGCGGAAATTCAGATGATGATGATGATGATAATAATGCCTGCAGAAGTCCAATCACTTCAGCATAAGCACTGTCAGAAATCTTTTGTTTTGGTTTTATAAAAGTGTAATCCATGATGTGAGTTTAGTATGTTCGGGTGTAAGGGATGCCATTACAGTAAGGGCAGAGTAGGTTTTATTTGGGCTGTATTGTTTTTGTCAGAAATGAAACGGAGAAGGAAGCATGATTCAACCAGTTTGTAATGTCTGTCAGTGGGGAGGGAAGTTTTTGTGAGAGCATTACCTGGATGGTCTTCATGGTTATGTGTTTGTGTATATTTTTCTTTCTCAGTGTTGGTTGTGGAGGGGTACTACTACTGTGAAGTTTTTGAGTTTTTTCCTTTATAGTAGTTTGAAACTGCAATTAATGGCTTTCAGTTGGTAATTTTATAAGTTTTCATAACTTTGGATTTACAAGTGGCCCAAGAATTGTTGGTTTTGTTTGTGTGATTAGAAAATGTGTGTATTCCATTCTGTGCTGAAAATGGAGTGGTTGATTAAAGAGCATGACTTGAATTTGGCATTCATGTATTTCTGGGGTTAAACTGATGATTGATTTTGTTGTTGAAGCAGCTACTATCTTCTGTGTACCCATGGCTTTTGTAGGGGGGTGTAATGATGTGGTTTAGTGCTATTGCAGAATCATCAGCATCAGCTAGGATTATTATTGAAGGAGAGGGGGTTGGGCAGATAAGGGAGAAACAGATTAAAAATATGGGTAAGTAAATAAGAATCATGCTGGTTACCTTTGAGAAGGATTTTGAATTTAATGATGTTCTTAACAGGCATCAGTTTGAGTATGATCTTGCTTTGCATTTGAGATGAAAACTCACTGGGGTGACTTGAGAATTTTTAAGCATGTTGCATTATCAGGAATTTGGGTCAGTCCCCTATCTTTAAATCTGGATTTTGGTCGCAAAACCTCGGGCTGCTGTGCCTTGACGGGGTGAAGTAGAATAAGGTGTTACAGCTGTTAACCAATATAACTTTATAAAATCCATTGGGTCCAGGATGTCTTATTTAATTTCCCACATTAACCCCTTCAGCCTTGGAACATATTTCATATTTACCGTAAATTCTGGATAGCAGATTTATTTACATTCAGAAAAACATGTCATTGTTGCAGGGGTTAATGCCATAAGTCCTTAATGAATCATCTACCTTTTACCATATTATACATAGGATGATGCTGACTGGGAACCATCAGAGGAGAAACCAGGAATCTCAGTGCCACCCCCAACCACCTCAAAGTCCCGCCCCAAAAAACAGCGGTCAGAGACTCGCTCGTCAGACTCGGCCAAATCGAAGAAGGGATCAGCCAAGACAGAAGCCTTGGATGCGAGAAAGAAACAGGCACTGCAACACAAACTGGAAACACTGATGACAAGGCACAAAGACCTACTCAAGAAGGACATACTAAAGAAGAGGGCACAGCTGGAGAAGGAGCTGCAGGTTGAGATTCACGTGAGTTCCCAGACTTGTAGTTAATATTTGAGCTTAATGTTTGGTATCATAACGCCAACCCTAATGCCCATAGAAGACAATTAGGATCCAGAAGAAAGAAAAGAATGTGAGAGTGTAAACCTTGGAGAACTACTGTATTAACATCTTCCCAGCCCTATCTACCCTGCATGAGATTGGATAAGGTAAGATCCTAGAAGAAAAAATGAGAAAGCACAAAAATAGATATCATAAACATCATGCCCAGTGAAATAGGTCACACAGTGATTCACAGATTTTCCAAGCCTTTGAAATACTGATTCCAGCAAAGCCATCTGCACAACATTCATTTTGGTATAAAGTCACTGTGTCACCTAACAAGTTTAACAAATGTAACATTTTGATGTGCAGCTCTGCATATTCTTCATCCAATTTGGTAGAGCAACATGTCAGTGCCTTGGCTTCCTGAGCTTCATACCTCTCTCTCTCACACACTCAGTTTTATCCATCCACCATCTTGGTCTACCGTGCCTCCTTCCACCATCAAACTCACTCACATACAGTGGTCATTTGGTTGTAGCAGTTTTTGTTATCACTGCAAGATGAAAATCTGCATGTCTGCCATTATTGTGCATTTTTGTACTCAGAAACGACATTATCACACGCCTGAACTGATCTCTGCTGACGGTGGTACAGTGTCTTTGGTTTCTGATTGCTTTTATGGATTCAAAGATGAGGCCATACTGTAGGAGTTAATCCCAGGTGGTGGAGACCACCAAGTCTCAGTGCTTAGAACCCCTTACCTCACGTTCATCAAATCTACCATAAAAGGCATTTTCCCTAATCCTAGTCACTTTCACCTTCTCGGATGTAGGTTGACATGCATACACTTTGAGTTGATGTCTTTATAATCATTCATTCCTTTCTGCCTTTCCTTGTTCATCAGCAAACTAACTCCCACTTTACTTTGTTCACACATGCTCATACCTCCCCTTATTCCCATTGATCCATTTTACTCCCACTCATCTGTTTCATACAGTACCATCACGTCATAGCTTCTGTTAACCCATAAACTGCCGTATGTCTCTTGAGCGGCTTTGAGGAGGGAGGGGACTGCTGTACGCCTCTTAGAAGCCCGATATACAAATTCGTACCACAATAATCGTGAGTGATCTACAGAACTGATATTTTGCACATTGGTAACACTATCTGCCAGGCAGCATACAGCACCCTCACCACTTGAAGCAGAATAAAAAAAAAAAAAAAAAATGTGCCCATTATATCAAGCAATTAATATTTTGGTAACAGAGAGGAACAAAGGGCATAACCAAAGCAAGCCAGCTGACTTGTCTCGATGACAGCTGGGTAGTCTACACGCACTGTCTCCATGACAACATGGTCACCGTCTACCCCTCTCCACTGTCCATCTGTCCCTCTCTTCCTACCATCTCACCTCTTTCTTGCTGTGGTAGGGTGTAGTTGCCATTTGCGCCAAGGAATAACTTCGGAATGCAAGTACATGGAAATGCAGGGGAGTAGAGCAGAAATACTGGGGGATTAGGTGCACAATACCATTTGTAAGCAGCTGAACTATGTTTTATTAATATTCTTAAGAGTCAGTTTTTTTTTTACCAACAAAACCGCACCAGAGAGCAAGGTTGTCAGAGGCGTTCAGCAGTTTATGAGTTCAGTACAGGTACCTGCACTGCTTTTGTCACCCATATATCTTACAATCCATTTTGCATGTTGAATTTCCCTGGGGTGTATGAAATTTGAAGCCAAATATTGTGTGCTAATTTTCCTGCCTTGTATGCGTTATTTAGCTAGTCTGTTCATTTTTTTTTTATTTACAGTATATGGCATGATAAATTTCTAGAGTTACGTTATATTTAGGCTTGATATGGCAGATTGATTTTATAACTCAAGCTGAAAATTCTGACAGTCAAAGAACATTAAAAATGTCAATGGAAAATTTGTTATTGAAGTTGAAATTACCGTACTAGATGTTATTGAGTAGGCTAACCCCAGTCTGCCCAGTCAAGCAGACCATTAGGCACAGGCAAGCAACCGCCCCTGCGGGGCCATCTCATGCAGTGAACCAATGTTTCCTTGCAGCAGACAGAGTGCTGGAATAAGAGTATGGAGGTTTGGTCTCAGGATGGATGCCACATTGCATCTACTCATTTAACATGGGCACCGTAGTAGGCTGCAGATCACCCCCATTACAGTATTTGGTTGTATGGTTACCACCCACTGGTGTAAATAACTTTCAGGATTACAGGAATCCATTAGGCCTGTCACTCAGTGTAGAGCCATTTGAAGTGGAAAGAATAGGAACAAAAGGTAACAGGAAGGATGGGAGATACAGGAAGAGAGAAGGGCAGACAAAAAGAATAATAAAGATGAAGGAAGAAAGAGGCAACCTTACAACACGAGTGAATTATGGGCATTATCACCTACCACCGTAAAATTACTAGTGATAGATATAAAAACCAGGAAGAAATTGTTTAAGCAGATCTTATTACTATTCTGTTTTAAAGTATGGTCTTATAACACTTGAGTAGTAGGAGGCCTTTAAATTTTTTTTTATCTTGCTGAATTTATTGCTTAGGATGGGATGGTAGTTCAGTTTGCCTCTCCCCATGGTCAGTTGCAGTAAGTACCCTCATTGTTCATGGTTAGAGCTGTATAAACAGTACTCCCCCACTTAATGAATGGGTTAGGTTTCTGGAAAACTGTTCGTTATGTGAATTTTCGTTGCACGAGCCCATTATAATATGGGTTCAATGGGGTTTGGTTCCAGACTTCCGATTCCCCCCCCTTCCCCCCATCCATTAGTATTCACCCTTCTTTGCTCATTATGAATAATTATTTGTGTAACTTATGACTCCATAACCCGTATTGTACAACTGTTGTACATACATTACATATACATTCTACAAATACATACGGCATGCAAGTGAAGAATAAAATATTTACGACGGAGCCAGGTCATGGAGGCGAGCTGTAGAGTTTGTTTTTTCACCACGTTCGTTCCGCCCTACTATATCCAGCTTAGTCTTGAGGGTAAGGCTCTTCCTGGAGGCCTTGGCTGCTTGTTGGCTAAGGCTAGTTGCAGGTTGTTTAGGCATGGTGTTTTCGTTTTCGTTTTTAAAGGCTCCAACATGCTTGCATGTGTTGGCCTTGGTCACCTAATGGCGGCTCTCCATGCTGCACGATCCATTGCAGCCTCCCTGTTCAGTCCCTTAATCCTGAGGTCACACTTAATGACCTTGTCCCATGTCATTCTCGGTCTGCCCCTCATAACCCCACCCCCAGTATTAACACTTCTCACCTTCCTCACCCAATTATCATCCCCCATCCTCTCCACATGTCCAAACCACCTCAATCTACCTCTCCTCATCACAACACCAATACACTCCAGTCCCATCCTACCTCTCAACTCTTCCATTGTAAACCCAGCCCCTCCAGGCCTTGGACGCAGGGACGCACTGCACATCCATCTAATCATACGCAGTAATGCACGTGCAAGCTTGGGAGGGCTAGAGCTGTTTTGTTTTTAATACAAGTACAAGCGTTGTGTTGCTAGAGACACTGCCGTCAACAGCTGCTAGTCACTATGCACAGTTGGCTTCTGTGATGGACGGTACAGCTGATCGTCAGGTAAAAAAAAAAAAAAAAAAAAAAAAAAAAGATCGTTAAACAGTCTAGGCATTCGTTGTGCAAATGAAGAGTAGTAAAACAATTTTCGTTGTCTGAGTGTTCGTTGCGTGAAGGTTGCCTGTATTAACAACACATTTGGGTACATAAACTGCATGTTTCTACTGCCATAGTTTCAGTAATGTTAGTAAATACAGAGATGTAGGAATTTCCATATATTCAGAGAGTACATCAACTTTCAGCATCCTAATCATCATCATGAAAGTTGTTGTTGTTGTTGTTGTGATGATGTATGTAGTGTTGGTGATAGAAGTGGTGCTGATGGTCAAAGTGATAATGATAATGGTGATGGTGAATGTGATGATGATAACATATTAACAGAACTTTTGATTCTAAAGCTGTAGTTTCAGTTTAGCTAAAATATTAGTAAATGTAGAGTTCTGGGGAATATCGATATATTTAGAGGGGCACATCATCATCATCTCGATGATGATATATGTTTGTGGTCGTGGTGGTGAATGTGATGATGTTAGTGACATATCATCAGAACACTTCCTCCGTCATCCCAACAGAAGGAGCTGTCTATGGCACGACTGCAGATACAGATCCTAGAGAAGAATAAACCCGAGTCAGCCCTCCCTCCTTCACAAATGATGTCACCCCGCAAGAAGAAGAATGGTAAGTCAACTGATCTCTTTACTTTCTTTATCTCAAATGTTAACTTAGTTTTATTCTTATCTCTATTTGATTTTCTCAAGCTGTTGCAGTTTATTGTTTTCTTTATTTTGTTTTTATTTTATTTATTTATTTTATTTTTTAATGATTAATGGATAATCAATGACCTGATAGTTTAGTAATCATAAATTATTTTGGTGAATAGTAATACAGTACCTTGTAATATTGGATTCCATAGGGTTGATGCAGTTTGAGTTCAACAAAAGTCTGATCTAAGCAAAGTTTTACTGCTGGCAAAGGAAGTTATATACTGTATATTGCTCTTTGGTAGAGGCGCAAGGAGAGTATAAGAGAGTATGAGTCAGTTGGATCTCAGATTGTATGGGTAAGAATGAAAGAGAATACAAACATGGGCAATTTTTTGTGCATATGCTCCAATAGAGGACTAAACAGCTAGAATGGAAAATTAGTTTTGGGTGAATATGGAGTCATGCATGGAGGAGATTGAGAGAAATGAGAGAGTGTTTTTGTATGAATAGAAAGAGTAGGGAATGTTAGAGTAGATGGGATGGTGTGTCAGTGGGGTGTACCCACTGAAGTGGATGGGAATGGTAGTGCCCAGGTGAACATTTGTGCAGGGAAAGGTTTTCAGTAGCCAATACCAATATCGATTTCCAACAATGTCACACTGTTGCGTTGCATGCAGTTGCTAAAATTTGGGGGGAGTATTTTTCTTACACACCTTGGACTTACCCCAAACTAATTAAAAAAGAATTACAGTAGGTCGATATCTATTACCATTTTTGTGAAAGAAACAAATAAATACGCAGACAGACACTTTTTTTTTTTTTTTTTTCCCCCCCCCCTAAGAAAGAAGGGACCAAAGACCAGGAGCCTGCAAATTGTTCCCTAAAAAAAACACACACACACACACAGAGCCAGATTCAAGACCTGTTCAGTTCAAGATGCTTGGACACACTGCATTTGAAAGACTGGAGATTATAGGCAGTTGGAAATACAGACAGAGGGTGACGGTTCCAGAGCTAACCTGTTGCTTACATGAAGGACTAGGAATAACAGTTAACTTTTTGCAGTAGAGAGTTGGACAGAAAAGGGATGAGAGCATGTTGCCAGACGGGTGCTATGCACCTGCTGTAGTGGTGGAGGGATGCAAGCAGACAGTTCAGAGGAGCAGTGACTGTTGCAGTAGCGATAGAAAAGAGATAAAGATGCAACAGCGCGGCAAAGAGACAGAGGTTGAAGGGAGCCAGTAAGAGGAGGAGAATTGATAAGATGAAAAGCCTTTGACTCCACCTTGTTGAGAAAAGCTGTATGTGGGGAGCCTCGCCACACGTGAGAGTTGTACTCTACACAGGCGAATAGAACCCATGTGTAAAGTCAGCAACTCTACAGGGATAAAGAAGGCACGGGGTTGGCTTAGCACACCTAATCTCTTGGAAGCAGATTTTACAAGAGAGATAATGTAATTTGATCTTTCGAAGATAAATCCTGAGATAATGAAACTCCAGATATGTGTAACTACGATGCAGGATTGAGTTGAATATTGTTAAAAATTAGAGGGTACTCTGGTGGAAGATTTTGACAGGGTGATAGATGTAAGAACTGAGTCTTTGATGCATTAAAAACAACAAGATTACTTTTACCCCAATCAGAGATACAGTAAGACCTCAATATAATGGACTAATTGGGGCCCAAGCCATTCTGAAAAATGGGAAATTCCGATAAAAGCAACATCCGGACTTCCATCTGCTAACCCAGACTTTTTCCCATATATCAGACATTAGTCCGGATCGTTCAAATGGTTGTTAAACTGTTTTGACCACCATTGCCATACTGTACTGTGTTATAACATCATTAATCAAATGGTATACTATATATAATAATACTGTACTGCACGCTGATAAATGTGTCATTTATTTACGTTATTGCAGTGAACATAGCCGAAGTGGTCAGGCAGTCTGGACTGCTTCTGGCTTTATCGGATACCCGATATATAGGAATTTAGTCCAGTAGCTCCTCGATTCCGATAAAAGCGAATTCTGGTCTATTGAAATTCGTTATATCGAGGTACAGTAATCACTCCAATATCCGATGTAATAGAGCCATAGGTAGGTCCGGATATTGGTTCTGTCCGGATATTGGGCCCCAGCTTATGGACTTGTACTTATGGACCCTAACTCAGAGAAACACCTATATAACTCCCTCTGGACATGCATAGCACCTATTTAAGACCCAAATCACACCAATAAGGCACATAAATGACTGAAATAAATGCAAAAGAAACATAAAATGAGGGTTTAGAAGTAGGTTCATACAATAATAAAAATTCTGGTGACTGGCTCCTGGACTGGTACTTATGGACCCTAACCTAGCCTAACTCAGAAAAACACCTTCCTACTGCACATGCATAGCTCCTGACACCCTATTCACACCAATAAAGGACATTAAAGAGTGAAATGAGGTAAGTATAGTATGGAAAAAAGTATAGTATGAAACATTCTTATGTCCGGATAGTGGGGATGTTCGGATATTGGGTGTCCGGATATTAGAGTGATTACTGTATTACTGTATGAGCCAAGTTAGTTAGGTGTGCCATGGCCTCATCCTGTATTTGTTGAAGTAACCACAAAGGTGGACGCTGCAGGAGGCGAATGAAAAGGTGAAGGGTGGCATCATCAGCGTATGTGTGGATGGGGTTAGATGTACACTCGGCAAGATTTCCGACTTGACCACCTGGTTGCGGGATTTGGCTAACGTGGCAACAGCACGCGCCCGCGTGTGTGTGTGTACATGCCCAACAATTTTTGAATGGCTAAGCTTCATCCTGCAAATTATATCATGTGGCCATTGTATTATGCTATGATATAGGCTAATAAATATTATATGATTGGGATAATGGGCTGTGCACTATACTATACAGGGTATATAGTCTGAGTTATATAAAATAATTCTCTTGCCTTGTAGTGTGAACCACGATACAGGTTGAGTTGTGGTTTGGAAACAGAGGGTAAGTTCACTCAGAAATGGCGTGATGTAGGGGGAAGGGGGGAATATGGGAGTGAGCGGCCAACAGTTATATATTCTTAGTCATTACAGTACGGTTATTAAGTTGTCAATGATATCCTGTATCCTAAATAATAATAAACCTATTTATTTTTATTGTCTTGTTTCCTGTACACCAGGAAACCATTTACTACTGGGTGGTAACCATATAACCAAATTTTGGCACCTGGTGGTTTAGTGGGTAATTATTGCGCTCCAGTCAGATTGAGCCGGAGAAAGTTTATATCCAAGGGGTGGTTGGGGTTGATTGCTCATTAACCAAATTTTGGCACCTGGTGGTTTAGTGGGTAATTATTGCGCTCCAGTCGGATTGAGCCAGTGAAGGTTTATATCCAAGGGGTGGTTGGGGTTGATTGCTCATGTAATGCCACTCAGGGATGAGTGAGGCTGGTCACTCTCATCTTAAATGTCGAGACCAACTGCCTAGCCCCGGGCTCCTATGCTCCTCTTGGGGCAATGTAGGATTGGATGATGGATGGATGAATGGATCTTTATATAGACCTGATTACTCACTAGGATACCCCCTCCCTCGTTAAAAGAAAACATGCAACCCACTCTACCATCTCGACTCTCTCTCTCTCTCTCTCAGCTGGCTATCAGTACACACACACACACACACACACACACACACACACACACACACACACACACACACACACACACACAGAGGCGCGTTGTTGCCACGTTTGCCAAATCCCGCAACCAGGTGGTCCTGTCGGAAATTTTGCTGAGTGTACATTATAGAAGGTCATTGATGAATAAAAGGAAGAGAGTTGGTGGTAGGACAGACCTGAGGAACACCACTATTGATAGCACTAGAAGAAGAATGGTGGCCATCTACAACAGCAGCTATAGAACGGTCAGAAGGGAAGCTAGAGATGAAGACACAGATAGAAGGATAGAAATCGTAAGAGGCAAAGGTTTTGCCAAAAGCCCAAAAAGAGAATGACCAGGAGTCCGAAAGGTAGGTGAGCAGGTTGCCAGTGGACCGTCCATGGTGGAACCCATACTGACGATCAGAAGGTTGTGATAGGAAAGATGCATTAAAATTTTTTTGTTAAGAATAGACTTGAAAACTTTTGAAACTCAGTATGTTAAAGCAGTTGGGCAATAGAGGGATGGGAATGGTCACCCATCTTTGGGATAGGCTGAATGAGAGCAAACTTCCGGCAAGAAAGAAAGGTCCAAGTTTTTTTAAATAACAAAATGGAGGAAGGAAAAACAAATGAATAAAAGAAAATAATCCATACACCAGATTACTGGTGTCCTCTGTTCATAAAATATCTTTAACAGTTAGGCTTGAACAGCTGTGGGTTGAAATTTGGAAGGAAACAACTCTGGGGAAGCGAGTTCCAGAGAGACGCAGTTCAGGGAATGAAAGAATGCTGATAGGCAGAAGTTCTGCAATATGGCTGAGTGACATTCCAGTCATAAGCGCTACCAGATGCCCGTGTAGCATGAGGGAAGGCATGGAGAGGTGGCACCATGGACGCAACTTCGTCTGAGCATTTGCCAAAAAAATATCTGTAAAATAATGCAAGGGAGGCAACATTCCTTCTTACTTGCAGGGGAGGTAGTTTATTAATTATTCTAACAGCTTTGTTCTGAATTTTGTTTCGTTGTTTTAATGCAACCTCTCCACATCCACTCCACAAGGGTGAGCAATATTCAAGCTGAGAGCGCACATGACTCATATAAATTATAGCTAACTGCTCATCAGCGAAGAAGTTACGGACTCTGTACAATAATCCAAGTTTCTTTGAGGCGGTTTTAGCAAGTGATCTGACATGAGAGGTCCAGCTGAGGGCATTGTTAAGTGAGATGCCAAGAATTTCAATACTTTTGGAGATGGGAGTATTAGTAGCACTGAAGTTTATGTACGAATCTGGCAGTATCTGTCGATTAGTAAACTGTATATATTTAGTTTTACTAGCATTAAAAGAGACAAGGTTGTTTTGTCCCCATTCACTGATCGTAGATAGATCTTGATTTATGGAGATGGCTGTACTGAGTTGAGAGGTAGAGATATTAGACTTTGTAAATGGGTGTCTGAGTGTGAATGAACTATGTAGTGTTGAGTCATCTGCAGATGAATGAATGGGATTGTGGGTGCTAGACAAAGGCAAAAGAGTTGCCTAGGCAGGGTGTAAACACAGAAGCATAGTTCTTGAGGACAACAGGAAGGATCCGGTCAGGCCCATATGTCTTGTTAGTATTCAGGGTAGTGATGGCAGAAAATACATCAACTGAAGACGTTTTTAATGTCAGCCATGAGGAAGTCAGAGGGGAGAAGTGATGGAGGAACAGCATCGGAATCGTCTAAGTTGGAATTGGAGGGGAAAGTCTGAGCGAAGAGTTCTGCTTTATCAGTAGAGGAAATGGCTACAGAGCCATCAGATTGGAAAAGAGGAGGGAAGGATGATGAGGTAAAGTTGTTAGATATGTTTTTGGCAAGGTGCCAGAAGGAAGAGGAAGAATATGAGTTGGAGAGCTCAGAGCATTTAGTACGAATGAAATTATTTTTAGCGGAGCGAAGAACAGACTTAGCACGATTCCAGGCACAGACATAAAATAGATAAGATTCAGAGGGTGGTTGGCTCTGGTACCTTTAGTAGGCCCTCTCCTTGTTGTGGACAGCATTAGAACAAGCATGATTAAACCAAGTTTTCTTTTTGCATTAGTCGTAGGATATGAGAAAGGAATGTATGCTTCCATGCCCGCAAGGGACACTCAAATGGCTCAGCCATGGAAGTAATAACCATTCCAGGGAAAATTCAAGAAGTGCTGCTTGAAGGCCTCCCAATCAGCAGCTCCAAACTGCCACAAACATCACTTACATACTCAGCTTGACTTTGTTATATAGATATATGGAGTATATGTCAGACCAGACAAGCAAGGAATGTGGAAACTATTGAAAATTTATGGAGTAGATGAGAAGTTGCTGAATGTTCTCAAGAGTATTTATGTTAAAGGGTCAGGGCTGCAGTACATTTGGAGAGTAAACTAATTGAGCTCTTTATTTGAATGTTGGATTGAAATGGGGATGTGTCACATCTCCATAGTTGTTGTTTGGCTGAGCAGATCCATCAACCACATGCAAGCAACTGGTGCTGCATGGCTGTCCCATGCAGTGAACTGAATTTCCCTTGTGGCTGACAGCTCCTTGCCACAGTGATGCCCAGGCAAAAGTGTGGTGTTTTGGTTGCCAATACAGTATGTGTATAAATGGAGTTATGAAAGTGATAACAGGGTAGTGCAAAGTATATTGGAGTGTCCTTAGTGAGATAGGGTAGGGTTTGGAAAGTGCATGTACAGTAGTTTGCTGATGATTCTGTAGTAAGTGATGATGAATGGGAAGTGCACGACTTGGTGAATGAGTTTGGAAGTGTTTGGAAGAAACAAAATCTAAAAGTGAATGTAGCTAAGAATAAAGTTATGGTATTTGAGAGAAATGAAGTCACAGAGTGCGCAGTGAAGTTGGATGGTCAGGAAATAGAGAATTTGATTGTACTGTATTAAGTATTTAGGTAGCGTAATGAGTTAGGTTGGGAGTTTAGAGGGTGAAGTGCTTGAAAGGGTACAGCAGGAAACAAAGGTTGGCAGCTCACTGAAAGCAGTGATAAGGAATTGGGAAGTGGTTATGGGAGTAAAAAGTCACTGCATGACAGTATTGTGATCTCGGTCTATCTGTCTACTGCCAGACGCCTTCATCCTGTAAGGGGTGGCCACAAACAAATTGCCTCCATGTCACCTGGTCCCTTGCCATTTCTCTGCCCTGCTCCCAGCTCACACCCCCCTCTTTCATATACCTCTCCACTCCATCTCTCCATCTCATCCTTGGCCTCCCTTCCCTCTCCCCCTTTACGCCTGACGAACATACACTCTCCTCATTAGTCTCTTGCTCTCCTTCCTCTTCACATGGCCAAACCACCCCAGTGTATTTCTCCTAATGCTATCTATCACATGCACATCCACTCCACAATGCTCCTTCACTTCCTTATTTGTCAGTTTGTCTCTTCATGTAACTCCACATGCTCCTCTCAAATAACTCATTTCCACTGCTCTCATTCTTGTCTTGTGTTCTTCCAACAAGGTCCAAGCTTCCATATGTTAGAGTTGGTATCACAATACTGTCATGCAGTGACTTTTTTACTTCCATGCTCACTTTCCTGTTTCTTATCACTGCTTTCAAAGTACCAGCAACCTTTCTTCCTAGTTGTACTCTTTCAAGCACTTCACGCTCCAAACGTCTATCCTTATTTATCACACTACCCAAGCTTAAATGCACTCATTTTCCAGTCCTCATCATCCAGCCTCACTGTACTTCTAGTGACTTCATTTCTCTCGAAGACCATAACTTTGCTCTTCCCTACATTCACCTTTAGAGTCCATTTCTTACACATTCTTCCAAACTCATTTGCCAAGCCTTGGTTGATGGGTGCCCCCACCTACCACATGATGGATGCCGTCACGTACCACTTGTGATCTCCACTATTACATATTGAAGTGAAGCTTCAGCCCTGTTGGAAGGGCACTAGTCAAGAGTTAGAAGAGTGGAAACGAGTTATTTGAGAGAATCATGTGGAGGTACATGGAGACACAGACAGACAAAATGAGAAGTAAAGGAGCTTTGTAGTATTGATGTAGATGTGATTGAAAGTGTAAGGAGAATACTCCCAAGATGGTTTCATTATGTGATGAGTATGAAGAATGAGAGACTGACTGGAAGGGTGTATATGAGTGAGGTTGAAAGGGGAAGGTATTCTAAGGATGAGAGGAGGAATGGAGTGGAGGAATATATGAAGGGGGGGGTGGGGAGTGAGTTGGAGGGAGGGCAGCCAAATGACAGAGGACAGGTCAGAATGGAGGTGATCTGTAGATGGTCTCCTCTTACAGTTTTAAGGCATCTAGCTGTAGACTGATTGATAGATAGACAAAGGTTATTTTTGTGTAAACTAGTATATCTTCATGTGTCAGGGATTGATATTGATAGAAGAGCTTTAAAATATATAGGAATACCCCGGTTTAACAATGCAGTTGGTTAAGTAAAAACCCATCGCTAGGTGGGGTATTGTATCTCGGGGTAGATTTGACATGTAAAGTATAGAGATGCATTTTTTAGCTTTGGGTTTCCCCCCCAACCAAGCCCTAACCCCACCCAAATGGGTCCAAAAACAAGTTTCTAGCTAACCTAAACCCCCAAATAGCTTTAAAACAAGCTAAACTAAGCTCAGAAGCAGATTATAACTCACCTAAACCCAAAAATAAAATCAGAAAATCATCAAAAATATGTCTGGAAATAATCAAACGTAGTAAACTGTACCCCAAAATGACAAAGATCATTCCACCTGTGACTAAAACACATTAATCCAGTCGAAAAACAGTTTATAAATCAACCTAAACACAAAATTCAAATCTATAATATCATCAAAATCGATTTTTAAAAAATCATTATACTGGGGTTGGCCATCATCAGCGGGGTAGGATGGTATTTCTACCCCCATCGTCAGGTCGGGGTGTCGCATCAAGGGGTATCATGTCTCGGAGTCTGCCTGTAGTCTGCTTTCTTAAATAAGAGCTTTAATATCTAGTTCATTCTCCTGTTGCCTTGTCAGAGTCATCAGCATCACAGGTGTCATCATCTGGGGTGCCTCTATCTGATGCCACACACTTGGTGCATCCATCCCCCTCACCAGACACCCCTGGCCTGCCCCACCATGCTCAGCCTGCCACCCCAGCACCCAGCAAGGCTGTCACCACCTCTGCTACCACCAAGTCACCATCTGGAGCCAAGAGTTCATCAAAATCATCATCTAAAAAGTCATCAAAGAACAAGTCTAAGAAGATCGTGTGCATATGTCGGACACCATTTGATGATACCAAGTGAGTGTTCCAAACACGCTCTTTTTTTATATTGATTCGGTGATTCAGACTTCTGAATGAATTTTTTAATGTCTTGAATCAGATTACGTTCTTTTTAGTTTATTCCTGCTGTCTCCAGCAAGTTTTGTTAACATCAAGAAATAATTTGTTGTTGTACAGTTAGAAACAGTCTTCCAGAACTTCTTTGCAATGTGATTCTCTTCCGGAGTTGAGTATATTTTTTGGAAGGTAGCAAAAATAAAAGTTTTAAAGACATCATTGGACTGAAGGGGATAATGTTCATTATTCTTGCACCAGACTATTTCAAATAATTATTATAAAAAAGGTCATAAAAATTAGAAGAAACAAGAGTATGTGCATTTATCAGGGATCAGTGAATGAGAAATGAAAGTTTCAAACATCAGATGAACTAAGTAATCTCTTTGATACTGGGAATTTACAAGGCCTGGTACTGATTTCAGTTTTGCATATCATTTTTGCACTTTTTCTTAGCCAGGAAGATCTGAGTTAGGTTAGATATGTATTTTATTTTCTTTGTACCATATCAGGTTAAGTTAGTTTGTTCATCAGTTAGGTTCAGATAAGTTAGGGTAAAAAAAAAAAAAAAGAGAGAGAGAGAGAGAGAGAGAGAAAATTTAATGGATTAATGGAGAAAGATCATCCTGGGAAAAATCAAACCACATTGTGCAAAAATGGTAGCTACATAATGAAGATCTGTGGTCCGAGCAGATGTTGACCATGAATATTTTGGCAAAAACCAGTTAAAGAGCACTCCACCTGTAGCCTTCTGGAGAACAAGTTTGAGAGTATCAGTACTTCACCTGTAGTTTATGGGTTAGTTACACACAATACTTTCACTAGGACATTTTGTCACTGATAGTGGAGCTTCCATTTCTTTTTTACTTGTCTGAAAGAGGTCTTATAGCCTTGCCCTAGATATTGGTTTGTTCACCACCCATACTTGTCCAGCATACTCTGCACTATAGAGCATGTTCATTCTCCCCATTATCTTCTGCTCTCGCACTCATTTGCTGCATCATCACATTTCAGTCTTTCCACTTTTCCATGTGAACAAGATTCTAACCTACCTACAACCCCTCCCCATTATCTTTTTCATATGTTCCACAGGTAAAATCTCCTTCCCTCCACTCTTTAATGTCAGCAAGATTCTAGCTCAAACCCAATCCTTCCCCATTATCTTCTGCATGTATTCCATGCATAAACCTTTCCTGTGCTCCTCATCAGAAGTAGCTAATAACACACAGTAAACAACCCTTCCATGTAGTGATGTATTTTTTTCATCCCATTCTTGCTAAATATAGACATTTTATGCAGCTGTAGGGAGTAGACTGTAGCACCAGTCGAACAGGGCAGTACTCCCGAGGTTGATGGCAAGCTGGTGATAGGGAGAGCTGGAGCTCCCGTTTCACCAGCCCTCAGGACTTGATCCTGACCATCTCCCTTTTCTGAACATTTTCAGTGAATTCATTTACACAGAGAGTAGGCCAGCATGCTCTCATGATACCTCTACCTTCAACTGTCTACACCACACTACATGCGCATAACATATCACACCTTCTATTCACATCTTTAGTAATGGCCGCTGCAATCTCACAATCAAATGAGGTGGTATCTCGGATTGCCACCACCGGCAGGGTAGGGCTGGAGGCACAGGGTCCTCCCGGTCGCTATCAAGCGACTGTGCCAGCAGCGACTGTTGCTATTTCCGGAAAAACTCGTCGGCGAAGAGGTGACGGTGTGGCCTTATTCTTTACCAACATCCGCGGCCTTACCACGCAATTTAAACTCAGTTCATTTTTTCCTTCAGTCCATATCCCCTTTGGCCCTTTTCCTCAGAGAACCACAAATCTCACCCTCTACCGATATATCTCCATTTGTTTTCCCGGTTACCATCTCCTTACAAACTTTCGAAACAAGGGCGGCACCTGTTGTTATATCAAATCCCAATATGCAGTTGATACTATTTTAAACTTCACTTCATCCAGTTTTGATTACTCATTATATAAATTAAATTGCCAAAACATTACCAAATATATCTGTGTAGTTTATCGTTCCCCCAATGCTTCTTCGGAGCCCAGTGTATTTGATTCCATATCCACTCAGTTGAGTAACCTTGACCTTGCCCTTGGCAATGAAATTACCATTTTGGGTGATTTTAACATACACAATGTTGAATGGCTATTGCATTCTGCCCGGACTGACGACGCTGGTCTAGAATGCGAGCTATTTGCGGAATCGTTTAATCTCACCCAGTTGGTAAAGCAACCAACCAGAATACCTGATAACCCTGACCATAATGCCCATCTCTTGGATTTATTCTTGACAAATAATCCAGATCAATACAGGATAGAGGTACTGTCACCACTTGGATCCTCTGACCACAATCTCATCAAAGCCTCATTAGTTAACCCTCCTACACCTCCCCATTCCGAACCTGTCAGGGTGACCCGATGGCACTTTGACAGGGCAGACTGGGATGGATTTAGAAATTATCTTGCTGATGTTCCATGGCAGTCTTTCTTCTCTAGTGATCCCAATTCTACCCAGTCCCACATTTGTGACTTAATACTAGCTGGTATGGATTTATTCATACCAAGTCAACAATTCACTAAAAGATCAAACTCTCCAAAATGGTTTGATGGCAATTGTGCCAGAGCAACAGCCCAAAAGTCATTAGCATATAACTCTTACTTAAAATCAAAAACACCTGAATCACTCTCCCAATTTAAAATTGCTAGAAATCATGCAAAAGCTGTATTAAATCTATCCAAATCAAACTTTCTTCAAAAGCAAGCATCAAAACTACTTAACAACCCTAATGACAATAGAATATTCTGGTCAACTCTTAATTCTTTCAATAATAACTTTAACAAGTCATCTTCCATTCCCCCACTAAAATCTTCAGATGGCAATATTACAAATGACCCGTGGGAAAGCAGATATCTTTGCTAGTACCTTTGCAAGAAACTCTACCATAGATGATACCAGCCAGAATGTCTCAGTACTGGAACTTGATTCTCCCAAAATTGCCCCACTTAAAATACAGACAAGATTTGTAAAATCCATCCTAGACAATTTACCTACCAACAAAGCTCCAGGTCCAGATGGAATTCCGCCAATTGTTTTGAAAAAATGTTCCCCTGAACTTGCCTCTGTCCTAGCTAAATTATTCAGACTATGCATACGTACTTCTTTATTCCCAAATTCATGGAAAGAAGCCAATATCCACCCAGTTCCGAAGAAAGGAAGTTCGTCTGACCCCTCCAATTACAGACCAATAGCTATCACATTTTCTCTTGGTAAGGTATTTGAAACTTTAATTAATAAGCATATTGTTAAACATCTTGAATCCAACAACTTAATTAATGATAGACAATACGGTTTTCGCCACGAAAGATCCACCATTGACATACTCAATCTCTTAACTCATACCATCCATCAATCAATTGATCTTTTTGGAGAAACTCATGCAGTAGCTCTTGATATCTCTAAAGCTTTCGACAGAGTATGGCACCGTTCCCTGCTGTCCAAACTCCCTTGCTATGGACTAACGTCTTTTGTTCCTTTGATTTCTTCTTATCTTAGTGACAGGAAAATAAGAGTAAAAGTAGATGATGTATATTCGAATTTCCACTCAATTAACACCCCGGCGTGCCGCAGGGATCAGTTCTGGCGCCAACCCTATTTCTGGTTCATATTAATGATCTCTTATCTGTCACTCACAATCCCATTCACTCATATGCAGATGACTCAACACTACATAGTTCATTCACACTCAGACATCCATTTACAAAGTCTAATATCTCTACCTCTCAACTCAATACAGCCATCTCCATAAATGAAGATCTATCTACAATCAGTGAATGGGGACAAAACAACCTTGTCTCTTTTAATGCTAGTAAAACTAAATATATACAGTTTACCAATAGACAGATATTGCCAGACTCGTACATTACCTTCAGTGCTACTAATATTCCCATCTCCAAAAGTATTGAAATTCTTGGTGTCTCACTTAACAGTGCCCTCAGCTGGACCTCTCATGTCAGATCACTTGCTAAAACCGCCTCAAAGAAACTTGGATTATTGTACAGAGTCCGTAACTTCTTCGCCGATGAGCAGTTAGCTATAATTTATAAGAGTCATGTGCGCTCTCAGCTTGAATATTGCTCACCCTTGTGGAATGGTTGTGGAGAGGTTGCATTAAGGCAACTAGACAAAATTCAGAATAAAGCTGTTAGAATCATTAACAACCCTGCCATTACATATAAACTACCTCCCCTGCAAGTAAGAAGGAATGTTGCCTCCCTTGCATTATTTTACAGATATTTTTTTTTGGCAAATGCTCAGGCAGTTGCGTCCATGGTGCCACCTCTCCATGCCTTCCCTCGTGCTACACGGGCATCTGGTAGCGCTCATGACTGGAATGTCACTCAACCATATTGCAGAACTTCTGCCTATCAGAATTCTTTCATTCCCCGAACTGCATCTCTCTGGAACTCGCTTCCCCAGAGTTGTTTTCCTCCAAATTTCAACCTACAACTCTTCAAGTCTAACTGTTACAGATATTTTATGAACAGAGGACACCAGTAATCTGGTGTATGGATTATTTTTTTTTCTCCATTTGTTTTTCCTTCCTCCGTTCTGTTATTTAAAAAAAAAAAAAAAAAAAAAAAAAAAAAAAAATGAATGTGTAAATCAAAACATATACAGTACAAACTTCCAAATCTGAACATCCAGTCTCCAAAAACCTCCACATTCCAAAGTAGTAGTAGTAGTTGTTCCCTAGGCAGTCTGGTCAAACAGCCCTGAGTCCCTTAGGAAGGCCATGGCCGAGACTGGGCTTTCCCACAGAGCTCTCAAAGAGTATATGTTGTGTTGTTGGCATAGGAGATTGTGTGCAATGTAGTCTTCCATAATATGCTTAATAGTATGGGGTGCTGTGTTACATCCTGGACAGGCATCAGCAACGGAGTCATCCAGCCTCTTCTGGTAGCTTAAGAGGGCTGGATGGTGCCCACATCTCAGCCTGGCCAGGTGGACCCTGTCGTCACGAGGGAGTTAGGATTCAGTAGGGTGGATGTCAGGAGGCCGTGCATGCAGTTGTGTGTTGTCTTTAAGGGCCTGAATGGAGCGGCGAGTGATTTGAGTGTGGATATGCTTCTGGAAGCTGGTCTGAGGGGGGAAAGATGACAGTATAGTAAGTGAAAGGTGCGTATTGTGGGTCTGTGGGGAACTGTCTCTTACGTCAGATGATACGTCAGTCTTCGGGATGGGGGTTTAGATGGCTGACTTGTTAAAAGTGATTGATGAGAGTGTTTGCTTGTTTTGTCTGTTGCTGTGATGGCGGCAAGTGAGTGTGTAGTGTTGCTGCTGGAGAGTGTGATGCTGTTTAGTGTTTTGTAGGGTTTACTGGTGTTTGTTTTGTGGTCAAGTGTTTGGAGATAATTATTCCAGTTTAGTGTTTGCTGTTCTGATATTTTATTGTTAATCTGAGTGTTGAGTTCTTGTATTTGTTGTACGGTGTCTTGTGTATGGGGTGTTGGGGAGTGTCGCAGTGTGTCCCGTTGACTGATGAGGCTTTGAATTTCTGGTGTGAAGTTGGGGTTGTCTCTCTTTCCGATGCCTCTAGGGATGTGTCTATTGTCTGCGTTTTGTATAACTGTATTGAAAGTGTGCACAGCAGTGTTGATGTTTGTGATGGGTGTACAGCTTAGTGTTTCAAAATGTTGTTCTGTTTCAGTTGCAAAGGCCTTCCAGTTGGCTGTCTTATAATTAGCGTATGTGTGTCTGTGGCCAGCTGGGGTGATTCTGGTTTTGGTAGTAATGATGATTGGGAGGTGATCAGAACCTAGGGTTTTGACCACTCTCCAGGATGTAGTGGGGGCAAGGTTTGGGGAGCAGAAGGTGATGTCTGGGGATGATGGGAGGAAGAGGGCTTGGTGTGGGATATGAGTATGTTGATCTAGATTGTTCAGTATGAAAAGATGCTCTGTCTGGGGATGATGGGAGGAAGAGGGCTTGTTGTGGGATATGAGTATGTTGATCTAGATTGTTCAGTATGAAAAGATGATCTGTCTGGGATTGTAGTACCAGCCCTCTGTCTGTGTCAGGGTTGTTGACATGCCAGGCCAACGACTTGGCGTTGAAATCACCACCCAGGATGATGTTGGGTATGTTAGTGATGTGGTGTATCTGTGGAGAGTAATTGTGTGGCACTGTGGGGGATGATTGGGGGGGAATGTATGTGTTAGCGATTGTTATTTGATTTGTTAGCAGTGCATATTGTAATTGATTGTATTTCTGTTGTGGTGTCATGTGGGGGGAGAAGTGACTTTGTGTGTGCACTGGTATCTGCAAAGTTGATGGATTTGTGTACCAGGGTGATTCCACCGCCACCACCGTCAGCCCGGTTTTGTTGAATGGTGATGAAGTTATGAAATGTTGGTGTTTTCTGTGCTCTGTGTAGTTTTGTTTCTTGTAAGATGGCAATGTGTATGTTCTGTTGTTTGATGAATTGGTGTTTATGCTATATATGTTTAACCCTTTAACCGCGGGCATTGTTTTGCCCCAACTGGCCTCTCCCACGGGGGTTCCAGCCAAAATGTAAACAAACTTTAAACCTTTATAACTCTGCACAGAATAAATCTAGAGCGAAAAATAAGGTACCATTAGAAAGTACTAACCTTCGGCTTTGCAATGATGTAGGTTTCATGATTTTGTTGACTATCACTGGATGGGCAGTGCCATTAGAAGTGAGCGATCTAAAATCACTATTTTTCGCTCACACACCATTACCAAATGCCAACCTCATTCTGATAATAATACTATAAACATATATGAACACTGCACATACGATAAACACCCACTCTGTGTTCACTGAGGCAGGTAAAAGGCACTGTAATTGCCCGCACTTCACTGCCACATCAGCGGTGTTGTAATTACTATTTTTCGCTCACACACCATTACCAAATGCCAACCTCATTCTGTTAATAATACTATAAACATATATGAACACTGCACATACGATAAACACCCACTCTGTGTTCACTGAGGCAGGTAAAAGGCACTGTAATTGCCCGCACTTCACTGCCACATCAGCGGTGTTGTCACTCACACAGCTGGACAGATACTGATGCGTGTTTGGTCAGGGGTGGGGTGGGGGGCCCGGGGGGTGGGAGGAGGGAGGTGGGGGTCGGCTGGAGTGAAAGAACTTAATAGCTACTCTCCCTTGTAACAATTGGCGCACGGAAAAAACGCGCGGTATTCAAAATATTCACAAACATTCGAGAATGACACCCTCGGTTTGGTCCAGTTTTTGCAATGTCATTCTGGGATGACACCCGTGGTTAAAGGGTTAACTGAAGGATGTTTATGTTGTGTGTGTGATGTGTGTTGGCTGCTGCAGCACTGGGGGGAGGTGGTGGTGTGGGTGGAGGGGAAGGGGTAGGAGGAGGTTGTGATGGAGGTACGGCTGGATTAGGATGGGTTGGAATGGGAGGAGCTGGGAGATTGAATGGTGTGGGAAGGATCGGTGGGTTTGGCTGTGGAGGTGTGAAGGAAGTAGGAGTAGGGTTGGTGAGGGGGTTAGTGGGTGGGGGGAAGGGCCATAAGGAGCAGGTCCAGGTGTTTGTGTATTGTTTTCTGGGTGCAAGTGTTGTGCAGGTGTAATGGGTCCAATTCTTGCAGGGATTGCACTGAGCTGAACCCTTTGTCTGTTGGCTCGACGTGATAAGTTTTGAGAATGTTGGACATATGTATTTGTTGGTGGGTCCTGGATTGCTCTCAGATTCCCCGGCTAGAAGAAGTCATCGAGAAATGACTGCCGGGGAGTCATTTCTCGGTGTAGAAAAAACGGTGTTGTTGTGTGAGATGTGGTATTTGCCCGGGTGACCGAAGCCACTCCCAGGCACTCAGGCCCTGTGAGGGGCCAGGGGGGTTAACGATGGTTTGGCCCCCATGCTGTCTTCCTCTTCTCTTCGACAGCCTCTGGGGGTAGACCCACGGCAAAGACGCCACCGCTCCCAGTCCTCATTCCAAAGTATTTTTTCACGTCGTCATAGGGGTGTTGATATCACATGTTCTCACACAGTCAGTACATATATGAAGACAAAGTTCTTTTTTAGACATGTATAAGAGCAGATGATAAATTACTTATGCAAGGTACTTCATTGTATTTACTGTTCAGGATGCCGTAGACTGTTCATTACATGATTTTCTCATAGTTATCATTAGGGTTCCACTTTCCAAAGTATTCCATTTTGTGTATAGCCTTTGGAATGAAGCATTTCAGGTTTGAGAGTTTGTGCTGTATAACCTATCATCCACTTCAGTATTACCCAGTCAGGATTATAGTGGCCCAGGGCTAGGCCTGTCACTCAATATATTAAAGGCAAGAGTGACCAGTTGCTCACTCCTTAGCAGCATTACCTGAGGAGTAAACTCCAATCTCTTCAGTTCAAAAAAGTCTGTCCTAAGCAGCGTATAATTATCTGGTGATTGCAAGTCTAAAATGTAACAGACTTCTTTGGGCATTGATTGTGATCTTTAACCTATTTCGTACCCCAGATTCTATGTTGGGTGTGACCTGTGTGGTAATTGGTTCCACGGAGACTGTGTGGGCATCACAGAGGCAATGAGCCGCAGTATGACGGAATATGTGTGTGACGACTGTGCCAATGCCAAGCTTAACAAAGAACTCTTCTGCTTCTGTAGACAGGTGAGCTAAATATAACCAAAAGGTTTTAGCAGTAGAGTATTAAGGGACATTATGTGTCCTTGATTTTGTGTGTGGTCATTTACCTTTGTAGATGGGTAAGCCAAATTTGCCAGAAAGGTTTTAGAAGTACAGTGGATTCTCGAATTTCAATGGGCATGGGTACCTTAAAATCACCGCGAAATGCAAATCATCGAAATTTAAACTGAATTTCTCATGGAAAAAATTAGTTTAGGTCCAGGGCCTCCAAACCTAACCACGTAAAATCATTATTTTTTTGCCCACACCCCCTGTAAACTTTATGAACTATAATTGTGGTTAAGTAACTGTAGTTCTGCATTGTATTGCCATACTGTCAGCAAGTGTATACTTGGTGTATTTCTGCCCTTTCTTGTATTGCCATTTCTGTATTTCTGCCCTTTCTTGTATTGCCATTTCTCCTTTGGCTGTGAAGATTTAGAGGTGCCAGGCTGCTCTTGTCCATTACCACTGCTACCCGAAGAACCACTCTTGCTTGCCATCTTGAAACAGGTAAGTTTTGACGAAAATACAAAGAAAATACATGCAACTAAATTGCAGTGAAATGCATGTCCACACCTGGAAGGTACAGGCTGAAAGTGCGGCACTTGGCTGTGGAGGGCTGGCTGCTGTCAGGACAGTCGCAAGATGGCTGCCGACAACAGAACATCGCCTTGCACATGGCTTGTTGTTGTTGGTGCCTACTCCCATCTGGGAGCTCTTGTCCTTAAACATGACTTTTTTTCTCAGTCTCTGTTGTTCATTTCTATGCTACCTCTTACACAGGTATTCATAATTACTGTACTTCTCTTCATTTCAGTGTTCTGCATGCTGTATTATCTACCACCTGTAATTCATTTTGTTTGAGTATTTCTATTATTGATTCTTTTCCTTTAATTTCTCTTGTTATATCTTCGAGTTATTAAAGTACAGTAACCCCTCCAATATCCGGATCAATAGAGCCATAGGCAGGTCCGGATAGTGGTCCTGTCCGGATATTGGGCCCCAGCTTATGGACTAGTACTTACGGACCCTAACTCTGAAAAACACCTATACATCTCCCTCTGGACATGCATAGCACCTATTTAAGACCCAAATCACACCAATAAGGGACATAAAAGACTGAAATAAATGCAAAAGAACCATAAAATGAGGTTTTAGAGGTGAGTTTATACAATATTAAACATTCTGGGTACTTACAAGTCCCTTGGTCTTGGACTGGTTTGAACCGCCAGTTTGCAGTCCACAGTTAATCCTCTGCACTCTAAATTCTAATTTCTTAACACTGCACAACACTGTAAATTCCTGTGTGTTCTAGTGGCAAGGTATTGCAGTTTATTCACTGTTTATTCACAAAAAACAAGCACCTGTGGCTTGCACTGTTATGAGTATCTGCTCTCCATCGGAGTTAAGCTGTGACTGTTGATGTTGGTGGGGTAACAGAGTTGCCAGATCGCAACAGCCACATTACCAATCTCCTCAACTTTCATTGTCAAATATAACTTTTCATTACCAAATTCGTAAAGCTAGCATATATTCTTCACTAATTATATATACAAGTGGAAATACATGTAATCACTCTCCTTATAACTAACACCATGTTGATTATTTTCACACTATGTAGGGTAGCAGATTAATCAGAGAGAGCAAACAATCCACCATCTCCATCCTGTGTATCCTCATACATGTGAAAAATCCATTTGGTAATGCATTATTCTAATGCATTACCAAACGAATTTTTCATTACCAAATTGGCCCACACTTGGTAATGAAAAATACCAAATGGCAACCTGACAGGGGAGGGGGGAGGGGGAGGAAGGAAGGGGTGAAGGGACCATGGTGTAACAGCTGTTTGGCGCCAGGCGGGAATTTCAAATTATGGGAGGGAAAAAAGGTCAGATTTTTTTCGAATTTTTTGCAGTTTTTGGCCCATTTTGGGAATATTGGATCCCAGGAGGATTATGTCCGGTTAGTGGGGATGTTCGGATATTGGGCGTTCGGATATTAGAGGGATTACTGTATTGATTAATTAATAATGCTGTAAGTATATTTATAGAATGATGGGGAGTAGTCCAGGGTGCGAATTGTCCTGACGGGAAATCGTCCATGTTTTGACGGGGAATTATCTGATGGCAAATTGACTTGACGGTGAATTGTCTCGGAACCTTATCATCGTGTGCCCCACATGTGAATAAATGATGTTGATTTTCATTCTTTTCTTGGCACATGCCACATATGACATTAGGTTAGGCTCCTACTTTTTCTTATAATTTTCCTTCAGTTCCAGCATTTTGGTTCGCATCAAAAATATTATCTTTGCTTGTTTTGGTTGGAGTCTGGCCGTGAGAGCATTGAAATACGCAAGTTGGCATCGAAAAGTGAGGTAGGCAGACCACTCCAAAATGCATCGAAATTTGATTCTTCTAATTCTAAACTGTTGAAATTCGAGAATCCACTGTACACTAATACAAGTATACAGTAAGTTCATGTTATGTCACCTTTCTTAAATTTTACTATTATTTATTTATTTTGTTGTTTTATCCATGGTAAAGTGCAAAATGAGTGCCACGAGAGTTTAATTAATAGCTGTATCTATAAATTTGATATGCCATTTACCCCCATATACTGTGCATCACCAGATGTATGGAAAGATCCTTCCCCCCCCCCCCAACAGACAGTGAGGAGAACCTGCTGTAGTCCTTGCAGCACCTTTATTTGGACCAGTGTGTAAATACAGTAAAATCCCAATAACCTGGATTGTTGGGGGCAGAGGGGAGGCTGAGTTATGAGGTTTACCAAATTAAAGTTAGCTAATAAATTTTGCATGGCCTCAGAAACCATAAAATGCCCCCCCCCCACCTTATTATAACAAATAAATTTCACAGAGCCTTTTCTTGTATAGGTAGCGTAGACACACTTGTTTATGTTTGGGGCAGACTTAGTCCTTGGACAAAAAGTCTTTTTCGACGACATCTTTCCAGTATATCTTTATTTTGTTTGTACTAAAAGAGATAATTAGTAGATTATTCATTTTGAAGTCATGTAGTCAGTGGGGGCACCCATCATCCACTCACTCAGTGTAGTGGGACTCTTTTGGGGGGTAACTCTGCATTGAGTGACAAACCAAATTATTTCATGTAAACCAGGAAATCATTTAATACTCTGAATGGTAAACTTATAACCAGCCAATACTTGTTCCCAGCATATCAGTAAGTGGGTTGCCAGAGAGTTAGTGTCCCTCCCCGGAAAAAAAACTAACTAAAAATATAAAGAAGAAGCCTCAGATTAGGACTGACCAACAAGTGATGACCAAGGACACGACAAAGGACATGGTGTGGATTGCAACATGGAATGTAAGGGATGTGAATGATGAGGTGAGAGAGAGAGAAAGAGATTGTCCAGGTGCTTGAGGGTGCAAAAGTGGACATTTGTGGATTAACTGAAACTAAAGGGAGAGGTGAGAGTGGGAGTATGGATGGGGTATATGTGTGGGAGTAGGTGACAGTGAGAGGGCAAAAGAGGGTGTATATATTATTGTGTGCAAGAGATGGAAGGAGAATATAAGAGAGTGTGGATCAGTTGGCTCAAGAATTGTGTAAGTAAGCTTGAAAGTGGGAATACAAATGTGGGCAATTGTCTGTGTGTATACACCAACAGAAGATCATGCAAGCAGACTGAAAGAAGAGTTTTGGGCAAATGTGAAAGCGTGCATGGAAAAGTTTGAGAGGAATGAGAAAATGTTTTTCACTGGAGACATGAAGGGAAAAGGAGGGAGTATGAAGGTGGATGGGGTAGTTGGTGAGTGGGGTGTGCCTGCAGAAGTGGAAGAGAATGGCTGTGCTCTAGTAGACATGTGTGCAGGGAGGGGGTTGATGATAGCAATTACCATCTTTAGGCACAAAATGATACACAGGTGTATGTGGCGAGTGATGAGAAGGTTGGGTGGTGAGCTGATTGAACGGAAGGCAATGATTATGTGTGTGTGGATGACGATGAGAAGGTATGTAATGGATACAAGAGCATACAGAGGTTGGGGGTTTGGAATTTCTGACCACCACTTAGTGATAGTGAAAGTCAGGGTTCATGTGCAGTGGAGGAATAGGAGGGAAGTACAGGAGGAAGTAGTCCATACAAGGAGGGTAGAAAGGTTGCAAGAGGATGGAAAAAAGGCAGAATATAAGAGGGAAGTGGAGGAGCAATTGGGTAAATTTAGTTTTCAGCAAATGAGGGAGGTGGAAGGTATGTACAAGATTTTCGCAGAAGAAATCTGTGCAGTATGTGAGGTGGTGTGTGGGGTGAAGAGAAGAAAGGGGGTGCAAGGAACAGCATGGTGGAGTGAAGAGGTGAGGCAAGCTCTGGCACAAAAGTAGAAAACATTTATTGAGTGGATGGGAAGCAGGGGCATGGAATAAGTTTAGACATGGAAGAGAGAGTTATATGTAGTGAGGAAGAGACAGGTGAAAAGATTAGTAAGAAGAGAGAAAATAAGAAGAGAGTGGATGAGGAATATGGAAGGAACTTGAGTATAAAGTGGAGGGAATGCAAGAAAATGTTCTGAAAGGAGGTAAAGAGAGTTAGACAGGGTGATAAAGAAGTTAGTAGGGGAGTGAAAGATAGAAATGGTATATTGATTGTGGAGAATGGAGAGAAAGTGAGCAGATGGAGGAAACACTTTAAGGAACTGCTAATCATAGAGAATGAAAGTAATGCAATTATAAGTAGTTGGGGAATGGCTGAGAGAAGGAGGGTAGTGAGAAGGGAGGAAGAGATCAGTAGGATGGAAGCAGCGGAGGCAATGAAGAGTGTCACAAAGAGGAAAGCCCCGGGAATTGATGGAGTGTGTGGTGAAATGCTGAAGCATGGGGGAGAGATAATAGTAGAATGGATTTGGAAGATGTGCAGATTGGCCTGGGAGGAAGGTAGAATCCCAGAGGATTGGAAGTCAGGTATAATTATTCCCTTGTACAAAGGAAAAAGAGAAAATGAAGTGTGTGGTAATCATAGGGACATTTGTCTTCTTAAGTGTAGTAGGCAAAGCATATGGTAGGATACTTATTGACAGAGTTAAGGAAATAACAGAGGAATTAGTTGAAGAAGAACAGGGAGGTTTTATGAAGGGAAGAGGTTGTGTAGATCAGATATTCATTCTTAGGTCTTTCATGGAAAAGTTTCTAGAGAAGGGAAAGAAGTTGTGTGCGACTTTCATGGATTTGGTGAACACACATGACAGTGGAGAGACAAGGAATGTGGAAAATATTAAGCATATATGAAGTAAATGGGATGTTGTCGAATGCCATGAAATGCACGTGTGAGGGTGCAAAGGCTGCAGATAGTGAACTGAGTTAATTTTTTGTATCTGGATGTTGGATTGAAACTGGGATGTGTAATGTTTCCATGGTTTTTCATTCAGTATGTGGATGAGGTTAATCAAGAGATACAAGGTAGGGCCATGGATGTTGGAGCAGCCCTAATGAGAGAGGGCAGCATTTGGAAACTTCCTGTATTGTTGTTTGCAGATGTTACTGTATTGTTGAGTGAAGATGAAAGGGAACTGCAAGGCCTGGAGATTGAGTTTGGGAGAAGATGTAAGAAATGGAATCTGAGGGTGAATGTAGGGAAGAGTAAAGTTATGGTCTTAGACAGAAATGAAGTCACTGAATGTAGAGTGAGGTTGGATAATGAGGAAAAGGATAATGTGAGTGCATTTAAGGACTTGGGTAATGTGATGAGTAAGGATGAAAGTTTGGATGATGAAGTGCTTGAAATAGTACAACGAGGAAGTAAGGTTGATGGTTCTTTGAAAGCGGTGATGAGAAATAGGGAAGTGAACATGGACGTAAAAAACATATCCTCATGATAGTACAGTATTGTGATACCAGCTCTTACGTATGGAAGTGAAGCTTGGACCTTGTTGGAAGGACACAAATCAAGAGTGAGAGCAGTGGAAATGTGTTATTTGAGAGGAGCATGTAGAGTTACATGGAGATACAGACTGACAAATGAAGAAGTGAAGGAGCATTGTGGTGCATATATGTTAAAAAGCATGAGAAATACATTGAGGTGGTTTGGCCATGTGGAGAGGATGGAGAGTGAGAAAATAACTAGGAGAGTGTATGTAAGTGAGGTGGAGGGGGGGAGAGGCTGAGAATGAGGTGGAGGAATGAAGTGGAGAGGTATATGAGGGAGGGGGGTATGAGTTGAGGGGAGGGCAGTCAAATGTCGGGGAACGGGTTGACATGGAGGTGACTTGTTTGTGGCCATCCCTTACAGGATTGAGGCATCTGGCTACAGAAAGATAGAAAACATTATGTGCTATTGTTAAAGGTACATTCCACCAGGTGCATGTCTTATCAGCATTGAATACTTGTTTAGCTACAAGCGCTGTTGTTATTCATTAAAAGTTAGTATGACATGAATAGATGGAAATAAACAGAAACAAAAACAGGCAGCTACCTTTGCAATTTATGTAACACAAAAGAGACAGCCTGGAAAAAATAGTTCTATCTACCTTTCTATTTTCAGACGCCTCAGTCCCGTAAGGAGTGGCCACAAACAAATTGCCACCATGTCACTCAGTCTCCCACCATTTCACTGACCTGCTGTCAGCTCAAACCCCCTTATCTCGTATACCTCTCCACTCCATCCCTCCATCTCATCCTTGGTCTCCCGCTCCCTCTTCCCCTCTGCACCTCACTCGCATACACTCTCCTCATTAGTTTCTTGCTCTCCATCCTCTCCACATGGCCAAACCACGTCAGCGTATTTCTAACATTTTCTATCACATTCACATCCACACTACAATGCTCCTTCACTTCCTCATTTGTCAGTCTATCTCTCCATGTAACTCCACATGCTCCTCTCCAATAACTCATTTCCACTGCTCTCACTCTTGACTTGTATCCTTCCAACCAGGTTCAGGTTTCACTTCCATACATTAAAGGTGGTATCATAATACTACCATGCAGTGACTTTATACTTCCATGCTCACTTTCCCTACAGTATTTCTTACCACTGCTTTAAAAAAACCAGCAATCTTCCTTTCTTGTTGTACCCTTTCAAGCACTTCGTCCTCTAAACATCCATTCTTACTCATCACGTTACCCAAGCACTTAAATGCGCTCACATTTTCCATTTCCTCATCCTTCAACCTCACTGGACATTCAGTTACTTCATTTCTCTCTAAGGGCTGTTTTCTCATTTCTCTCTAAGGGCTGTTTTCACAGTTGTCCCCAGTGCAGTCCCCAACAGCCTACTCGCCTCAGAACACACGTTTTCGTTTTCACAGTCACCTCCAACCAGCCTTCCGAGGCCACTGTTGGGGACGGCATTCGGGACGGCCCAAACAAATTACTGGAACATTCCTGGGGGGCCTGCAGCCTCCCCAACAGATGGTCCCAATAGTAAAAAAGTAAAAGAATAATTACATGTAACATAATTTCATTATTATTTCAATATTATATACCCAATGTAATATTTCTGGGGCCAAAAACACACCCTACATTCACCTTTATATTCTGTTTCTTACACACTCTCCCAGACTCACTCACCAAGCCTTGCAGTTCCCCTTGGCCTTCTCTTAACAAAACAGTATCATCTGCAAACATCAGCACAGGAAGTTTCTGAATGCTGCTCTCTCTCATTAAGGTCACTCCAACATCCACTGTCCTGTCTTGTATATCTTTTAAAACCCCATCCACATACAGCTTGAACAATCATAGAGACATGACATCCCTGTTTCAATCCAACATTCAGGCAGAAAAATTTACTTAGTTCACTATCTACATGCACTGCAGTCAGCTTCTACGTACTCCTCACAGCTTTCAACAATTTTCCATTTACTCCATATATTCTTAATATTTTCAACATTCCTTGTCTATCCACTCTGTCACATGCTTTCTCCAAATCCATGAAGGCTGCATGCAACTTCGTTCACTTTTCTAGAAACTTTCCACTAAAGCCCTAAGAATGAATATCTGGTCTACACAACCTTTTCCCTTCCTAACACCTCCCTGTTCTTCTCCAACTAATTTCTGTGTTATATCCCTAACTCTTGTCAACAAGCATCTTGCCATATACTTTTCGTATTACACTAAAAAAACAAATGCCCCTATGATATTAACACTTCTTTTTTCCCTGTTCCTTTGTACAGGGGAATAATTATCCCTTTTCCTTTGTACAGGGGAATAATTATACCTGACTTCCAATCCTCAGGGACTCAACCTTTCCCCCCAGGCCAATCTGCACATCTTCCATATTCTACTACTATCTCTTCCCCAGACTTCAGCATTTCACCACACACTCCATCAATTCCTGGGGCTTTCCCCATTTTGACTGTCTTCATTGCCTCCACTACTTCCATCCTACTGATCTTTTCCTCCCGTCTTACCTCCCTCCTCCTCCCAGCCATTGATACTTGCATTACTTTCATTCTCTACATTTAACAGTTCCTCAAAGTGTTCTCTCCATCTGCTTGCTTTTTCTCCCCTCTGCTCAATCAATCTATCATTTTTATCTTTCAATCCCTTACTGACTTCTTTATCACCCTGTCTAACTCTCTTTACCGCTTTCTAGAACATTATCTTAAATTCTCTCCACTTTACACTCAAATTCCTTCCAAATATCTTATCCACTTCTTACTCTCTCTTACTAATCTTTTCACCTCTGTCTTCCTCTCTATGTGTAACTCTTTCTTATGTCTCTCAACTTCCTCCATGCCTCTGCTTCCCATCCACTCACAATATGCTATCTCCTTTTGCACCAGAGGTTGTCTCACCTCTTCATTCCACCATGTTGCTTCTTGCATCCCCTTTCGTCTTCTCTTCACCCCACACCTCACTTCGCATACTGCACAGTTTTCTTCTGTGAATATCTTGCACACACCTTCTACCTCCTCCATCTGCTGAAAATCATATTTACCCAATCTCTTCTCCATTTCCCTCTTATAGTCTGACCTTTTTTCATCCTCTCACAACCTTTCTACCCTCCTTGTATGAACTACTTCCTTCTGTCCTTCCCTCCTATTCCTCCACTGCACTGGAACCCTGACTTTCACCACCACCAAGTGGTGGTCCACTCCCCCAACCTCTTTGTGCTCTTGTATCCATTACATACTTTCTCATTCTGTCATCCACACACACATCTATTCAGTTCACCACCCACCCTTCTCATTGCTCACCACGTATACCTGTGGATCATTTTGTGCCTAAAGATGGTATTGGCTATAACCAACCTCCTCCCCCCACAAATGTCCACTAGAGCAGTGCCATTCTTATCCACTTGTGCAGGCACACCCCATTCACCAATTCCATCCACCTTCACATTCCCTACTTTTCCATTCATATCTCCAATCAAAAACACTCCTTCATTCCTTTCAAACTTTCCCATGCACGCTTCCTCATTTGCCCAGAACTCTTCTTTTAGTCTGCTTACATGATCTTGCGTTGGCACATACACAGACACAATCGCCCCCAGCTGTAATCCTCCTTTCCATCTTACCCACACAATCCTTGAACCAACTGATCCATACTCACTCATATTCTCCTTTCATCTCTTTCACACAACAATATATACACCCTCTTTGGCCCTTTCATTCTCACCTACTCAGATGCATATACCCCATCCATACTTCCATTCTCTCACACACCATTTAGTCTCATTTAATCCACTTTTGCATCCCCAAGCACCTGGACAATCTCTCTCTCTCTTTCATCTCATCATTCACACCCCTTACATTCCATGTTGCAATTTTGTACCTTGTCCTTTGTTCAGTCCTTGGTCATCATCTGTTGGTCAGTCCTGGTCTGAGGCTTCTTGTTTGTGTTTTTATTTACAGTACAGTAGTTGTCCACGGAGGGGCACTAACCCTCCACCAACCCAACTGTTGGCAGGTAGGGAACACGTGTTGGTTCACTGTATTAAATGATTTCCTGGTTTACAGGAAATAATTTGGCTTGCCACTCAGTGTAGAGCTACCCTGAAATAGGGTATCACTAAGTGGTTGGATGATGGGCACCCCCCACTGACGACATTACTCGGTTTAATTTACTAATAATTCTTATCTAACATACATCAGTAAATTGTGAGGGTAAATAATTTTGCATCAAATCATTTATTTAACAGAAATACTGTACACGAATATGCAAGTCTTTCACTCCCACCTTCTTTTTGGTAGCAGGCAGTCAGCTGTATTTTTGTTTACAATCTACTGATGCAGTTGGCATGGTGTAATCACTCCATGCACCATGTGTGTACATATCTAGCCCATGGAATGCTTAATTTACTGTTTATTTATGATGTATTTATGGTAATGCACACTCATCAAAGTCTGCATTATTGAAATCTTAATTAATAATTAGTAAGCCCCTCAAGTGATGTGCTTCTCACTGTTTGTGACCTTGGTTCTCATAGAGGTGTGAGGGTACTAGTCACTTCAACCCTTAGGGGCCTATTATATGGCAGGAGATATACTGTAAGAGTTCATTATAACGGACTAATTGGGGCCCAAACCATTCCAAAAAATGTGTAATTCCGATAAAAGCAACATCTGGACTTCCCCCTGCTAATCCAGACTTTTTCCGATATATCAGACATTAGTCCGGGTGGCATGAATGGTTTTTAAACTGTTTTGACTGCCACTGCTGTACTGTACTGTGTTATAACTTCTCTACATTAATCAAATGGTGTAATATATATAATAATACTGTACTGTATACTGATAAACATGTCTTTTGTTTACCTTGTTGTGGTGAACATAGCTAAAGTGGTCAGGCAATCTGGACTGCTTCTGGCTTTATCGGACTTTTTCCGATATACAGTATAGGAATTTAGTACGGTAGCTCCTCGAGTCTGATAAAAGTAAATTCCGGTCTATTGAAGTCCATTATATCGAGGTTTTACTGTAGTAACTCGTACTCATCTAAATCACATCAGATTTGTCCACACAGTTTCTCTCTCTCTCTCTCTCTCTCTCTGCATAATGTGGGGTCCAAGTTAGAGAGATCTGAGTTAGTAGGGTTTTACCGTAGATGTGTTTTATGTTGATGATGATGATGATGATGATGTTTATGCAAGTGCATCCGTCAGCCTGTTACTGAGCATTCTGATGTATGTGGTGTACAGAATGAAAAATTTTACCATGAACAAAATCATTTCCATCATCCAAAGCCACTTTGTTTTTTTAATAAGCTTGAGGTGCAATAGCTATTACTACAACACTGGAAGTGCTGTTCTCAGCTTGTATTTGGTTGGTAATTCCATGTTTCTTGATGTTGACATGGAAATTAATATGAGTGATGTAGATTGTGTGTGATGTACATACATCCATTACAATGTCTGATTTATAACAAAGGCATGGATGTTGGCTTCGTCTTTGCAGGTTGTTTATTAATATACTGAATTTGTCCCCACAGCCATATGATGAGACCCAGTTCTACATCTGCTGTGAGCAGTGTGAGGATTGGTACCATGGCAAGTGTGTGGGTATCATGCAGACTGAAGCAGATGACATTGATGATTACATATGCCCAAAGTGTGATTCAAGCAATGTTTGGAACTACCCCTGCCAGAAGACTCTGTCACCTAAAGATTACTCAGAGCTTAAGAAAGTCACCAAGAGTCTTATTGTAAGTATATTTCAGTTTTGTAGTACCCTTCTGTCTGTTGGATCTCTTGTCAGCCAAGTAAAATTCATCATCATCTAGACCCTTCCCACCCTAGGGTGGGGTGAGGAATAGCAGCATCCAGATAGCCAAAGTTTGCCCACTTCAATGGGCCACACTTCCATTCACTCATCATTCAAGCCCATGGAATCCTGGCTCCATCTGATAGGCCAAAAGATTTCCATTACGTACTGTAGCTTCACATATACCTATCCGATGGAGTCAATCTGAATGCTGTCACGTTAAACAGGGGTGCCAAATCCCTGGTCATATGCTTCTCCACACAAAATTCATCCAGCCAGCTCGATCTCTTGTAAGTCCCTTAGCCTCACCAAGCTCCATACCTCTCTTCCTCACACACTCATCCACCATCTCTCTCCACCTTCTTCATGGCTTATCTCACCTCATCCCTCCATCAGATTTGCCCAGATATCCTGTACCATTTTCACCACTCTGTTGTTAACCATTCACTCCACATGAATTCTTCCCGCTTCTTCTGGCACCTTGCCATAAACCTTTCAAACAACTTTACCTCATCATCCTTCCCTCCTCTTTTCTACTCTGATGGTTCTGTAGCTAGTTCTTCTACTGATAAAGCAGATCTCTTCACACAGACTTTCTCCTCCAGTTCCACCTTAGACGATTCCGGTGATGTTCCTCCATCATTTCCCCCCTCTGACTTCCTCATGGCTGACATTAAAATTTCTTCAGCTGATGTATTTTCTGCCATCACTGGCCTCAATACTAACAAGGCATATGGGCTTGATGGAGTCCCTCCTGTTGTTCTCAAGAACTGTGCTTCTGTGCTTACACCCTGCCTAGGCAAACTCTTTCGCCTTTGTCTGTCAACTTGTACCTTTCCTTCTTGCTGGAAGTTTGCTCTCATTCAGCCAGTCCCAAAGAAGGGTGACCACTCCCAACCCTCCAGCTATCATCCAATTGCTTTAACGTCCTGTATTTCAAAAGCTTTCGAATCAATGCTCAATAGAAAAATTTTAAGGCATCTTTCCTATCACAACCTTCTTTCTGATCGTCAGTATGGGTTCCGTCAGGGACGCTCCACTGGCGATCTTCTCACCTACCTTTCAGACTCCTGGTCATCCTCCTTTCGGGACTTTGGCGAAAGCTTTGCCATTGCACTGGACATCTCAAAGGCTTTTGATTAAGTCTGGCATAAATCTTTAATTTCCAAACTACCCTCGTACGGTTTCTATCCTTCAATCTGTGCCTTCATCGCTAGCTTCCTTTCTGGTCGTTCTATAGCTGCTGTTGTAGACGGCCATCGTTCTTCTCCTAGATCTGTTAACGGTGGTGTTCCTCAGGGCTCTGTCCTATCACCAACTCTCTTCCTTCTATTCATCAATGACCTAAGCTGTACATCTAACCCTATCTACTCATACGCTGATGACTCCACCCTTCACCTTTCCATTCGGTTCCCACAACACCTATCTCAGCAGTTACTTCAACAAACAAGGGATGAGGCTATGGCACACCTAATGTCTGACTTAGCTCGTATCTCTGACTGGGGTAAAAATAATCTTGTCGTTTTTAATGCATCTAAGACTCAGTTCTTACCCCTATCAACCTGTCAAAATATTCCACAGGTATACCCACTAATGTTTGATAATATTCAGCTTAATCCTGCATCATCCTTGAACATGCTTGGGGTTTCATTTACTCTGGGCTTATCTTGGAACATCTCGTAAAATCTGCTTCCAAGAGATTGGGTGTGCTAAGCCGACTCCGTTTTTTCTTTACCCCTGCACAATTGTTGACTCTATACAGGGGTTTTATCCGCCCCTGTGTGGAGTACAACTTTCATGTGTGGGGAGGCTCCCCACATACAGCTCTTCTCAATAGGGTGGAGTCAAAGGCTTTTCGTCTCATTAACTCTCCTCCTCTTACTGACTCCCTTCAACCTCTCGTCTCTTCGCCGCACTGTTGCATCTTTATCTCTTTTCTATCGCTTCTTTAATGGTCACTGCTCCTCTCAACTGTCTGCATGCATTCCTCCACCCCTACGACGGGCGCGTAGCACCCATCTAGCAGCAAACTCTCATCCCTTTTCTGTCCAGCTCTCTAATGCAAGAGTTAACCGTTACTCCCAGTCCTTCATTTATGTAACAGGTCAACTCTGGAACTGTCTCCCTGTCTGTATTTCCTGCTGCCTATGATCTCCAGTTTTTCAAATGCAGTGTGTCCAGGCATCTCGAAATGAATGGATCTTGAATTTTGCTCGCTCTTGTATTTTGTTTTTCTCTTGGAGGGAACTTATTGCGGGCTCATGGCCTTTGGTTCCTTCTTCCTCGCATTAAAAAAAAAAAAATGACCATACCATCTCAGTACGTTCTCTTTGATTTTGGTCCACAGCCTTCCTCACTCTGCATCATTCATGAATCACATTAGTCCATGTCGTATGTACTCTCCGTACTCCACATACATTCCTTGACAGTCCCGTCTCCACTGTTTGTACTCTTTTCGTTTTCACGCCACACCATAGTCTCACACACGTATGTAAAAGTTGGCACTAACATTCCTTCATGTAAGCCCCATGCAGCTGTAGCACTTCATAATCTGTTTCTTATCAAGGTCTTCATAGCACCAGCTACTTTCCTTCCTTGTGTCACTCTACTGTCCACTTCTTTTGCACATTTTCCTCTCTTTTCCATGACTGTACCTGGGTATTTGAACTCTCTTACCAGTTCCAGTCTTTCTCCATTCAACTTAACATCACATTGGGAGTCACCTTCTCTCTCAGTAACCATCACTTTGCTCCTTTCTACATTTACTCTCAAGGCCCGCTGCTCACAGACGTCTACAAAATTCTGCACTAGTCTACCGAGCTGTTGTCCAGTATTTGCAAGCAGTACTGCATCATCAGGATACATCAAATTTGAGATATTCCATCCATCACCATTCATTACCAACACCATCCCTCTCTCCATTACTTGTGTATTTACTTCTCTCATCATGCTATCCATATGTGTACAGCAAGCTCGCCCCTAACGCGAGGGTTTGGTTCCAACCATGGCACGTTCGGTGCGAAACTGTGTAAGTTTAACTACTTATTTTGCTCCCTAGACCCCCAAAATGTGGAGTTTTGCTGTTATCTGCCATAGGTAATCAATATGAAACATTTTCAGTGGTTAGAAGGTTTATGTAAAGTTCTATCTATCTATCTATTGCCAGACGCCTCAATCCCGTTTGGGGTGGCCACAAGCAAATCGCCTCCAAGTCGCCCTGTCCCCCGCCATTTCACTGCCCTGCTCCCAACTCACACCCCCCTCTCTCATATACCTCTCCACCCCATCCCTCCATCTCATCCTCGGCCTCCCCCTCCCTCTTCCCCCTCCACCGCACTCACATACACTCTCTTCATCAGTCTTTCACCCTCCATCCTCTCCACATGTAAAGTTATAACTTACAAATACAGTACTGCACAGCAAAACTTCAACACACAAATACATAAACACAAGTAAACATTCCGATGCCGATTGGTTTCGGAACAATTCATCATCAAGTCAATTCGCCATCACAACAATAACAAGACAATTTGCCGTCATTAATGAAGACAGCTGTGGGTGATGCTAGATTATAATTCAAAGGTGAAATAAGTATATTTATAGAATGACGGGGAATCATTCAGGGTGCGAATTGTCCTGACGGGGAATCGTCCATGTTTTGACGGGGAATTGTCCGGCAGCAAATTGACGATGGAGAATTGTGTAGGAACGTGCCGATCATGGGTAATCATTAATGCTTTAACTTTAAGTGCTGTAACTTACATAACAGAACAGTAAATATTTAACTCATAAATACAGTACAGTACTGTGGAAAATCCGTGCAGCAAATCTATAATGAACAAGTAAAAAAGGCAATACTCCGACACCTATCAGGTAAACTGGTTATAAGACTTTATTTCTTGCTTTAATGTTATTTAACAGTACTTTAACTTGTACATAAACTTACCAGAACAGTAATGTAAATATTTAACTTACAAATACAGTACAGTACTGTGGAAAAGCAGTACAGCAAATCACATGATCACGTGATCAAAACAAACCATGCGCGCTGTGCTGAGGTTCGAGAATTTGGCCTTTCAAAGGCCTCTCACGTAAATTCATAATTTTCGCAATGGTTCTTTAATCTTACGGTGTCTTATACGTATCCCAGCACTAATCACGTATAATTGCGAGCGCATTCGGTGAGACCGTGTTCAGGGCGAGCTTACTGTATACAGTAATCCCCGTACTTTCCAGATGCCCACTTTCCGGACACCCTGCTTACCAGACATTGTGGGCCTGGACCTTTGGAACCCAAAAATGGCCATAAAAAAGAAAAAAAAATCCCCACAAAATCCGTATTTTTCCTACCCCTAATTTGAAATTGCCGCACAGCACCGAACACCTGGCTTACACCAAGGCCCCTTCACCTCTTCCTTCCTTCCTTCCTTCCTCCTCCCTCCCCCCTCCCCCTCCCCCCTCCCCTGTCAGGATTGCCATTTGGTATTTTTCATTACCAAATGTGGGCCAATTTGGTATTGAAAAATTCGTTTGATAATGAATCAGAATAATGCATTACCAAACGGATTTTTGACATATGAGGATACACAGAATGGAGATGGTGGATTGTTTGCTCTCTCTGATTAATCTGCTAGCCAACATAGCGTGAAAATAATCAACATGCCGTTAATTATGAGAAGAGTGATTACATGTATTTCAACTTATATATATAATTAGTGAAGAATAAATGCTAGCTTTACGAATTTGGTAATGAAAATTGAGGAGTTTGATAATGTGGCCGTTGCGATCTGGCAACTCTGTTTTCCCGTCTCCAACAGTTACTGCTTAACTTCGATGGCGAGTAGATGCCTATCACAATGGAAGCCACATTGGCTCATTTTTTGTGAATAAACTGCAATACGTTGCCACTAGACCTCATGGGAATTTACAGTGTTGTGCAGTGTTAAGAAATTAGAATTTAGAGTGCAAAGGATTAACTGTGGAGTGGAAATTTGCAGTTGAAACTGGTGTGGTGCAGTTAAGAACAATGTGCAGTGTTAAACAATTATAACTCACAGTGCAAAGAACTAAGTGCAGCACAACACTGGATTACTGTACATGCTTCAAGAGCATTTTCACCACTGCCAAAACCTTAGAAAAGCCGGCCATGAACATGCTGTAAGTACCCTGGCTGAGGTACAGTCACTTCTAATTCCTCATTCTTTGGTTCCTTTTCATTTATTTCATGCTTTATGTCCATTATTGGTGTGAATAGGGTCTTAAATAGTTTTAAATAGGTGCTATGCATGTCCAGTAGGGAGTTATTTAGGTGGCTTTCAATGTTAGGCTGGGTTAGTGTCCTTAAGTACCAGTCCAGGAGCTAGGGGCCCACTTTCTGGACATGCCTTTGGCTCGATTACATCGGATTACAGTATATATATATATATATATATATATATATATATATATTGAAAAGCCATATGGATATCACACAACCTTGTCACACGCCAACATTAATTGTGAAGCTTTATATATATATATATATATATATATAAAAGAAGAGCCTCTGTGGTACAGTGGTAGAGTGTGCGTTTCGTACATGGGTGAGCCAGGGTTCGCACCCCGCCGGGGTAATAAACTTTGGGAGTGTTCACCCGGCCACGTACTGCATTTGCGGACACAACGGGTGCTGTGGTTGAACCAGTGTCGCTTACTATAAAGTGTGCTTGCAGCCAGTCGGCTTGCGCGGGCCGATTACACTTGGTTCACAGACTACACACTCATCCAAAGCCACTCCAGCACTACAACTACACTTACAAGCACTTCTAACCCCACATACAATCTCTGCCAGACAGCCTAAGCCACATGGTAGAGATACATTGGCTGTATCATCCTGACATAGGTTGGGATAGGCCGGTCCTGCAGTGGATACTCAAACGGCTGATGATGATGATGATGATATCCATAAAAGAAGAAGGAACCAAAAGCCAGGAGCCTGCAAATTGTTTCCTCCAAGAAAAATCACAAACAAGATAACAGGGAGCCAAATTAAAGATCTGTTCATTTCAAGATGCCTGGACACAGTGCGTTTGAATGACTGAAGATCGTAGGCAATAGGAAATACAGACCAAGCGAAACAGTTGCAGAGTTGACCTGTTGCATACATGAAGGACTGGGAGTAATGGTTAACTCTTGCATTCTCTAGTTGGACAGAAAAGGGATGAGAGTTTGTTGCTAGGTGGGTGCCACGCTTCTGTCATAGTGGAGGAGGGATGCAAGCAGACAGTTCAGGCGAGCAGTGACCTTACCCTTACACATGCTTCACTACTATCATAAAATCTCTTAACGGCATCGAACGGCTTACCATCTACATGTACTTAGGCAAAACCTTCCTCAGTCCTTCTCTGTTTACTTTGTTGTATGCTTTTTCCTAATCCATAACTGCCATAAACACCTTATGGTCCTTCTTACAAGCCATCTCCACTCTCTGTCTCACTGCAGATATTTGATCCATACATCCTCTGCCACTCCTAAAGCCACCCTGTTCATCTTTCACTAGGCTTTCTGATATTTTTATAGTTTCTCTGTAACAATTCTTTCATATACCTTCCCTACAACACTCAGTAGACTAATGCAATGATAATTCTTGCACTCACTTTGCTCACCTTTTTTCTTATACAGAGGTACAATCACAGCCTTTTTCCACACTGCCGGCGCAGTTTCACTCATCCATGCCTTCTTACATATCTCCAACAAGCACTTCATTCCGCACTGTCCAGTATACGTAATCATCTCTGCATACACCTCATCAACACCAGCTGCTTTCCCATTTTCCAGCTGTTTCACAGATTTCCTCACTTCTGCGAGTGTCATGTTTCCTGGCACTACATTCCTTCTCTGCACATCCTCAAAACCAGTCACATTTACAGCTGCTCTGCTCATTCCATTTCTATTCATCAGACCTTCAAAATATTCTTTCCATCTGGTCCTCCCAGTGACTAAGGTCCAGAGTTTGACAGGTAGCGGCCTGGGACTCTACAACAACAGGTGTACCAAGTTTGATTCTATACACCACTGACCTTCCTTTTGGGGGGACGTGGTAGCTCAGTGGTAGGGCACCTGACTTGAGACCGAAGTCATGAGTTCGCACTGTGCCCGGGTAAGCTGCCTTGCCGGGAGAGGTAGTGCTCTCCTGTCACCTACCTAGTTGTAGCACCTGTGGCTCCATGGGTTAGAATGCTCTGACTGAAGGATTGGAGGATGAGTCCATCCAAGGGTCATTGGTAGACATCAGGTAGGGCATCTGGTCATAAAGTGCTACACGCTCCAAAACCAAAGTCCTCTACTCAGGGCAATGCCATAGCCCTTATTGAACAAGGGGGACATGGCGTTAAAAATTAAATAAATAATAATAATCGGGTCCTTACTTCATCCCCATGGGTTAATAGTCTACCTCTTACATCCTTCACACATTCGAACTTCTTTCCACTGTCACTTTTGCGTATCTGCACCTCTTTCCAGAATAACTTCCTACTTTCAGAGTAATTTGCATTCCTTTTTCTTCCTAGATAATCATTTACCTCTTCCTTTTTCCTTCTTCATTAGTCTCTTTACGTGCTTCTTGCCCTCAGTATGTTCAGTTTTTATTTCAATTAAACCCATGTCCTGTATTCACTCTAGCCATTTCTTTCTCTTTTCCTCCACTGCTCTCTTAACCTCTTCATCCCATCATGCCGTACCTTTCTTCTTTTTTGTTACTCTTGCAACGCCACACACCGCTTTAGCATTCCTAACTAAGTAGTCCCTATGTGCATTCCACAAGTTGTCCAGATCCATTTCATTCCAATTCACTGATTCCAACTCCTCCACTACTTTGGCCTTGTATTCATCTGCCATTTCTTTAATACTCAGCTTCTCGACTTTGAGTCTCTCTCCCTGACTGCTCCTCTCTCTCTTGATCGACCTCACTCCTCTCAGCTTTATCTTGCATACCACAAGCATATGATCTGACGAACCTCCACATTGTCCTCTCACTGCTCTTGTATCAGCAACACTTCCCAGCTTTGTTTTCTCTGTGAGTGCTTAATCATTCAGGCTCCTTTCAGCACGATCTCCGTTCCCTCTGTACCATATACTGTATTATTATATGTTCATCTTTATGCTTGAAGTAGAACTACAAATGCACAACCTCGTCTCCTGACACACATCCTTCAGTTGCTTTCCATTATCATTCTCTCTAGGTACTCCATTATTACCCATTATATTATTCACAGGACCAGTGCCTACTCCTCCATTCATATCACCCATGACGAACACTTTATAACTCCAGCTTATTTCTCCTACTTCATCCAGCTGATCTCAAAACCTTCTCTCTCTCTGTCTCACTCCTGTCATCACACAGTGCAGATGCTACAGTCACTGCCACTTTCTCCATCACAAACTTGAACTTGACAGACATACATCTCGAGCAGACACATTTGTAATCTCTCATTCCACTCTGCCATACCTCATTCATCAAGAAAGCAACTCCTTCCATGAATCTTCCTTGTCCATTCATGCCCGACCTTACACATTTGACACCTTTCCACTCCTTCACTTCACACCCTTTCGTCTTTGTTTCACAGTGTCATCACAGAATATCTCGCACTTTTGAACACATTTGCTACTTCCACCCTCTTGCCCTCCTCATTCACCTCACATTCCACATGGCCATGCAAACCTACCCACTTGGTTTTGGTCCTGGGCAGTTACTGGGCCCTCCGAGGCTCTCTGCAACGTCTGCCATATTTTATTGATTTCAGATGGGGGACTCACTCGATGTAGTGCTGCTGTCAGGTGTCTGCCCTTTCCTTTCCTCCATCCTTCTTTCCTCTTCTGTCTTTCTTTCCTTCATTCTTTCCTTGTCCTTCTGCCTATGGGTGGCATTACACTCCTTCTGTCTTTCTAGCCTTCATTCTTTCTTTCTAGCCTTCATTCTTTCCTCTTCCTTCTGCCTGTGGGTGACTTTATACTGAGTGACAAACCAAATGGTTTCTTGTACACCAGGAAACCATTTACTACGCTGGGTGGTAACCATATAACCAAAGTTTGGCACCTGGTGGTTTAGTGGCTAAGTATTGCGCTCCAGTCAGATTGAGCCGGTGAAGGTTTATATCCAAGGGATGGTTGGGGTTGATTCCTCATGCAATGCCACTCAGGGATGAGTGAGGCTGGTCACTGTCATCTTAAATGTCAGGACCAACTGCCTAGCCCCGGGCTCCTACGCTTTTCATGGGGCAGTGTAAGATTGGATGATGGATGGATGGATGGAATCCAGGGGACACTTAACCTGGCTAAACATCCTGGCTATTTGGTTACCGAGTAAAATTATCAGAATAAAACAATACAGTGTCTCATGCTTCCGTTATTTCACTCATTCATTTCTCTCCATTCACCAGCACATGACATTGCAAGTTACCTTTCTCAACAATCATCACATTACTACTGTCTTATAACCCCTTTGCCATGATGACATACCCTGTATGTCAATTCTAGGCAGTAGGAGCTTACAAGGATGTCAAAACCCAGTGCTTTACTATGGAGATAGCAGAGGGATGTCTAAAGCTTCCTATATCCTCCTACTACTCAGATATGATACTAGTGGGAAGGTAAACTCGTGGTGAAGTGCTGAAGGAGTTAAGCTTCTGGCAAAGGGGTTAAATTATTTTCAGTCTCATTACGCATTTGCTCACAAAACTCTGAACCACACTGCAACAATCGTGTTTCCTATTAGCCAGCACTATACAGCACCATCCGCATTCATCAAATACAGTGGTATCTACACATTTGCAGGGATTGCATAACCCGCAAATGTCAAAATCTGCAGGCAATTTCCACCCCCAAAGAAGCTGCCCCTGCAGCCATAATTGAAGAAAGTGATTGCTTGAAAACTATCTGCAGTGTCCCAGAATATCATCAGATATTACTGTCCATTTGTTGAAAGTGTATTTTGAGATGATTTAACAGTGTAGGTAGTCAGATCATCCCAAAATACACCTTAAAATATAGTATTTTGAGATGGTTTGTTAATCCACAAATAATTCAAACTGCAAATAGTGAAGCTGCAAATTAAGAGGGTCCGCTGTTTGAAATACATCATACTTTGCTGTTCATTATCAGCTTTTGAAGGCGTGAATGATTGTTGGGCACATTTCACTGGACACTGTGTTCATTGTTTTGCTTTGCTACTCTCCTACTGCCATTTCTAGGTCATACCTTTATAGGAAATTAGGATTGGGATGATGGTGAACTCAAAAAGCTATGACATATTTTGATTTGGTAGTGAAATTAATTGTCATTTCTTCATAACTGCACATTTTCCTGTTTTTCTTTTCTAGGAGTATGTTATTTATAACACCATTCTCTTCCCACAGCAACATAAAAATGCATGGCCTTTCTTAGAGCCTGTGGACCCATCAGAAGTGCCCGACTACTACAAAGTTGTCAAAGAACCAATGGACCTTAAGACTGTGGAGAGCCGAGTGGAGGAGAAGTCATACCAACGACTCGCCCAGTTCATAGGGGATGTGATGCTGGTGTTTGACAACTGCCGTCTCTACAACCCACCCAACTCGTCGTTTTGCTCTTGTGCTGGAACCTTAGAGACGTTCTTCTGCCAGAAACTCCGTGGGCTGAAACAGAGATTAGGACAGAAACCATAAAGTGGGTTCCAGCATTTACCCAATGTGGGGAGGAAGCCTTACTGAACTTTGGAAATATCCTTTGCTTGAATGAGATAATTTTTATAGCTAGCAGAGAATGTGCCTGAGATATCTGTGTTCAGGTCAGTAATACTTAGTGTTTTGTGCACATACGAAGCTCAGTTACAGATCTGAAGTTGTAGATTTGAGTGCACCTGAAAGAAGTTGAAGACATAGTTTGTTGAGCATCTGAGCCTCAGCCATAAATTTTAAAAATTCCTTTGTTGCTGGGAGAGTATAGTCATTGATAAATACAAGTCACACCAATGTGTGTGAAGTGACAAGATGGAATTTTACCTGAAAACGTAATTACAAATGGAAAATTTGCTTTGCCGTGATGTTCATGTTTTACTGGATATGATGAAAAATCCGACCACATTTGTTTCTGATCATGCAGTTTGGAATGTCTTTTAATTCTCCCTGTAGTGTCTTTCAGCGCTAATGGGTGGTGTATATTGTGGCTGGTTGTGAAGTGACCTCACTGGCTCAGGAAACTTATTGCTCGTAAAATGCCACACAATTGGATCCTTACAGACATACTGGAGTCATGTCAGCTTTGCATGTGGATGGTTATTGTTGGATAATGTATGTAATGGATTGCTGTTCCTTCCATCAGAGGATAATGAAGAGATCATTACAAGCAAGTCTTCACACACTGGAGTCTCAGAAATTCCTTTGGTATCAAAAGAGTATTTTAAGCCTTTACTTTTTTATGGTTCTGTTGACATGAGTTTGACTATTGACAGAGGGATTTATCAATTGTTGTTCATTATATAGTTTTTAATTCTGTTTATGAAAAGAAATAACAAATTGACTAAGAGAAAATGGTTAAAAGTTTTGTTTGTTGACAGACATCCTACCAGGTATAAAGAAGAGAGCAGAATATTATTCAAAGTGCTATATGACATCGATGGGGCCTTGCCCACAAATTGACAATAATGTTAAGTCCAGTGTTATTCTGTGTGACAGTGTGCATAGGTTGGCATTGTGCAAGGGAAGTGTGTTTCTTTACAGAGGAATATGGATAAGTCTTGTTAGATACCAGCCTATGTTCTAACCCCTCGTCCCACCTACCCCTCATTTTTATACCGCAAATGGATTACTGGTACGTTGAATACAGAGTTAACAGTGGATCTTAAGGAGAGAGAGAGGGAGAAGGTAGTAAATAATATATAAAGATTTATGGAGCGTTGTTGAGGTGCAGATGGGCTTTGTTGTTCTCTGCACGTTGTATTATGCAATTGACTATAAAAGCATCACTGTAAATAAGGGATTTGTATGTACATCTCTGTATATTGTATTTCATTAGCTTATAAATAGCAAGTACTCTTTGCATTATCAACAAGAGGCATATTATTTTTGCTGCTGTCATATCAGTAAATCTAATAACATAATGTAGAGTTGTAGAGATATTAGCTAGCTATCACTATCCCCCTTCACACCACCAACCTCGTCACATTCCTGTTGTAGATACGAATTCATAGTTGGTCCCCGCACAAATTGACATATTTTTAAAACGAGCTCCCTCAGAAAGTGATGTGTAGAGTAAGAGATAGGCCTTACAAAAAGTAATATATATATTATAAAAGGAAGATTTGCTGTGTGGTACATGTAAGAGTATAAATATTAAGCTGCATGGATCTCACACGCACTTTTTCCCTTGTGTATTTTTCTTTTTTATATTGAAATTGACGTCTAAAAATGGGGGGAAAAAAAAAAAAAAAAAAAATGTGGGCCGCTTGACCTATTTTGTATTGAAATCAGACAACTGTACAAAGAGAAATTTTGTTTGCATGTGTTGCGTGAAACCAACTTCCAAAAAGGCCTTGAACGAGGGTGTGACAAGCTATATCCAAACTTAAAACCTTCATTCATAAACTCGCGCCTCCTTTCCTCCTCATGTTCTACTTTGCAGCCTCTTTGTGGATATGACCTAGAAACATTATAGTCTGGGTAAGTGAACATTACAGTTAGGTTAAGCTTTTCATGTCAAAAGTTATCCTGAAATCCCCAGAATATTTTTGGAACCAATATTGTGGTAGTCGGTCATAAGCTATTTTATACAAATTTCTCCTCCTGCAGTAGTGCATTTTATTCACCTTTAGAGCACCTTTTTTCTTCTCTCTCTCTCAAAGGCATGAGTTTGTGCACCAAGGAACACATGGAAAGAAAAACCTAATTAATGTACATGTTTGTTTAGACTGTGTTGCCAAGACTGTACATTAGCCCTGCCACGGCCTTCACACAACTCTCAGCTAAGTACAAAATTTTACCCTTGTGAAGACTGATGCCGTGATCTGGGCAAATTTGTAAAGATAATTTGTAATAAGAGTGCATTTGTTTTATAAAGAGTCGAACATTGTATGTTTGGTTTCTTTAGCCTAAGTGGCCTCATTTAACAAGAGAATAGTGCATTGAAATGGGACACAATTTGGAGTGATTTCAGTCTCAGCTGGGAAGTGACACTAAAATGAGTGCAGTTTATTTTCTATTGGTTCCACTTCAACATAAAGTATCTTAATTTGTTTACTGAACAATTGATGTTGAAGTATCTTAATTTGTTTACTGAACAATTGATGTTGAAGTATCTTAATTTGTTTACTGAATAATTGAATGTGGTGTAGGCAGTGACTAGGAACAAATTTTTGATACTGCACTTTATCCACATTTGTGGTAAGTAGTGGCGACCATCATACACTCTTTGATGTAGTGCTGCCTACTTCTTCACCTTTGTCATTCTTTTTCTGTGTCTGCCTTCCTCTCTTCTTATTTCCTTTATCTTTCCTGTCATTTTTTATTACTCTTCTTTCATTTTCTGGTGGCTTTACATCGAGTGACAAGCCTAATGGTTTCCTGTAAGCCAGGAAACCATTTACAACACAGAAAGCAGCCAAGATATGAAACTTAACCATTTATGTATAACTGATCATTGATTATGGTGTATCAAAAGAAAAGTAAAATTAAATCCCGGATGCAGAAATTAACACGCGTTAGAAACTTTATTTTAAAAAATAATGTTAGCTGAGCTTACCACAGATCCCACTGAGCGAATCAGAATCGAGAGAGAGAAAAAAAAAACAGGGTAAAGACAGATGGGTATTCCTACAGAACTATACATCTCCCACTCTACATTTCAGTGGCGTCACTTGGGGTGCGGACTGCACCAGGTGACAATATCATAGGTGTCACCACAATGAATGCCTATAAAATTTTTGTGCAGTGTTTCGGCAGTTGAGAGGTATATGAGGGAGGGGGGGGTGAGTTGGGGGGAGGGGAGTCAAATGGTGGGTGACAGAGTGACTTGGAGGCGTTTTGTCTGCGGCCACCCTTTGCGGGATTAGGGCGTCGGGCTATAGATAGATAGATAGATAGTTTCGGCAGAAATTTATTATGTTATAAAAATGTCACTGAAGTTAGTTATGGGAACAAAAACATTTTCCGTAAGCCCAGCTTACATGTAGAGGAGTGGTGATGGTGCGGACAGTGGGATGGTTCGGACAGTGCATTTCTTGAGAAAGGTATGGGAGCACTGGGAGCTTGAGACACGAGGTCTTGCATGAAAGTGCAAGAGTTTGCGTCTACCACAGAAAACCAAGCTACAAACGCCGCACTTTTCGATGCTGGTCATATTTTATGTTTTTTTTTTGCATTTCCCATGTTAAATTACAGAGTGTAGCCTATCAATATCCGTACAAGGCTAAAACTCAGTGCTAATTTTGCTAGTTGTCTGTCACTACTATTGCCATTACATTCAGTGATACATGGGAATTACGATTTATGAATAACATCAGTACAAAAAACATTACTAAGAATTCTGTATGGTCTGGTATGGGAGGAGGTCCATGGGGGGAGGGGGAGAGTGACACCATGAGTTACTTCATTGGGTGACACCAGCCCTATTGACGCCATTGCTACATTTTTTCCCTCCTGTCTGCTCGCCGCCTTCCTCATAATCTTTTCACTCCTCTCTCTACCCCCCATCTCTCGCATCATTTTCCATTATCTGTTCCCCCCTCCTACCTCCCGCTTCTCTTTTTTCCTATCCTTCCCCCAGATTCACTGCTCTGTCCAATCCCATACTCTCCTTTCGCCACCCTGTATATCCTCCACCACTCCTCTCACTACTACCATTTTTTCCTCACCCCATATCCTCCTACACCAGTTTTCTTTTTAATTCATGCGACTCTTTATGCCCATCATTCCTTACTTTCTTCCCTACCCTCTTTCTCTTTTTAACCCCTCACCCCTTTCCTCCACTTTCCTCATCCCTGCTCTTAGCCCGTCACCTTTTGCTTCACCTCTCCACTCGTCTCCTCTTTTCCGCTCTTTATCCATGCACCTTTTACTCCTGACATCCTTCCTTTCCTCACAGTTTTCTTTGCTCTTTCCTCCTCTCATCCCTTCCCTGTTTTATACAATTACCTTCTCCCTCCTTACCTCCCTCACCTCATCCTTCCCTCTGACCTCCAGGAAAGCCAAGTTCCATTTTTCCTCCAATCCATCCTTTACTCTCATTTCTCTCCATCCCTCCCCACTAATACTCCTCCATACAACTTTACCCCCACTTCTTCACTCCCTCACTTTCTCTATACTCAGACTTTCCACATGATCACCCCCAAATATCCCCTCCTCCACCATTCTGTATATTCACTTTCTCTTCCCTCACTCTCACCCACTTTACTCATTCTACTCCCACTCATTAACTCTTTCCTCCCTCCTTACGTATATCACTCAACCACTGTCTTCGCCGCACTGTTGCACCTGATCTCTTTTCTATCGCTACTTCAATGGTCGCTGCTCCTTGAACTGTTTACTTGCATCCCTCCACCATTACGGTGGGGACGTAGCACCGTCTAGCAACAAACACTCATCAATTTTCTGTCCAACTCTCTAATGCAAAAGTTAACCGTTACTCCCAGTCCTTCATGTATGCACAGATCAACTCTGGAACTGTCTTTTCTGTCTGTATTTCCTACTCCCTGTGACCTCCAGTCTTTCAAATGCAGTGTGTCCAGACATCTCGAAATGACAGATTTTGAATTTGGCTGTTAACTTTTTTTTTTTTTTTCGGGGGGGGGGAGAATAATCCTACGGGCTTCTGGCCTTTGGTTCCTTTTTGCTTGCATTTTATATATATATATATATATATATATATATATATATATATATATATATATATATATAAAGTACATATCAATAAAAAATGATTTGCGGGATGTGTTTTTGGGCTACATTTAGAGCAGTAGTGCGACCACCGGGCTATTTGTTTGTGTCTGGGATAAACTCCAGTATTTAAGTAGATGATGTTCTTTGTACTCTTTAGAGAGTTAGTTGTTAAAATTGAGCTTAGAACAGATAATGAGGGAACTGTTAGTGGTGATGGTGAATGCCACCATGGGAAGTAGGCTGGTTAGCTATCCTTAAATGTACTGGACCACAGTATCTTAGCCTAGCCTAGCTTCAGGCCCCTATACCTCGTAAGGAGGGTAATCTATAGAAAGTCTTATGCAGTGGCCTACTATCTACCGACCTACCTACCTGCCTGCAACACTGATTACTGACATATATACCTCAGTTCTCCCGTAGCTACCTACTCACCTACCACAGTGCCCACGTGTCTGCTCACCTACCTGCCTACCACAGTGCCTACCTACTTACCCACCAGTCTCCAACAGTGCTTACTTACCCTACCTACCAAATTACCTGACTACCTCCCTCCCTCCCACTGTCCCTGTCTACCAACCTACCTACCTCCCACAGTGCCTACCCACCTAACTCCCACAATGCCTAACCACATACTGCAGTACTTGCTTACCTACGAGTATTTACTTGTCTTCCCACCCACCTTACCTGCACACCTGTCAGTGCCTACCAACCTAAATGTCTACCACGGTTATATCTACGTACCTTTCTACAAATGTCATGCCTACCTACTTTCTTAACCGTGTTATACTTACCTACCTGTATGCCACAGTGTTATACCTACTTACCTGTATGCCACAGTGTTAAATCTATCTGCCTATCTACCACAGTGTAACCTACCTTTTTCCCACAGTGTTATACCTACCTAGTGCCACATTGCCTACCTATCTGCTTACCTGCCTACCTACCTAGCTGACAAAGTTGATACTGTACGACTCCAGCATTTAACGTCAAATGATTTTTATTGAGCTGTATGTGACTCGTGGGTAACACTTTTAAAGATGCAGATAGCGCTTAAACAATACTGCACAGCGTTGTAAACCGTATTAATACAATTATACAGTAACTTTCTTTCACTTTTTAATATACATATGAATGAACCACAACAAAACGCACAAAAACTGAGAAGGAATTTTAGAAGAGTCTGGTGTGCAGGTTAATCAGTGTGTGTGTGTGTGTGTGTGTGTGTGTGTGTGTGTGTGTTCTTACCTACCTAATTGTTCTTACCTAATTGTATCTTTACAGGAATGAGTCAAGCTCGTACTGTCCCGTGTCTTAAACCATATTTATCGTACATATCCTTAATTTTGTGAATTGTTTTGGCACACACTATTTCATTCGGTAGTGCATTCCATTGAGCAATTGCTCTGTTTGGGAAACTGTGTGTGTGTGTGTGTGTGTGTGTGTGTGTGTGTGTGTGTGTGTGTGTGTCCTTAATATATAGAATGATGTGTGTGTGTGTGTGTGTGTGTGTGTCCTTAATATATAGAATGATGTGTGTGTGTGTGTGTGTGTGTGTGTGTGTGTGTGTGTCCTTAATATATAGAATGATCTAAAAAGCCAGAGAAATTGGCAGAACGAGAGGGGGGGGGGGGCAGGAAGGAGGATTTGAGGGGGAGGGAGGAGGAGACATAGGGTGGTGGGGTGGGAGGAGGGAGGGGGTAGAGAGGGGAGGGAGGAGGTAAGGGAGGAAGAGGGAGAGTGACGGAGGGGAGGGAGGTGGTATTGGGGGAAGGTGGGAGAGGGGGATGGAGGAGGGAGAGGGAATGGAGGGGGGGGAAATAGTGGGAGGAAAGAATGTGGGGGGGGGGAATTCGCCGGCTTATGATCAGTCCGGTTTGAACTGTGTCTGCTGAAGGTTGTCAGTGGTTTGTAGTATGATTTTTTTCGTTTTTCTTCCCGTTAATTGCGTTTATAATGCGATACTGATTTTGCTTTGTATTGTAAACACTCCTGAGTAGTTTTAAAGCTTATACAAATAACTGAAACCGTAATAGCTGACAATGGAAGGGAAACAGGGCTGTGTGTGGTCTGTATATGGAGAGGTGTTTGTGTAAGTTTTTGTGTGTTTGTATGGTTTGGGGGAGGGGGGTCTGTGTGGAGTCTGGGGTTGGTGTTAAGTCCAGGTCTTGGGTGTGGAAGTTTAGTTTTCAATGTTTATGGATATTTTAGTGTTGATTGATTGATTGTGTGTGTGTGTGTGTGTGTGTGTGTGTGTGTGTGTGTGTGATGGCTTATAACAACTTTTATTTTTCAGCATGATGGCGAAAAGCAGCATGACACGGGGGCAAATAATGTGGCCACCCTTTCAGGTTTCAAGGTATTTAGCTGTTGAGGGTTACCACTACCACAGGTGTACCACAACTACTGTGCAGCCACAACCATCACTTTGGAGGAGCTTTTAATTAGATACTGTTTTGGTAAGCATGTTAAAGCCTTTTCAGTTTTATTATTATTATTATTATTATTATTATTAATCATTATTATTATATGATGCCACTTCCACATGGCTTCTCTGGAAGGTTTAGGACTTTAGGTATATTAATTTCACAAAATCTAAGTCATATGGTATACTATCCCAATGATCTCTAGCCCATTTTGTTAGTTTATGGCCCAGTGTAATCAGACTGGGATGATAATTTTGACTAGTACCCAGGAAGACATTATTCATGAGAGACTCGTCGTAAAGCAGGGGCGTAGCCAGGAAAATGAATTGGGGGAGGGGGGGGAGCCAGATATTTCCACTGGTAACTTTGCATGATTGGATGATTTATTGAAATAATAAAATGAGAAATACAATACGAGGCTACAGGCGTGAAAATTAATTTAATAAATTTTGCGGAAATAATAATAATAATAATAATAATAATTAGATTCAAATCAGGTAGAGACAGCTTCGATAATGCATAGCCCATATCAGCATAGACACGGTGACATGAACTACTAGAGCAACAAGGGGAGAGTTAGTGGTGGATTGGATGTGGAAAATGAGTAGATTAGCTTGGGAGGAAGATAGGATTCCAAAGGATTGGTAGTCTGCAATAACTGTCCCCTTATACAAAGGTAAAGGGGAAAGAGAAGTATGTGGTATCATAGGGATATATGTCTCCTTAGGAAAGATGAATGGCAGGATACTTATTAACAGAGAAACAATAGAGGAATTGGTTGGAGAACATGGTGGGTTTAGGAAGGGAAAAGGTTGTGTAGATCAGATAATCGTGTTGAGATGTATAGCTTGGACCCTGCAGCTTCTGCAAGAAGGATACAAGTCTAGGGTGAAAGCTGTGGAATGTTATCTGAGAGGAGCGTGTGGAGTTACATGGAGACAGACTGACAAATGTGAAAGTGAAAGAGCGTTGTGGTGTTTATGTAGGTGTGATTGAAAAAGTTGAGGAATACTCTAAGGTGGTTTGGCCATGTGGAGAGGATGGATAATGAATGATTGACATGGAAGGTGCATGTGAGGAGAATGGGAACAGGGAGGGGCAGACCAAGGTTGAGATGGAGGGATGGAGTGGGGAGGTATATGAGAGGGGGGGGGTGAGTTGGGAAGAGGGCTGCCTGATGACAGAGGATAGGGTGACATGGAGGTGATTTGTCTGGGGCCACCCCTTACAAGATGTGCAATTGAAAACACCCATACACGAGGTCCAAGAAATACCAAGCTTGAGCACAGATTTGGATAAATTCTTGATTTTGAGCCAAAATCAGTGATCAGACAGTACAACTGACAGTATACGGTAACGGTAGATAAACCCGAGACAAAAAAGTAAACATACGTACCTCCTAGTCCTAAATTGGGTCTTCATCTCACGCAGCTCTAACACAGGAACTACAAAACCACGGAAGTATAATCGCAGCGACGCACCTGCTGAACATTCGAATAAGAACAAAATTATAAAAATAATTGTCTTGTTGGTCTCATGTAGTAAAGTAATTATCAGAATGTGTAATTATTTACTACTTAGTAAGATGAGGTATTATCCAGAAAATAACATGTACAATATTCAAAATTGGAGAAAAAAAATACTGGTTTTTGAGAGAAAACCACCAAGATGTAAGGGTAACTATACTGTTTAAGCAATGACAGATTGGCTTGCAAAAATTCCTGAATATTTGAGCAACATAAGTGATTAATTGATATTAATCGTATAATATATATATATATATATATATATATATATATATATATATATATATATATATATATATATATATATATATATATATTTTTTTACTACGTTTTTTGTGAACTGGGGGGCCATGGCCCCCCTGGCCCTCCCTCTGGCTACGCCCATGTCGTAAAGATCCCCAGCCCCTTTTTCAGTTCGTTGGTGACAAGGTGTGTAGTCAGACTGGGAGGGTAATTTTGACTATAGGTCTTCCATAAAAACTTGACCTAGAGTCTCTTTATTGCGTAACTTATTTCACGTAGCTCGTTGGCAGAAAGACAGTGGTATGGCTCAACATTCTTCCCGTAACACTGTACGACTAATTTCATACTCTGGTACTAATCATCTATTACAACACTGTGCTCTTATAGAGCTCAGTGTATTACAACGTGGCATTCAAGATGGAGGGGGCAATATTAGGCCAAGTTAGGGTAAAAGCAATATGGTAACCAAGAACTCATTCCTAACTCAGAGCTACAGCTCATCAAAGTTAGTGCAACCACATTTTTTTTTTTTTTTTTTAGTGACCCATTGTCACAAAACCAGCTATAGGAGATCTAAATGCGACAACTCCCGAATTTGAATACTTGGCATTAACATAAACCTATTAGAATATGATGCTATGCCCTTCACTTTAAATTGGCCTATCTCATCATCTTGAATTTTGAGTTGTAACAGTAGATGAATACTAGATTATGATCACGAAGTGCTGTGGAAAGGAAAACTATAGAATTATCCTGTTATGCACTGACGTATACGAAATGGATTGCTTAAATCTAAGGAATGTAGAAAGTAAAATGTGGTGTTATCTATTATATAATTGCCTACTTTAAATGTAAACAATATGTACTATAATTCTACAGTGATTGCAGTGGTGTTCTTGTGGTGGTCCTGGGTTCGTGTGGGTCAAAACGAAGAATCAAGATAACTTGGTTCCAGAGAGAGGGCAGCCTGATTCTGTTTCAAGAGGAGCGATGGTTGCTTTGAGTGCTTGGAGGAGGGTGACAGAAGTCTATTCAGAGAAGTACAGTACTGTAATGCATTTAACCTGATAAGTTCCCTTAGCATTTTCAGCTGTTAAAGTGTAGTAAGGTAATTCTGGAAGGCTGAATTAACCATGGACTATCATTCTTACATTATAACGAAGGATGAGATGGAGTGGAGAGAGATGGGAGTGGGGAGTGTGAGTTTCAGGAAGGGCAGCCAAATGGCAAAGGACAGGTCAATGTGGAGGCAATTTGTTTGTAGCCACCCCTTACGAGATTAAGGTGTCTGGCGATAGATAAATTTAATTCAAGCAACCATACGGCATTGATGTGGGAACGTTAGTTCTGTCTAGTGAAACCAAACAGACTCATTCCTATCTCCACAACTATAAAGTTAATTAAATTGTGTTGTCAGTTAGCCTACGTACTAAAGTTATGGGAGTGGACAGGTAAGAATTTTCTGGTAAGAATCTTTCTCATTAAGATAACGAAATGAGATTAAGATAGTTTTTTGCCTTAGTTTATGAATTTTTATCCTTTTGTAATCTAATATAGCTTAATTTCAGAATGTCACTACCTTGCCAATACACTTTGCTATAGCATTACTGAATAGCATAATTATTCTCATCATTCATTTAGATACTGATGTTAAAGTTAACTGAATATACAGTAGAGCATGCAAGAAATATTAGAGAAAGGTTGTGACTGAAACTTGGAGACCTAATTGTTTTATCCAGTGTGGGTGAGAACAGAGGTAAAATAAGTATGTAGGTGCAGTAATAATAACTGAATGTGGTCCATTTCACTGGGTATGTGAAGAGGATGGAGAATAACAGTGGAGGGTGAGGTGTGAATGTTGAGGGTTGAGTTGGGAGGTAGGAGTAGACTGAGGTGGTTTGGGGGTGTGGAGAGGATGAGGGGTGACAGCTGGGTGCAGTGTGTGAGGAATGAATGTTGAGGGTAGAGCTGAAAGGAATGGGTAACCTGAGAAGAGGCAGATTGAGATGGTTTGGGAATGTGATGATGATGAAGGATGACAATTTAACTGGGTGCAGAGGGAGTTATTGTACGTGAACGTTAAGGGTAGAGTTGTGAGAGACTGAAAAAGACCTGGGTTGGTCATAGTGTGACCTTTGGGAGATGGGGCTGGATAGAGAAGCTGCTGGAGATTGGCGGCATTGCGATCTGCCATTAGATGCCATAGGCCGATATACTTCTATGCAAGCATTTTAGAGACTTTAAAGAACGAATGAAGGAAATGTTGGCTAATTCTCACTTTCTGAGCCGTGATTCAACCCATCCATAGGTAGGTAAAGAGGCAGAGATGATCAAGATATAGCTACTCCCATTATTGTATTTTCTTTGTTCTTGCTTTCTGCACCCTGTCTAACTCATTCATTAGGTGGAAAAGATCGGGATGAAGGAAAATTAAGAGTGTCACTAGATAGTTCTTTTTTTTTTTTGTATTAGCTTAACCTGAATATGGAACCAGCATCATACTATTTAAAACAATAGATGCACTGGTTACTATGCAGACTTTGATGTGAATATTTTTCACTGATGAAAGCATGTTTACTAGAGCCCTTAACTCAGGTGAGGGCTCATGCTTATCTGCACGTGAATTTGTTGGACTTAAGGCTGAAATTACCCTTCTGCAGTCCACCATCCTCCTTTTGCTGATAGGTGCGTACCTGTATGGCAAGAACATTAACTGCCTCCTTGCATTGGATGGGTTAGATATAGCCTTCAGTTTTTCCTTTTGCATGAGATATAGCTAGTGCTGATGTAGCACTGTCATTGTAGTTAAAGGGTCAGTGAGTTCTAAAGCATATTTGCTCTTCAGGGCAGTTGGACGGGTGGGGCATTTTGACAGCAGAGGAGGCCACACTTGCTGGGATGGTGTCTGGTGGGAGACATCCACCACCACCTTTGATATGGAAGATCAACTCAGCTCGATACTAAAATGGTGAGTACTCGTAGATGTATAATAGCTACTTAATCATTTAGATGCCAGTCTGTTGAATAACCTTTGATGGGCCTAGTGGAGTGTACTGTACAGTACATCAACCTGAATAGTTTTCGTTAAATCATCCCATGGCACCAGCACTGTATAAGCCTACAGTTAAATAGCTCAGGTAGCTAAATTTGCAAAAGTATTGCTGAAATTCATTATCAGCTCAGATTTCCTAAATGGAAACACCTACAGCTGGTGTGTAGTAATATGAGAAGGCTACAGCTATCTGGAAATTATAATTTTCACTCTTTCCACCTTATGTATGTTGCATTCTTAACTTTTCTATATATTGTGATGAGCTTTGAAGACTTGGGAGAGATTAGATAGTCATTATTACCCCTTCACTAAATAAAATATCCCCTAAGTTGGATAAAACCACTGGGTGTTGGCAGGAATGAGTCATAACCAGTGACAGGGTTCTAGGGGTTCAACCAAAGCAGCTTGAGACCCCTGCATTTGAAAGGGACGGCAGTGTCGTGATGGTAAAGCCTTGTCTTCCGTGTGATTTTGTGATTTTCTAAGTTGCATTGGTACCTTTATTTTCCTGATTCGGATTTAGAGTTTATTCATGCTAATTGCAGATTATTCTCATTATCATAAATCTTTAAAATGGAAGACATAACCTTCATCAACTATATCAGAGCCATATAGGTCCTCTCTAAGTTTTAAAATGCCTGGTGGTAGTAAAAATAAAACCTAAAATAAATCACTAAGGAAAAGGTACTGGGGGAACGTCCATAAGCATACAAGTCCATCAGTCACAGGTCCTCCCCAGGTTGTAAAATTGACTGGTGGTAGCAAGTATAAAACCAAAAATAAATAACTAAGGAAGAGGTGCTAGGGGAGCTGAGGAATTATAAGTATATCTGAATTCATCTCTCGGCCACTCTGAAATTTGAACTAGGTGGATTGTAGGCTTAAGTTACCCCTCTCCTGCAGTCCACCATCCTTATTTCAGGGGATAGGGAAGTAGTTAATGATAGTTTCTATAATCAGGCACATAAGCAGCTCTGTTATATCAACCCAGCTATTTAAAGGAAAATGCCATATGTTCCAAGAAGATTGGTATGTCTTAAAACTGCATCCCTCTTTTTGCTTTAACTTGGCCTAAAATTACCATGTTAGTCACGGTAAGTGCTGTAAGAAACGCTTAACTTTGGCCTAATACTAACATCTTTGAATCTGAAGTGTTTAGTTACATTAGATTAAAATTAGTGATGCTAGTCATGATGTGCTTTGGAAAGGATGTAGATTGTAGAGCCAGTGCTGTTTTTGTTTTTGCTATTGAACTAAATAAAGTAAGCTGCTGAATGATAAATCTTGGCCAAGTTAAGGTGAAAAAACTGTAGTTGTTTATACAGAAAGTCCTAGTTGGAAATGTACAGGAAGAATTATAGTTGCACATACAGAAAGCCCTAGTTTACTTTTTTTTTTTTTATAATAATAATTCAAGTAGTTCACAGAATTTTGTCTCCAGGCTTGTTTATACGATAAATCATGAAGTGCTGAATTATTTTGTACCCATGCTTATCAGAGCATGAATGTGCCTGACTAAAGGCTGAATTTGTCCTTCACCTGTAGTTCACCATTTTCCTTTGGGAGGATAGGGAGTATATGACTAGTAACGAGGGAGACTCATGAAGGCAAACCCTTTCCAGTACCTATGAAGTGGATTAGCCTAATATGACTAGTAACCAGAGAGACTCCTGTAGTTCACCACTGTCCTTCAAGAGGATAGGGAGGGAACTGAGGGATGTTTTGTTTAATGAGATTGTGAAGTGAAGAACTAGATGTCCATTTACCCCAGTCTGTCTGACCAAGTAGACCCAGTAACCACATGCAAGCAACAGCCCCTTCCAGGGCCACCGCACACAGTAAGCCGATGTTCCCTGGCGACTGGTAGCACCCTGCAACAGTGTGATGCAGGGAGAAGTGTGGAGGTTTGATCCCAGGATGGATGCTACACTTGAGTCTCTCCACCCGGTAAACATGGGCACCATAGTAGGCGCCACATCACCCTGTTATCTGGTTATATGGTTATCACCCAGCACTGTAAATGGTTTCCTGGGCTGCAGGAAACCATTAGGCTTCTTTCTCAGTGTAGAACCACCTGAAGTGGAAAGAGGAGAAAAAAGTGATAGGAAGGAATGAGAAAAGTAGGAAGATAAGAGGAGAGAGACACAGAATGATAGAGGTGATGGAAGAAGTAGGCAGCACTATATCAAGTGAATGCATGATGGTTGCCACCACCTACCACCTGAGAGACTAGTAAGCAAGGAATCATGAAAGCAACAGTCTCCTGTCCCTATAAAGTCATATTGCTATACCATATTGATGTGACTAGCAACTAAAGACACTGCCATCTCATGAAGGCAACTCTCGCAATTGCTTATAAAGTTTCATCATTATAGCATGCATTCAAACCTGGCAGATTCCTATGCCCTTTTGTCTCAATTGATGGCAGTGTGTAGTCAGATTGGAGGGTTGATGGGACTAGTAAACAAGAGCGATGATGTCTAGGGCTGGTGGCGGTACTGTCAAAGCAGAGGGGGTGTGACGATATGTGGTTTGCCACATGGGTATGGGAAGTAACTCCAACTTGTGCAGTATTTATTGTAAGTGGGTGCATAAGAGATGTAATGGTATTAGAGGTAGATGGAAAAATGTTGATTGGGTAAGTGTGGTGTCAGGGAGTGCATGCAAAGATTGTCAGGCGTGAAAGGATTGATCTTACTGGTGAGTCTCCTGAGTGTGTGGAGGAGTTTTGTTATTCTGGGGACATGTGTTTGAGGTGGGGCTGGTGATAGCTTTGTGGCTAGGGTGAAGAGTGGTTGGAAGAAGTTCAAGGAGTTGTTGCCTCCTGACATTGAGAGGGCTGTTCCTCAGTGCTAAGGGATATTTGTATGTGGCGTGTGTTAGGAGTACGATACTGTATGGTGGCTCAGACATACAGAAATGATAATTATTGGATTTGTGTGTAATGCGTCATTAAATGACAGGTCTTGGGGGGGGGGGTTAGGATAGCAATTGAAGAGTTGAGAGGAAGGATGGGATTTGAATGTATTGATGTTGTGTGTGAAGGGGTAGATTGAGATGGTTTGGGCATGTGGAGAGGATGGTGGATGACAACAGGGTGTGGAGGGTGAGAGGCATGAATGCTAAGGGTAGAGCTGTGAGAGAGAGACCAAAGAAAGGTCTGGGATGATGTCATAGAGTGAGACCTTAGGGATAAAGGACTGAACAGGGAAACTGCCAGAGATCGAGTAGCATTGAGAGTAGCCATTAGGTGACAAAGGCTGACGCATGCAGGCATGTTGGAGCCTTTATAAGCAATGCGAAAGTAAATGAAGTAGCCAACGAGACTAATTCGTACCACATAACTAAGAATGTAACAGTGCAACGCCCCCCCTCCTAATTGGCATGGTGGAATCCAAAAATTTTTCCAAGGTCCCTCATTTGGCCTTGAGACCTTGAAAATTTTTGACACCCCGACCCCCATCCCCCATGACAGGGGATGGAGTAGTGCTTGGGTGTCGGAGAAGGATTAATCTGAGGTTGAGGGGCCTCAGAGAGAATGTAGGGCGCGCCTGCACAGTGGCCATGTTGACACACCACCGAGCAGGACTTTCGACTATTGGTGCCAGGCAGACCTTTTTTTTTTGGGGGGGGGGGCATTTCTGGGATTTCCCTGCGCAATCCAGATTCTTTCCCTCATAACAGTTATCAGGATACGATTTATCTCTGCATAAAGGGTGGAAATTGCAAAAGGAACCCGCTTAATTGGAGGTCACTAGTAGCAGTAGGCTAGTGGTTGCAACTCAGTTGCAACCCCAGGATTATCTGAATGTGGACACACCTTCAGACTCGTGCGCCGCAACGTAAGTGCATTTTATGAATTGATTTGGGATGTGGTCAAGACCCACAAAGCACAACGAAGCTTCCCGTGCTACCTTGAATATGGCCGTATGTTTTGCCAGACATCTAATCCCCGAGTATATCTAGACTAGGTGGAACAAAACTTGGTAATGTTGAGGTTTAGACTCTGAAGATGGAAAGTTTTAAGATTTGTTTGCATTTTGTAATTTTCATACAAGTTCATGCAATTGTTCTTGTAAGTTTTCACCACTTCCTACCCTCCCCAACAGGTTAAACTTCAGATTTAGTTGGTGGGCTTGGAGTTTCATGCTGAAGTCAACAAAGGAGAAGAAGGCTTTGCAACTCAAAGGAAATTATGGAGTAAACACCTAATCAACCAAACGAAGAACATCAGCTTCTGTCTCATGCTGATACCGTGCATTTTTAAGTACAGTCAACCAAAAAAGTATCCGCCATCTTACCGTACGTATCATTCTGAAACGTGGATGAAGCATTGTAATATACGGGGCACCCTGTAATTGGAAGTGCAGATATTGTCTGGGAATTATTACAACTCAAAATCACATAAATCTTCACATACCGGATGGTATATTTTTTGAGGCAATATGTAAATACTGTAGGTTCAAGTGCGTCTGCAAAACCCAATTTCCCAATCATTGATCCCAAGGTGTGCGATACTCTTTCGGTTGACCGTACAACAGTGAAAAAATAGGGGATATTGTGAACTACTTAATGTTCTGAGGTTTAAATACCCCTTTTATAAATCTTCTCTGGTTACCCTTTCGAGCCACCTACCTCCTGCCCTCATTATTATTATTATTATCATTATGATTGGCCAGTTTCACAGGGCATTGTTCATTGTTAACACTTTTATCTGCTTGTGAACCTTTGCTTAACCTGACATTAACTGGGAAACAAGTATAGATGATGATCTACTGTATTATTATTATTATTGTATAGTTTGGCATGAGAAAGTCGAAAGTAAGAGATGTGGAAATGGGGTTAGAGACGAATGTGCGTGCGGAGTTTGTAGAATGGACAGGATAATATGATCTGTGAAAGGTATGATGTAAGGAAGTCTGTATATACAGTAAGACTGAAGGGTGTGTCAGTGTTTGGATGATATGCTTATATACCGATACGATTCTCCAGTCCTAAATAGCCGACAGTTGCATTGTTTCCAATACCGAAATTTACTGTCGATATCGGACATGGACGGATGAATCATTAAAATGCCTTTTATTGAAGATTTTGTTCAGTGTTTTGCCCGATGTGTGAAAGAATGCTGTTACTTTGACACTGCAGCTTAAGTCTTACTGGAAACCATTAAAGGCTCAGAATAATAGATGGGTGAATGGGAATGGAGAAAATGAAAAGGAAAGAACGGAATGCCGAAACCAGCGGGTTGAGTGAGGTATAATGTGCACTAGTGATGTGTGGTGGCCGTGAATAGTGATTGATTGCTTGAGTGATTGAAATATTTATTGTTGCAAAGGTGTACAGAGTACAACAGAAGAAGGTAGTGAAATAATGTACACACGCCCGCAACCATTAGTTACTGGTGTGTTCTTTATTAAGTCGTAATATAATAAGTCACTCTTCTCACTAGTCTTCACAGAGATGATTTACTGCATATAATAAGAAGGCAGTAGACGAGGGTAATAAGGGGTCAATTACTCTCAGACGAAAAAATTAGTAAGCTACTAATATTCTTGTCCGTAAATGATGCGCAGATTCGAGTGTTACTTCAGAACGAATATTTACGAGTAGTTTGGCAGAACTGTGACAATAAATCGTTGCTGATTTCAGCCACAGAACCTTCAGTGCTAAGCTTTTCAAAGTAAGGTATACTGACTAAAGACTATCTTAAAATCTAGAAAAGCGTGACTTGTGTGTAGTGTGAGCCTGTACAGTACAGTATACCACCAGCGTATGTGGTTGGTATACACCGAACCAGGTCATTCATGCTTTATTTCATGGATTTTTTTTTCTTTCAATCACATGAGGAACAACAGTCTTTGACTACTTGCGTGTTAAATCCAATCTCGGGGATTAAAGTAGGTGCATTTTTTCCCTCTAGGCTGGTCTGGCCTGCGTTGGCTAATAATCAAAATGTAACTTACTTTTAAGTATAAATGTTGTTTCATTTTATGGGTAAGACTTTACGTACAGTACTGTCAAGTATAAATGCTGTGTTTTATTTGGGTAATGGCTTGAAGTTTACATACATTAGGCGTTTCATATACCGTTAATTACCACGATTTGGCTTAGATTTAGAAGCTAAAATGTTTTGTGCTTACTATTTGTCTAATGGCAGAGTGTTGCGTACTTATAAGCACAAAAGGTATGTGCTTTGTTTCCTGTTATTTGCCCAGTGGCAAAGATGTTGCTTTTATACACATACATATACATACTGTACAGTATATATATATATATATATATATATATATATATATATATATATATATGCCTGACTTTTGTAAAATTGTATGACTATGATGAACTATACAAAATGTGGCATGATTTGATGATGGGAGGAGGTATGGTACATAAAGAATGTGGTTGAATGAGCATTTTATATTATAATAAAACATGTAACAAAAGGTGATTCTAGGGAAGTGATAGGAGTTAGGGATAGATGAACTGTGTGGGGGGGGGAGAATATGCAACAAGGGTCTGGACCCCCCTCCTTTTTTTTTTCTTTCTTTCTTTTTTTAAGATAGTCATTGAATTTCCTATCTCATAGGCAATGTAAAGCACATCAATGCAAAAAGAAATGTGCAGTTGGTTAGGCCTGTGTTGTAGACAGGGTTCCAGAAATATGATTGGTGACTGAATGATTGGGTATATTGATTAGTGCACCCTCTATCATGTTTTGGGTTACTTTCTAGATTCACCTTCTTGCCGTTGTTAGGTAGCAGACAGAGGTCATAATGATTATTTTCTTTTCGGTGTTATCATCCTGACTTTTTGTCCCAACCATCTTCCTTCCCTTCATTGCCTGCCCCCACCCCCTTCCTGCATGCCTTCCTGTCCCATCCCTTTCCTCTTTGCCTGCCCCACTTTCTCCTTTCAACCTTTTCTGGCTGCCTCACCCCCTCCCTGTCTAACTACCCTTCTCCCTCCTTTCCTTCATGCCTCATCCCTCCCTTCCCAGGTGCCTACCTCCTCTTCTTTCCTCACTCCCTTCCTACATGCCTACCTAATGCCTTCCTCAATTCCTCATTTCAATTCTTTCTCCTTTCCTTCCCCCTCCCTTCCTGCGTAGCTGCCTAATCCCCTCCATTCATACCTACCTCTTCCCCCTCTCTTCTTGCCTGCCTCTTCCCCCTCCCTACCTGCCTTACCCCTTCTTGTCCCCCCCTGCCTCATCCCCATTCCTGCTCACCTTCCTCACCCTCTTCCTACCATCCTGCCTCACCCCTTTCCTACCATCCTGCCTCACCCCTTTCCTACCATCCTGCCTCACCTTCTTCCTACCATCCTGCCTCACCCCCTCCCTGCCTTCCTGCATCATCCCCCTCCCCCCCACCATCGTGCCTCACTCCGCCATCGTGCCTTGCCCCCTCCCTTCCTACCTGCCTGCATACCCCCTCCCTTCCTACATGCCTCATCCCTACCCTACCTACATGCCTCGCCAGTTCCATCCCTCACCTACTTCCTGCTACCTGCCTCACCTTCTCCCTGCTACCTCTTATCCCCTCATACCCTCCTGACTCATGTTCCCCCCCCCCCTTTGCTTTCCTGCTCCACACCCACCCTGCCTCTCTCCCTTACCCCTTAGACTTGTGCAGAGTGCACTAAAGTGCCTAGTGTGGGAAATGCTGTGATTCGATAAAGAAGTGCAGTAAGGAAGTATGTTAATATGGTTGAAGAGAGCGTGCATAGATAGCGTGGTCTTATGGATGGAGTGGTTGGAAACGGTGGTGAAAAGGATATAATTATGTATGTTGGTGGGAAAGGGGTATGGGTACCACAGGTGGTGAAAAGGATATAATTGTCAGTATGTTGGTGGGAGGGGGGGTATGGGTACCACAGGTGGTGAAAACGATATAATTATGTATGTTGGTGGCAGAGGTGTATGGGTACCGCAGGTGGTGAAAAGGATATAATTATGTGAGTATGTTGGTGGGAGGGGGTATGAGTACCACAGGTGGTGAAAAGGATATAATCATGTATGTTGATGGGAGGGGCTATGAGTACCACGCTGGTCCAAAGCAACTCATGGTTCATACCTTCAGTGATAGCAAGGCATTTACTTAAACTATCTAGAATCTTCATGTTAATAAGATCTGTTAAATATATCAGTATTTTAATTTACATTTGCATCAGTGCAGGTCATTATGATAATACCATAAGCTGTGTCTTTCAGAACCAAGTATTGTAATTTTTATAGCAAACAAAACCCTCAGAACATTAGGTAAGTTTCTGAATTAAAGAGACGTGGAGAAATACTACCACTAGATGTTTTGCGTTACTGTAAACTTTCCAAAAAGTGTCATCGGCCAGGTGATCTGATGGTTTCACAAACAGCATTGTTGCAGTGCACATCCTTTTTATGAATGCAAATATCTGAATGGATTTGTGTTATATAAAATTATTTATGTCCTAAAAAAGCAGCCATGATCATTAATGTAAAGTTACTGGACTTTTTTTTTTTTTTTTTTTTTATGTAACGAGGGAAATGTTTGAGATACTTGTTGGACAGACTATCCACATTTTCTTAGCTCTGAATGGCTACTTTGTATTAGTAAGGCATTTACTTATGTACCCCGCCCCCAACTCCTTCTTACCTCCGCTTAACCTGCACCCCCTTCTTTTATTTCCTCTCCCTACCCTCTTATTCTTCCTCTTTATTACCTCTTCAGCTTCCCAACTCCCACATCCTCCCCTCCTTCATCTTCCTTCTCCCCCCCCCCCTGCCTCTTCCTCGTCCCTTGTTTCTGCACTCACTTCCCCTCCCTCTTCTCCACCCTCCTTTCTCCATACTTACTCTCCATCCTATTGTTTCCCTCCTTATTTCTTTCCTCCTCCTCCTCCCTTCCTGAACCCCCCCTCACGTCTTTCCACTTTCCAGTCTCCCTCCCCCTTCCTCATTCTTCCTTTCTCCTTCCCACTACCTCCTCGTCTTTACCAACTTCTCTGTCGCCTCGTCCTCCCTCCATCTTTTCTCCACCCTGCTCCTCCTCCCTTCTCATCCCCTCCTCTTACTCTCTTTCTCCCTCTTTTTACTCTCCTACTGCCTCCTCTTACTGTCCTCCTCCCATCATTTACTCTCCTCCTCCCTTCTCTTCCCCTTCTCCTACCCCCTCTTACTCTCCTCCTCTCTCCATTTACTCTCCTCCTCTCTCCATTTACTCTCCTCCTCTCTCCATTTACTCTCCTCCTCTCTCCATTTACTCTCCTTCTCCATCCTCTTACTCTCCTTCTCCCTCCTCTTACTCTCCTTCTCCCTCCTCTTACTCTCCTTCTCCCTCCTCTTACTCTCCTTCTCCCTCCTCTTACTCTCCTTCTCCCTCCTCTTACTCTCCTCCTCTCTCCATTTACTCTCCTCCTCCCTCTTACGCTCTTCCTCCCTCTTACGCTCTTCCTCCCTCCCCATATTCTTCTTCCTCCTCCTCTTCCTTAACACCTATATGCCCCCTTCCCCCACCTATATGCCCCCTTCCCCCACCTATATGCCCCATTTCCCCACCTATGTGCCCCCTTCCCAACCTACATGCCCCCTCGCCCGCCTACATGTCCCCTTCCCCACCCATACACCCCCTCTCTTCCCCACCCGTACACCCCCTCTCTTCCCCACCCGTACACCCCCTCTCTTCCCCACCCGTACACCCCCTCTCTTCCCCACCCGTACACCCCCTCTCTCCCCACCTGTACACCCCCTCTTCCCCCACCCGTACACCCCCTCTTCCCCCACCCGTACACCCCCTCTTCCCCCACCTGTACACCCCCTCTTCCCCCACCCATACACCCCCTCTTCCCCCACCCATACACCCCCTCTTCCCCCACACATACACCCCCTCTTCCCCCACCCATACACCCCTCCCCCCACCCATACACCCCCTCCCCCCACCCATGCACCCCCTCCCCCCACCTATATGCTCCCTCCCCCCACCTACATGCCACTTACACTTAGATGCCCCCTCCCCCACTTACATGCCCCTCCCCCACTTATATGCCCCCTCCCCCACTTATATGCCCCCTCCCCCACCCATACACCCCTTCCCCCCCACCTATATGCCCCTTCCCCCCCATATGCCCGCTCCCTTCCACTTATACACCCCTCCCTTGTACTTATACTCCCACTCTTCCCTCTATTAATACACCCACTCTCCCCCACTTACATTCCTCCTTCCCCCACATATGCCCCCTCCCCCCATCTGCAGTACACGCCCCCTCCCCCACCTACAGTACACGTCCCCCCACCTACAGTACACGCCCCCTCCCCCACCTACAGTACACGCCCCCTCCCCCACCTACAGTACACGCCCCCTCCCCCACCTACAGTACACGCCCCCTTTCCCAACCTACAGTACACGCCCCCTTTCCCAACCTACAGTACACGCCCCCTTTCCCAACCTACAGTACACGCCCCCTTTCCCAACCTACAGTACACGCCCCCTCCTCATCTACAGCACATGCCCCCTCCCCCACTTACAGCACATGTCCCCTCCCCCACCTACAGCACACGCCCCCTCCCCCACCTGCAGTACACGCCCCCTTTCCCAACCTACATTACACGCCCCCTTTCCCAACCTACATTACACGCCCCCTCCCCCACCTGCAGTACACGCCCCTTCCCCCACCTACAGTACACACCCCCTCCCCCATCTGTAGTACACGCCCCCTCCCCCATCTGTAGTACACGGCCCCTCCCCCATCTGTAGTACACGGCCCCTCCCCCCACCTACACGTCCCCTCCCACGACGTACAGTACACCCCCCCTCCCCCACCTACAGCACACGCCCCCTTTCCCAACCTACATTACACGCCCCCTTTCCCAACCTACATTACACGCCCCCTCCCCCACCTACAGTACACGCCCCTTCCCCCATCTATAGTACACGTCCCCTACCACGACCTACAGCACACGCCTCCTTCCTCCACCTACACGCCCCCTCCTCCGACCTACAGTACATGCCCCCTCCCCCCTAACCAACAGGCCCCCTCCCCCTTACCTACAGGCCCCCTCCCCCTTACCTACAGGCCCCCTCCCCCTTACCTACAGGCCCCCTCCCCCACCTACACACACCTACGAGTACACACCCCCTCCCTTAATCACCTACAGTACATACCCCCTCCTCCAACTTGCACGCTCCCTCCCCCACCAACATGTCACCTCCCCCCACCTACACGCCCCCCTCCTCCCCGAACCTGCTCGCCCCCTCCCCCCACCTACTATCCTCCTCCCCCCACCTATTTGCCCCCTCCCCCCACCTACTCGCCTCATCACCCCCACCTACTCGCCTCATCACCCCCACCTACTCGCCCCTTCCCCCCACTTGTCCCGTCCCCCCACTTACTCGTCCCCCCCACTCACTCGCCCCCTTCCCCCTCACCTACACGTCCCCTCCCCCATCTACACCCTTTACAAAGGTTATTAAGTTCTTTAATAAAAAAAAGTTAGGGTGTTATTAAATGTCCCAAACTATATTAATAACCAATCTTCTTACACTTTTATTTATGTAGATCTAGATTAACTGAATGCAACGGTTGAATTGGTAGAGAGGTGGTCTGCAGTCCTAATGTACCCAGGCTCGAATCGCGGCTGGGGCAGGGAACAGTTCAAGGAATTGAATTTTATAAAGTAGACTTTACTGATCAACCAGAAGACCAGCCAACATGTCTTAAAACTACCCCGGCTAATACCAGTACAGCAGCCCTGTATGAGAACAGCCCTAGCATGTATTCAATATAGATGGCGGGTTTTAGAGCCGAAGTGACATGAGAAGGTGTATGGTACGTAGGGGGATTACTGGGCCCTTGAAACAGGATGTGAAGTATTTGCCCAGAGTAGGACCCCCCCCCCAAAAAAAAAAAAAAAACTTTGAGCCAGGTAGACTAATAATACTGTTAGATGAAAACTTGACTATTATGTATCCATCCTGGATGACTCCCAACGCTAGTTAAAGCCCCGTCCACGCGAGTGGGCAATGCCCGCGGGCACAAGCGAGCAGTTTGCCTGTTGACGGGCTCACCGCTTGTGCCCGCGGGCAAATGCGTGGTAATTTACGCATTTGCCCGCGGGCACAAGCGGTGAGCCCGTCAACAGGCAAACTGCTCGCTTGTGCCCGCGGGCATTGCCCGCTCGTGTGGACGGGGCTTTGGTTACCTGTGAAAAGTTGACTCTAAACAGCTTTTATTATTAACCTTTCCTTCTATAATCAGTACTTTCCGAGATTTGAGTTATTGACATGGACACAAACACACATTTCTTACAAAAACAGTGGCCATCAACTTGACAAAAAAAAAAGAAGCCCATTCCTCTCCCCCCGTCTATACGCCCCCTCCCCTCCCCCCGTCTATACGCTCCCTCCCCTCCCCCCGTCTATACGCTCCCTCCCCCTCCCCCCGTCTATACGCTTCCTCCCCTCCCCCCGTCTATACGCTCCCTCCCCTCCCCCCGTCTATACGCTCCCTCCCCTCCCCCCGTCTATACGCTCCCTCCCCTCCCCCCGTCTATACGCTCCCTTCCCTTCTCTCCCCCTATATACCCCATCCCTTCTCCCCACCTATATACCCCATCCCTTCTCCCCACCTATACCCCCCTCCCCTCCCCCCACCTATACCCCCCTCCCATCCCCCCACCTATACCCCCCTCCCATCCCCCCACCTGTATGCACCCACCTATAACCCCCTCCCATCCCCCACCTGTATGCCCCCTCCCATCCCCCCATCTATACATCCCCTCCCCTCCCCCCCACCTATAAGTTCCCTCACCTCCCCCACCCATGCGCCCCTCCCCCCACTTATACACCCTCCCCCACCTACACCCTTTAAAAAGATTATCAAGGTGTCTTTAATTTAAAAAAAAGTTAGGGTATTTTTAAATGTCCCAGATTATATTAATAACCAATCTTCTTAAACTTGTTTGACGAATAATACAGATATAGATTATCTGTGAATATAATAATTTGTATGACAAGCTGCATCTCTAGACTGATAAAAATTAATAATTATGTCATAAAGACGCTCAAGTTGAAAAATGTCAATACATAAAATCTGTGAAACAAAACATCCGTGTCATAAAATACTTTTAAAAATTCAGGCTATTTAGAGTGTTTCACAAATTTATGTATCCTCATTTTTCAACTTGGCCATATTTATGAACATTAATTGTAAATAAATGTTAATAAAGTATTTTGTTACAGGGTTGTATTCATGAACCTTTTGTAGGACACCCGACACCTTTAGGTTAAACTTACAGGGTGGAATGCACCAGGATGTGTTCTGAAAAGTAGGGCAAAAATTCATATTTATAAAGATTTTTAAGGCCTATATTTATAAAGATTCTTAAGAAAATTTAAGAATATGACATGTCATATTTATAGAGGCTCAGGAACTGCCCATATTTATAAATATTCTTAATTTAAGAATATTTTCAAATATGGCTTAAGTAATATTTTTAAATTTTTCTTAAGACTCTTTATAAATATAGGCCTTAAAAATCTTTATAAATATGGATTTTCGCCCTACTTTTCAGAACACATCCTGGTGCATTCCACCCTGTAAGTTTGACCTAAAGGTGTCGGGTGTCCTACAAAAGGTTCATAAAAACAACCCTGTAATAAAATACTTTATTAACATTTATTTATTTATTTACAATGTTTCACAGAGGATAAGATGGAAGTATAGTACCTGCAGAAGAGGGGGGGGGGGAGGATTAAGGCATGTGGTTGGTGGTGGTGCTGGTAGAAGGCATGGGGGAGGTTTGGGTTGTGGTCGTGGAAGGGGGGGAGGTTAGGGCGATGGTCGCAGACGGGGAGAGGTAGGGTGGTGTGACTGTAGTGAAGGGGGGGGGGAGGCAGGTCGAGTGGGGTGGTGTGACTGTAGTAACGGGGGGTGGGGGGCAGGTTGGGTAGTGTGGTGGTGGTGGTGGAAGGGGAGGTAGGTATGGACGTGGTGCAGTGGGACTCAGGTTAGTGTGGTGGTAGAGGAGGGGTGAGGCGAGTGGTGGTGGTGATGAATGGTTGGTATGGCAATGGTGGAGGGGAGGCAGGCCATGGGGAACGACAAACAAGGAAGTAAAGAAGGGAATGGGCACGGAGAGAGGTAGATAACAGAAATGCAGCTAGAGGAAGAGAATGGGAGAGGGGAATGAGAGTGGGGAGAAAAGGCAAGGTAGGACAGGGGTAAGGGGAAACGAGAATGTCAAGTGAGGTGAAGGGGGAAAGGAGAGAGTTAACCCCTGATGACCGCAAATCTCCCAGTCTCCTATACCCAGATCCGCAAAGAGGGTCTGATTTTTTAACTTTCACCACGGCAAATTTTTTTCTTACAGGTTTCAAGAGCTTGAATATGTTTCACTCTCATATGACTTACGGTTACCACAATATCGACCGTCAAAGGTCAAAAATAAAAACTTACCTTTCGTGTACAGAAGAATAAAAATTGCACCAAAGTTTTGGTCTTATAGATGTAAAGCGCTTGATTTTACACACCAGAAAAAGTATATTTCACTTTCATATGTCTAATGATTACTGATTTACTGCACAATCGACCATTAAAAAAAAAAAAGAAAAAAAGTCACGCCTCACTATAAGCGAGAATGGGACGACCTTGAGAAATAAGAGGAAATACGGAAGGTAGAGGGAGTGTGTGGAGGCATCAGGAGGGAGGGAAAATGTCTGCCCCACACACTCAGTATGGTTTAGAAGGGGTAAGGGTGTAGTTTGGGTGGGAGGGGACACAGAAGGCAGGATCCAGTGGGGCAAATAGAGGTGGAATGATGGCCGAGGGGGTGGGGTCACCATACCCGGGGAGGGGGCCGGATCATGCCTCCCACCACCTAATCTCTTAGTTCTCACTGACCAGGTCTCATATACGTCATAAAGGAGGCGGTGCTATCTACTGCCAGTTTTTTGTAGCCTCTGTACCATCAACAACCACAAGACTTTATGAAAAAAACTTTTCCGTTACTGTTGTTCGACAGCCATAAGTCTTTAGGGGTTTAGTGTGATGGGGATGGGTAAAGAAGAGAGGTAAGTAGGGGAGTGAGAAGGGTAGGGATGAGATGGCTAGGGGAGGGGGGAGGAGGATGAGTAGGGAAGACAGGGGAACGAGGGAGAGGGTAGGGGAGGAGGCGTAGAGGGAGAGAGGGGATGGGCACGGTGAGGAAGGAAGCAAAGAGGTTAGGGAGTAAGGGAAGCATAGGCACATGCAAAGAGGAAGAGAAAAGGCAAAGAATGTAATGAAAGGAGAAAAATGAAAAGAAGGGTAGGGAGAGGCAGTGAATAGAGGGCGGGGGCAAGGAAGAAGCAAGGCAAGGCACACACAGGCAAGTAGATGGAGGGGAAAAGCTGGAAACAGCAGGAAGAGAGAGGAAGGAATGAGTACAATAGGCAGATGCATGGAAGTGCAGGTTGTGGCAAAGTTGGGACAGGCACAGCAAGGCAGGGGATGACAAGAAAGAATAAGGCACTGGGATGGTAAGGTACCAAAAGGCAGGGCAAGGATGAGGATAACAAGAAGTTAAGGAGATGCTAGGCTAGGAAGGGGATGGCAGGGCAGAGTATGGTAAAGATATGCCAGGTAAGCTAGTTTAGAGAAAGGAAGGGTAGGGTAAAGATACACAAGTAAAGGTAGGGAATGAAAGGGTAGGGTAAGGATAGGCATATAAAGGTAGGGAGTGGCAGGAGAGAGCAAAGTGGGGCAGGGAAGGGAAAGGCTGCACAGGGTTGGGTAGGAAAAGGCCGGACATGGTACAGCAGGGTGGGTTAGGGAAGGGAGACAGTAATAATATGGAGAGGCAGGGCAGGGTAAGGAAAAGAGAAGGCAGGGTAGGGTACAGTAACAGTAAGGAGAGGCAGGGTAGGGGAGACGGCAGGGTAGGGAATCAAGAGGCAGGGTTGGGTAAGTAGAGACAAGGCAGGGTAGGAAGAGGCAAAGGAGGGTAAAAAGAGGTAGGATAAAGCAATGTAAGGTAATGACAGGTAAAGTGGGTTCAGCAAAGACAATGCAGGATGAGACAGAGTAGCTTAAGGAGAGGTTGGGCAGTGCTAGGAAGTGAGAGACAGGATAAGGTAGGGAAAGGCACGGTAGGTAATGGCTGGATAAGGTACGATACTGTACTGGGCAGAGTAAGGAGAGGGAAAGCAGGTATGCGAGAAGCAGGATAAGAGGGATAGGCACAGAGAGACAGTAGAGTAGGATATGCAAAGCCAAGGTAAGGTGAGCTGAAGCAGGTTAGTGTAAATAGTGTGAGTGAATGAATGAAATCCAAGTGCCAGAGAGCAAAGATTATACAGCACTATGTTAAGATTTGACGGTATAGCCAGAGGACATGGCAGAGGATAATTAGAAGCTAAGGGGGAGATTTTAGATCAGGTGAAGCATATGGATTGTTTTTAGAACCGACATTATAAGATCTATAGAAAAGAACTGGGACTCCCTAAGGATATATGTAAGACAGGGATGAGGACGAAGTTGTGGTAGAAAAGGAATGGCAGTTGCATGAGCAGTAGCGCAATTTGGACAGTCTAAAAGGATATAAGAAAAAGAAAGGGGAACATCACAGTTAAGGCAAGGTGGGGAAGGCCCACTGGAAATCAAATAGAAGAGAGTGAACTGGGTATTTCCAATATGTAGACGGGCTAGTGCAGTTTCCCAACCTCTTATTCTATGACATGGATTCTGCCAAGGGGAAACGGACTGTTTTACCGCATGGAGCTTATTAGCTGAAATGTCAGCCCAGGACTGCCATCTTGAAGTTAGAAAAGAAATGATAATAGGGAGGTAATCAGAGGCCGGAATGGCACGAGAGTGAGAATTCCCCAAGGAGACTGCTAAACGAGCTAAACAATCAACCTGTTCTTTTCCAGGTTCTGAATAGGGACCCAGCGGAAATGTACATTTTTATTTCTAACATAAACATGAAATAGCAATTCTTGAATCTCACAAACAAGGGGCTGTAATGAAGACAATGATGACAAAAGGGAAAGTGTACTAAGGAAGTCCATGAAAACAACTTAAGATAATGATGAAGAATAATTCATACATCATAACGCAAACCATAAACAGTCTTCTGCTGTGAGTATACTAGCAACAGATGGTAAGGTAAACTGATACAACAGAGATGGAAAAAGTAATGCAAATCATGTGCCATTTGATGTTTTCGTCCCATCAGTGTAAAGATGAGTGGCACAAAAATGAGATGTATGTTAGAAAAAATAGGAATGAAGGACATGGGATGAGGTAGGGGATTTGGAGTAAGGAATAACAGTGCAAATTACAGTGGGAGGTAAGATCCAGGGGAGGGAGTTATGAGAACGTAGAGGGAGGACGTCGGAATTAGTAAACGATGAATAAGAGGGCAGAGCCAAGGCAAGAAACTATAGACGGCCTTGGCAGAGCTAGGTCGTATACGAACAGGAAAAGAAGGCCGTTGAGTGTTGACAAGTAAACTCTGTCGGTATGGATGGAGGAATGGTAATCTTCTGGGAAGGGGAATGATGGAGTTTGGTCGAGTATAAGAGAGAAAGAAGAGAACAATGTCAAAAAAGAGAAAGTAGGCCTGACTCAGCATAGAGGCTTTCTACAGATTTAAAGGGAACAAGAACTAAGCATAGACCAAGATGGTTGACTGAAGGGCACTGAAGGGACAGGCAAGGAAGGTTATAGTAGGCAAAGACAGGGTAGGGTAAGGAGAAGCAGGGTAAGGCAGGGTAGCAAGCAGTGGGCAAGGTACAGAACAGGGTAATTAGAAACAGTGTAGGGAGTGGCAGGGTAGAGGAGGTAAAAGGAGGGCAGGGTAGAGGAGGTAAAAGGAGGGCGGGGTAGAGAGAGGAAAGGACAAGGATGGGAGAGCCAGAGTAGGGTATATTCAGCAGGGTAAGATAAAAAGAGGGAACCCCATGAATGGAGGGTTGGTTATGGAAAGACAGGGTAGGGTTGGAAGAGGCAGGGTAGGTAAGAGGCAGGATAATGTGTAGGGAGAGAAAGAGTAGGGTAGGGTAGTGTAAAGAGAGGGAGTGAAGAATAGGGATAGGAACATTAGTGTAGGAAAGGGCAGGATAGAAAAGGGGAGGTGGGTAAGAAAAGGCATGGCAGGGCAGAGTTAGGAGAAGGCGGCAAGGTGAGGGATGGCTAGACTGGGTAGGGTATGGGTTGACAGAATACATTAAGAGGGCAGGGCAGGGCATGGTTGGTGATGGCAGGGCAGGGTAGGGTGGGGGATGACAGGGCAGGGTCGGGGATGGTAGGAAGGATAGGGTAGATGATGGCAGGGCAGGGTACGATAGGGTATGGCAATGCAAGGCAAGATATGGCAGGGCAGGGTATGAGGGAAAGGAAACATTACAAAGAAACCTAATACATAGCTAACATAGCAATACATATAAAACTACATAAATATACATGACACGCTGTACAAAATTCTTTTAATTAAGGCACTGTGACTACAAAAAGTTTGTTTTGAAGTTTATGTAATATACATTTTGACAATTACTTGCAGTCCTAAATATCATTATTAAAATAAAGCAATTTTTACCTACTAGTACAGTGCTTTCCCAGGACACATCTAGTGTTAACTGGGCAATTACTGTATATGAGTAACGATTCTTTTTGGTGGTATTATACACTGGAGTAAAAAATTTGTAATAGTGTGCAAAAGGTGTCTTTAGGTCTTAAATAAATTTGTTAAATATATTTTCATCTTATGCATATATACTGAGGTGCTCCAATAATACTGAAGTTACAGTGGATGATGGATGAGAGTGGACGTGTTCCACTTCTACACCAATGTCACTCAAGTGAGTCATGATGCTCAGTTGCTGCAGAGTCCTCTCACTTTCACTTTTAAACCTTTTCTTCATAAGTTACCTGCTCCCCCCATCTTTAATAACAGTACTGTCCCATGTCAATGACCTAACAATGGATTTACAACACTAAAGCTCAACAGGCAGCAGCCAACCTCCAACAGTACCCAACAATGCTACAACATTGCTTACACAAATCAGAAAGACAGCTTTATCCCATATCCTCCAACAGTACCCACCAATGCTACAACTTTGCTTACACAAAGCAGAAAGACAGCCTTAACCCACAAATCAACAATCACTCTTTTCATGCCAGACACAAATCTCAAACACACCCTCGTCTCCCTTTTTCATCTGTCACTCCCAAAAGACACCCTATATCCTTGGATTAACTTTGGACACATACTGTACATGACTTTTTCTTGACCCACAAACCACATCAATGCAAAGGCAAGTCATTAATTACTATCTATCTATCTATCTATTGCCAGACGCCTCAATCCCGTTTGGGGTGACCACAAACAAATCGCCTCCAAGTCGCCCTGTCCCCCGCCATTTCACTCCCCTGCTCCCAGCTCACACCCCCCTCTCTCATATACCTCTCCACCCCATCCCTCCATCTCATCCTCGGCCTCCCCCTCCCTCTTTCCCCCTCCACCTCACTCACATACACTCTCTTCATCAGTCTTTCACCCTCCATCCTCTCCACATGGCCAAACCACCTCAGTGTGTTCCTCATAACGCTTCCTATCACATCCACATCAACACCACAACGCTCCTTTATATCCTCATTCGTCAGCCTGTCTCTCCATGTGACTCCACAGGCTCCTCTTAAATAACTCATTTCCACTGCTCTCACTCGTGACTTGTGTCCTTCCAACAACGTCCAAGCTTCACTTCCGTACGTTAGAGTTGGTATCACAATACTGTCATGTAGTAACTTTTTCACTTCCATGCTCACTTCCCTGTTTCTTATCACTGCTTTCAAGGAACCAGCAACCTTTCTTCCCTGCTGTACCCTTTCAAGCACTTCACCCTCCAAACCTCCATCCTTACTCATCACACTACCCAAGTACTTAAACGTACTCACATTTTCCAATTCCTCACCATCCAACCTCGCTGTACATTCACTGACTTCACCTCTCTCAAAGACCATCACTTTACTCTTCCCTACATTCACCTTTAGATTCCGTTTCTTACACACTCTCCCAAACTCATCCACCAAGCCTTGCAGCTCTCCTTCGTCTTCACTCAACAACACAGTATCATCTGCAAACAACAGTACAGGGAGTTTCCAAACACTATCCTCTCTCACCAGGGCCACTCCAACATCCACTACCCTACCTTGTAACTCTTTTATTACCCCCATCCATGTACAGATTGAACAACCATGGAGACATGACACATCCCTGTTTCAACCCAACCTTCAAAGAGAAAAATTCACTTAGTTCACCATCCACACGCACTGCAGCCTTCGCACCATCGTACATACTCTTCAAAGCATTCAACAACTTCCCATCTACTCCATATATTCTTAACATTTTCCACAATCCTTGTCTATCCACCCTGTCATATGCTTTCTCCAAATCCATGAATGCCGCATACAACTTCTTTCCCTTCTCTAGAAACTTTTCCACTAAAGATCTGAGAATGAATATCTGATCTACACAACCTCTTCCCTTCCTAAAGCCTCCCTGTTCTTCTCCAACTAATTTCTCTGTTCTTTCTCTAACTCTGTCAATAAGTATCTTACCATACACTTTTCCTATTATACTAAGAAGACAAATGCCCCTATGGTTACCACACACTTCTTTTTCCCCTTTTCCTTTGTACAAGGGAATAATTATACCTGACTTCCAATCCTCCGGGACTCTACCTTCCTCCCAGGCTAATCTGCACATCTTCCACATCCATTCTACTACTATCTCTCCCCCATGCTTCAGCATTTCACCACACACTCCATCAATTCCTGGGGCTTTCCCAGACTTAACTTTCTTCATTGCTTCCACAATTTCTATCCTACTGATTTCTTCCTGTCTTCTCACCTCCCTCCTTCTCCCAGCCATTCCCCAGCCACTTATACTCGCATTACTTCCATCCTCTACGTTCAACAATTCCTTAAAGTGTTCTCTCCATCTGCTCACTTTTTCTCCCTTCTCCACTAGTAGTCTACCATTTTTATCTTTCACTCCCCTGCTAACTTCACTTCCACCCTGTCTTACTCTTTTCACTTCTCTCCAGAACATTTTCTTACAGTCCCTCCACTTTACACTCAAATTTCTTCCAAATTCCTCATCCACTCTCTTCTTATTCTCTCTTACTAATCTTTTCACCTCTCTCTTCCTTTCTACATATAACTCTCTCTTCCGCCTCTCAACCTCTTCCACGCCCCTATTTCTCATCCATTCATTGTATGCTTTCTTCTTTTGTGCCACAGCCCTGTTTCACCTCTTCAGTCCACCACGCTGTTCCTTGCACCCCCTCCGTCTTCTCTTCCTTCCACACACCACATCACATGCTGCACATATTTCTTCTGTAAATATTCTACACACACCTTCCACGTCTCCCATCTGCTCCAATTCATATTTGCCCAATCGTTCCTCCACTTCTCTCATATACTCTGCCTTTTTCTCATCCTCCTGTAACCTTTCCACTCTCCTTGCAACTACTCCTTCCTCTCGTCTTTCCCTTCTTCTATTACTCCAACTTTCTTGTACTTTAATTCTGGCCATCACCAAGTAGTGGTCAGAAAGTCCACTCCCCCAACCTCTATACACTCTTGCATCCATTACACATCTTCGCATCCTTTCATCCACACACACATAATCAATCATTAATTACATGCTTTCAAAACATTATCACTACACTCTTTTACCCTAGCTTGGCCTAAAATTATCATCTCTCCATCTTGAATGCTGAGTTGTAACAACAGATAACATCAAAATCTGGTGCTAGTCTAAAAGAAGTGATGGGGAAAGAGTGTACGGCTGTGGCATTACCTTTTTGACACTGAACTACATGGCTGTGGCACTGCCTTTATCTGACACTGAACTACATGGAACAAGCTACAAGAGGATAAAAATCTGGGCCAAATTAAAAGAGTATAGCTATGAACAGCAGATGGAATCTCTGAAACATGGGCCAGAGAGGGCTCCTCTACAGCACCACCTGAACCTAAACCACCACCACACCTCAACAAGACCTCCACAGATGTGATTAAGCTATCTCCTCCCCATCCTCACTTTACATACCTCTTCACTAGCCACTCAGACCACCTACACTCTGTTCACTTTCATGTGAAACTGTTTCCTCTCATCTTGAATACTGAGCTGGTACCAGAGATTAAAACTAAATTATGGTAATAGTTATGAAGTTTTATGGAGGGGACAAAGAACCACAGAACTGCATTATTCTGCCACTGAGCTATGGGAAGTAAGCTACAGAAGAATGAAAATCCCAGTCTAGCCAAAGTTGATGAACATACACAACAGTACACGACCAGTCACTTGACCACTGCCCCATAATCATATCACACATTAAAAAATAAATACATAAAATAAAATAAATAAATAAATTTCACGCACTAAAAGGCCAAGTGGGAACTACTCCCCCAGGCTTAATAATTACATACATAGCCACACATACTGTATATAAAGTAAACCTCCATCCAAATGAAGGGAACTCCAATGGCCCCACCCTGCCAACGGCAGTGGTCCCTGACCATGTTTATATATATATATATATATATATATATATATATATATATATATATATATAAATATCATATATATAGTGGTTGGTGGGGGTGCTCGCCATCCACTCATTCTATGAAGTGCTACTCTCAGGTGCCTGTCCTTTCCTCTCTCCAATCTTTCCATCCTTCCTCGTCTCTCTTTCACTCTTTCCTCTTCCTCCTGCCTATGGGTGACTCCACACTAAGTGACAAGCCAAATGGCATCCTGTACCCCAGGAAACCATTTACTACGCTGGGTGATAACCATATAACCAAATTGTGGCGCCCCGTGGTTTAGCTGGTAATTAAGGCACTCCAAAATGGACTGAGGCAGTGCAGGTTTAAATCCAAGGGATAGTTGGGGTTTATTGCTCACGTAATGCCAATCAAGGATGAGTGAGGCTGGTCACTCTCATCTTAAGTGTCAGGACCAACTGGCCTAGCCCCAGACTCCTATGCTCCTCATGGGACAACACTGACTTAGATGATGAATGAATGAATGAAATATATATATATATATATATATATATATATATATATATATATATATATATATATATATATATATATATATATATATATATATATATATATATATAATACACACTTCCACTTGTCTTTCTTTCCTTCATTCTTTCCTCTTCCTTTTGCCTATGGGTGACTACACTCAGTGACAAGCCAAATGGTTTCCTGTACACCAGGAAACCATTTTCTGCGTTGGGTGGTAACCATATAACCAAATTAGGGCACCTGGAGGTTTAGTGGGTTATTAAGGAGCTCCAATCGGACTGAGTCTGTATAGGTTTATATCCAAGTGTTGGTTGGGGTTTACTGCTCACGCTATGCCACTCAGGGATGAGTGAGGCTGGTCAGTCTCATCTTAAATGTCAGGACCAACTTGCCTAGCCCCAAGCTCCTATGCTCCTCATGGGGTGACACAGGATTGGATGATGGATGGATGGATATACACACAGTCCAAAGTCAATACCTAGCCAATCATACCCATTACAACCATCTAGCAGGAACACTACACAGTGCTTCATCATCCTCCCTCCTACATCTAACATAACACTTTACAAACACATTATTTTTTCCCTATCCCTAACACAACCTCCATCCAGATGGAACATGTTGTGAGAAGCAAATTATTTCATTTCATAATGAAATTTATGGCCCCAATTCATCAATGACTGTGGTTGAAAACCATCTTTTATTCATCTTTACTTTTAGAAAATATACTTCACATTCCACACAGCCACAAAAACCATTCAAAATCTCTAGTCAGATGTTACTCTTCATGAACCATCACCAGACATCCACCTCTCAGAAGCTACCTTACCCCTTGAGACACGAGTACACCTAGCCAGACTATAATGTGGCCCTCATCCTTCCCTGCCATCCACCCTTCAGAAACTACCTTTTCATTAACATGCCCTAAAACTGCCATCTATCATGAACGCTGAGTTGTAAGAATACATTACCACAAGAATATGATGTCTGCCACGAAGAAAATGCTATTGAAAGGAGGCAGAACCATAGCATTATTTTTTTTTCTGTCACTGAGGTCTGTGAAATAGAAGCAAAAGGACAAAAATCTGGGGCAAACTTGAGTAAAAAGAGTATAGTCAGACTACAATACAGTCATCACCCTTCCCTGCTTCCTTACCAACACAAAGTACAATCCACTATGCCTACACTGCAATGCATCCCTAACCACACCACAACACACTTACTCACCTCATGCACCACACTATCACAACACAGAAAATCCTTCAACATAAACTCAACAAACGATCCCTGGGAACGACAGTTCAGAGACTGGTTTCCTGTGGTCCAGTGAGTTCAAGTTCAGATGAGCCTGGGGTTGCAACCACCATCATTCAATTTACATCTATTATCTTCTTATGTCCATATCAATAACCCAACCCTTATTTACACTGACAAACATGTCAGGTACAATCCAGAAATATAGAATGAGAAAGTATAAATATGGGAAACACATCAACATTATGCCCAATGAAGTGGACTGAGTAATTATCATCATCATCCTGGTAAGGTTTTCCATTTTACGGATGAAGCACGGCCCTAAAAGAAGAGAAAATCACAACTGAAGAAGTTAATAACCTGCAAGCTCACTGAAAAGGGCCAGACACTCATTCACTCATCATTCCAGCCCCGGATCCTCACACAGAGTTTAAAAAAAAAAAAAAAAAAAAAAAAAAAAAAAAAAAAAAATGGGGGGGGGCCACGGTGCCAAATCCTCATTGTGTGCTCCTCCATACACAATTCATGCAACCATCCTGTCCCTCATTAAGTTTCCTAGCCTTGTCAATTTCCTCTCTTTCTCACACATTTACCATATCCATCCACCTTCTTCTTAGCCTACCATGCCACTACCATTTGCACCTTTTCTGCATCCACTCTCTCCATAAGACCATGCCATCAAAGCACACACTTCATCTCTAAGGTAAATAGGTTTCCTTTCTCCAAATATTTCACAGATCATCCCACCCCACCCACGCCATGCATGCCACACTTACCTTTACAAAATCATCAAATAAAATCATCCACCAAAATCCAACCTGAAATCCAACCTGACAGACACCAATATCATCAAAAACACATAAAAAGATCCACAAACAAAGAGAAGGCATTAAAATGGGAGGAGAAATATGAACAGCAAACACAGTGAACAACTTCTGGAATCTTGACTGTCTCAAATATAACTCCCTCCACAACCATCTATAAAGATCCATATACAAAGAGAAAGCATCAAAATTGGAAAATTATTAACAGCATACACAGTGAATACCCCTTGGAATCCTAACTCCACCACACAAGAATAATAATCACCACCACCACCACACACACACACACACACACACACACACACACACACACACACACACACAAATCCATAAACATAGAAAATGCATCAAAGTGGGAAAAATATCAACACCATATCTATACAAAGTCCTGGGAATCCCCTAGAATCCTGACTCCACCATACAAGTATAATAATCACCATCACCATCAACTAAAAAGATCTATAAACTAAGAGACAGCATCAAGGTGGGAGAAATATAAGCTTCATATGCAGTGAACAGCCCTCGAATCCAGAAACAATGTCATTAAACACGTTTATATTAAATCCTAAAGTTGATAAACCACTAGCTGTAACATTTGGGAACTTAAGTTTATAAAATAGGTTCCACATAACATACTGTATTTCCCACCATATAATGCACACTTTCCCCCCAAAGAATTTTGCTTCAATAATCACCCTCCGCATTATAAATAAAGGTCATGGTTTGAAATAGGCCTAAAGGTTGAGGTGACTGGTATCCACAAAACCCTGCTCACCAGAATGGCACAAATATCAAAATATGAGAGCTGTGGCCACCAACAGCCAGAAACAAATAATTTGATGGCCTTACTAATTATTAAGACTTCAATAATTCAGACTTGGACGAATGTGCATTAAGATATCAGAAATAAACAGTAAACTAAGTATTCTGTGGGTCAGATGTGCACAATCATGAAGAGACTGCGCCATGACTGTAAACAAACGACAGCTGATCACCTGTTAGCCAACATAAGGTGGCAGTAAGAGATCACTGTTTTCCCTCGACTTTTTAGTGGATGTTGAATACTGATAATTAGTATATTAAATTGAGTTTTTTCCCCTCAATACCCCTTGCCAATTCATGGGTGAGCATTAGACACCAGTGCACATTATATGGCAGGAAATACTGTAATCATAATATTGCATACTACACAAAATACTCTGCTTGACATTTAAGTGCAGGTTTCTGAGCTATTCTGAGTCAACAGATGTAAGAAAATGACTTGAAAGGCAAATCAGTTCTTTCACCAAACTATTTAAAAAGAATTAAAACTAATCATCATCATCCTGACCTCCTTTCCCACCCAAGAGCAGGGTGAGGAGTAGCTATGTCCAGACAGCACAAACTTGCCCAGTCCAAATAGGGCACACTTCCATTCACTCATTCAAGTCCTCAGAATCCTGGCTCTACTGTATACGCCAAAAAACATTCACCACATTCTGCAGCTTCACACAAACGTATACGACTGAGTCAATCCAGACGCTGCCATGCTCATAAAGGGTGCCAAAATCCCTGAGCATGCATTTCTCCTCACAACATTCATCCAACCACCTCGATCTCTTGTCAGTTCCCTAGCCTCACTGACTTCCAAACCTCTCTTCCTCAAACACTCATCCACCATATCTCTCCACCCTCTCCTTGGCCTACCTCGCCTCCTCTCTCCCTCAAATTCACTTAGGTATACCTTTTTCACCACTCTATTGTTATCCATTCTTTCCACATGACCATACCATCTCAGGACACTCTCTTTGATTCTGGTGTCCACTGACTTCCTCACTCCACACCTTTCACGAATCACACTATTTCGTATCCTATCCACCCTCTGTACACCATAAATTCCTCAACAGTTCCACCTCCACTGCTCTTACTCTTGACTTTTCATTTTCATGCCACACCATAGTCTCACACCCATATGTTAGAGTTGGCACTAACACTCCCTCATGTAAGCCTCGTGCAGCTGCAACACTCAAACCTCTGTTTCTTATCAAGGCTTTCATTGCACCAGCTACTTTTCTTCCTTGTGTCACTCTACTTTCCACTTCTTTTGTACATTTTCCTCTCTTTTCTATCACTGTACCAAAGTATTTGAACTCTCTCACCAATTCCAGTCTCTCTCCATTCAATGTGACATCACACTGGAAGTCCCCTTCTCTCTCAATAACCATCACTTTACTCTTCTCTACATTTACTCTCAAGGCACCACGCTCACAGACATCAGCAAACCTCTGCACTAGCCTACCAAGTTCCTGTCCGGTACTTGCAAGCAGTGCTGCATCATCAGCATACAACAAATCTGAGATGTTCCACTCATTACCATTCATTACCAATGCCATCCCTCTCTCCATTACTCGTGTTTTCACTTCTCTCATCACCCCATCCATATATACACTGAACAAGCATGGGGACATCACACAACCCTGTCGCATGCCCACACCAATCGTGAACCATTCACTTAGATGCCCATTAACCCTTACACATGCTTCGTTACCATCATAAAAACTCCTGACAGCACCTAGCATCTTACCATCTACACCACACATGCACAAAACTTTCCACAATCCCTCTTTGTCTACTTTGTCGTATGCTTTTTCCAGATCCATGAATGCCATAAACACCTCATGGTCCTTCTCACAAGCCTTCTCTGATGTCTGTCTCACTGCAAATACTTGATCCACACATCCTCGCCACTCCTAAAGTCACCCTGTTCATCACTCACTAGTGACTTGTGATATCTCTCTTACTTTCTCTATAATAATTCTTCCATATATCTTCCCTACCACACTCAATAAACTTATGCCACGATAATTCTTGCACTCACTTTGCTCACCTTTATTTTTGTGCAGGGGTACAAGCACAGCCTTTTTCCACTCTGCGGGCACAGTTTCACTCATCCATGCCTTCTTACATACCTCCAACAAGAACTTCATTCCACTCTCTCCAGTACACTTAAGCATCTCTGCATACACCTCATCAACCCCAGCTGCTTTCCTAGTTTTCAGCCATTTCACAGCGCTCTTCACCTGTGCGAGTGTCATGTCTCCTGGCACTGCATTCCTTCTCTGCACAGCCCAAAAACCAATCATGTTTACAGCCACTCTACTCTCTCTATTCCCATTCATCAGGCTTTCAAAATATTCTTTCCATCTGGTCCTTACTTCATCTCCATGGGATAGCACCCTACCACCAGCATCCTTCACACTATCACATTTCTTTCTGCTTTCACTTCTACATTTCCGCACCCCTTTCCAGAATAACTTCTAATTTTCAGAGTAGTTCGCAATCATTTTTCTTCCCAAATCATCATTTACCTCCTCCTTTTTCCTCTTCACTAGTCTCTTTACATGATTCTTGCTCTCGATATACTCAGTTCTTAATTCAACTGAACCCCTATCCTGTAACCACTTTATCCACTTCTTCCTCTTTTCCTCCACTGCTCTCTTAACCTCCTTATCCCACCATGCCGTACCCTTCTTTTTTGTTGATACTCTTGCCACACCACACACCTCTTTGGCATTCCTAACTATGCAATCCCTATATGCATTCCACAGGCTGCCCACATCCAATTCATTCCAGTTCACTGAATCTAACTTGTCCTCTACTTTGGTACTGGAATCATCTGCCACTTCTTTGATCCTCAGCTTCTCAACTTTCAGTCTTTCACTCTGACTGCTCTTCTCTCAGCTTGATCCTGCATACCACAATCATATGATCTGACTGACCTCCACATCGTCCTCTCACAGCCCTTGTATCAGCAACCATTCCCAACATTGACCTCTCTACGAGCACGAAATCAATCAGGCTTCTTTCAATACAATCCACGTTTCCTCTATACCATGTATATTTATGTGCATCTTTGTGTTTGAAATACGAATTACAAACACACAACCTCCTCTCCTGACACATATCCTTTAGTTGATTCCCATTATCATTTTCTTCTGGTACTCAATAACAACCCATTATGTCATCCTCTGAATTAAAAAAGAGCAAATTTTAAATTTGAAAAGGGAGTTTCTACTGCATTATGTGATTTGAAACTCACACAGTTTAAGGAAATACAGTACAGTACTTCAATCCAGTGGGGCACCAACATATTTCCATACGCCATTAAAATAGCTGGGGACGGTTAGTTTTGCACGTTTTTCCACACTATTAGATACATATAAAAAAAATAAATAAATAAATAAATAATACATACAGTACCACAGTTCAATGGGAATACAGCAATCCCCCAATTATCTATAATAAATCAGCCAAAGCCATGCTGAATGATTTATTTTTTCAGTTAATGCAGTACTATCCCCCACGCCCTGGTAGTGGTTGCATAACCCCTTATAAAAAAAAAAATTGTACTGTATACTATTCAAACAAAGATAAAACAACCCTAAATACAGTACAGTACTGTACTTCACGGTAAAATATACTGTTACTGTATGCTGTATTCACCATACTGTAGTACCGTAGAACATTCTGCTGAACATTCCTGTGTGGTTAGTGACATGCTGTCAATTGATGCCATAAAATATAAAGCTTAAATTCAGCCAGAGTTCTGCTTCTCAAATACTGACATTTGTCATTTAATGTGGCAATGTTAACTGGGAGTTTACTTTGCAGTGGAAAGAAATCTTATAGCGTTACACATCAATAAATAAAAATGTAAAAACACGTACATAACTATTGTCAGTTTGTTTTCCCCTGAGAGAACCAGGCAAATTTTATAACATGAATATTAGGTCAACAGTGAACAAAATTCAGTAAGCTTTAGTGATGAGGAAAGCATGAGCTTCCTTGGCTACTAGTCAAATTAGCTCTCCAGTATGACTGCATTTGACCATTGACCACGCTAATGATCAACAGGTGAAAAACTGACTTAGTTTATGTGAATAAAACAAAATAAATAAATAAATAAACCTATGCACATTGCTACAGTATAAGAAAACGTACTGTACAGCTGGCCACATGAAAAAATATTAATTCAGAAATACATAAGTCACATTAACAATACAGATTTCCACAAAAGTAGAGAAAGTTCAAGATGCTTATTAATCTTTGACATAAATGAAGGGACACAAAACCAGATGCTCATTAATCTCATGACATAAACGAGAGGAAACAACTCAAGATGCTTGTTATTCTCTGACATAAATGACGGAACATTAATTTGAGGATGCTTGCTATTTTTACATTTCTAAGTGCTATTCTGGGCTTTTTTTTTTTTTTTTTTTTCCAATGTAGAAAGGAAGGAAGACTGCAATGTTGTTCATTCCAAGATCCATCAATTTTGAGATTCCTGCACACATTGCATTTAAAAGACTGGAGGTCATGAGCAGAGAGAAATACAGTAGAGATTCAGGAAGACGGTTCCAGAACAGACCTACTGCATATTAATATCTTCCAAACAACGAAACTGTATTCTTTCCTGTGGCAGATTGTGCAGTACATCACTATAACATGGCAATATTAAAAATGCAAAAAATAACACAAGAAAACAGGCATAAAAATACATCAAAACCAATCTCAGTGTTTCATATTGGATTAAAAATGAAAAAATATCTATGTTTATTATTAGCTAAAAAGGCATTTTATTTATGATCTTTCTGGTTGCTAACTCCTTAAAGTTTTACTAATGCCTTTTGTTGCGGTCCCAGGCTCATCAACTATTCCCAAGAACTGCAGTGAATGGTACAGAAACTAAATACTGTACCAGAATTTAATGAAAGAAGAGGCAGGCAGCTTGAGCTTCAAACGGATAAAACTTTTGCTCCAAAATATATATATTTTTTCCAGACATATGTGCACTGTACTACCGGCAGTCTATTTTGGAAAATTCCATGTGCATACTGGCATCCTTAACCAAATTTCTCAGCTCGCTTAGGAACACCTCATTCAATGTGCTATTCATGTATACGAAGTCAATGATGATCAGCACCAACATCTATGCTACACAATATCCAAAAACCAAATGCATACTGACACTGTTTTCCTTAGTCAGGGAGCGAACACTGCATCGGCAAAAATGCTGAAACTGACGACAAATCATTTCAAAGAAGTGATTTGGGTACTACACTACTACAGATGAATCCATGACCACAGCAACGGCAACCCACAATTTACTGAACCGAGTGTGATGTGGGAATGGCTCAGTCTGCAGGTGTGGTTAATGCAGGTATTTTGGCTACTTTAACAGAGCTACTCAACCATACTCTGTTCAGTTTAACTGAGCATTAATTACCATCGTTCCATTGTAAATGCCAAGTTGAAACTATACAGATATACTGCGCTTGTCATGAAGAAGTTCTATGGAAAGGATGTTGAGCCACAGTGTTATTTTATTTTGCCAGTGAAGTATGAGAAATATATCTGTTCATGGACAAAAATTTGTCTCTGTGGTTGTTCAATGAGGTTAAAAAGGGGATAACAGGTAAGATAGTGGATGTTGGAGTGCAATCAATGGATGCAAACAAGCAATCACTATAAAGATAAAAGGAGTAACAGAAAGTACAAAATAATGCAGGTGAGACATTGGCAATATTGACTGAGCCATTCTCCACATCAATCATCACTATAAGCATGATCATAATCGTCATCCCAACTTCATCTTCCCACCTCAGGATGGGGTAAGGTATGGTAAAGAAAGCAAGGAAAAAACACAGGAGAATCGAATATGTTATATATGGACCACCCTGTATTTCTGAGTACTTGTATCATATAATCGACTTTCTGTATGTAACATATAGTCATGTGCAAAAGTTTGCCAACAACAATATGCCAGCATTATCTTGTATTCCATATTTACTATTCTTTCTCAAATGACACAGAGTGACATTTCTTTCCACACTCTTTTTATTGGTGCTGGAAAAAAAAAAACACCTTCATATGGTAATGATCACGTAATGAAGCTGCCAAATTCTACCAACATCCCTCAGTTCCCTTACAATCTCCCTAAACGAGAATGGTGGACTATGAAAGAACAGTAATTCCAGCCTGCAGTCCATATCTTAAAAAATATCTCATAATACCTTCCACTGCTACAGCTGGCAGCGTCTACATACCTTTGCTCACGCTCAGGATATGAGTCTTGGTACACATTATATACCCTGTAGCAGCATAAGGCTGTCCAGTTGTCTGTAATTTTAGTTGCCTTATTTGAGTAGGTCGAAGATGTCTGACTCCTTTCAGCTCAGCAGACAGCAGGAGGTGCCGAAACTGGAGGCCTGATCTGACTTTGCTGCCCTCGCTCACTCATAATTATACCTGTATATGATTACAATATATATTATTCAAGATATGTATTATTATATTATGTACTGTAATATATGTATTGTATCAATATACAGAGAGGAAGAGAGAGGTGAAAAAGTTAGAAGAGTTTGAAGACAGTGAATGAGGAATTTGGAAGGAATTTGAGTGTAATGTGGAGGGACTGTAAGAAAATGTTCTGGAAAGAGGTAAGGAGAGTTAGACAGGGTGACAAAGAAGTAAGTCAAGGAGTGAAAGATAAAAATGGTATATTGCAAGTGGAGAAGGGAGAAAAAGTAGGCAGATGGAGAGAACATTTTAAGGAATTGTTGAACATGGAGAATGAAAGTAATGTGAGTATAAGTGGCTGGGGAATGGCTGGGAGGAGGAGGGAAATGAGAAGAGAGAAAGGAATCAGTAGGATGGAGGTAGCAGAAGCAATGAAGAAAGTCAAAATGGGGAAAGCCCCAGGAATTGGTGCAGTTTGTGGTGAAATGCTGAAGCATGGGGAAGAGATAGTAGCAGAATGGATATGGAAGATGGACAGACTGGCCTAGGAGGACGGTAAAGTCCTGGCGGATTGGAAGTCAGGTATAATTATTCCCATGTACAAAGGAAAAGGGGAAAAAGAAGTGTGTGGTAATCACAGGGGCATTTGTCTTCTTAGTGTCATGGGAAAAGTATATGGTAGGATACTTACTGACCAAGTTAGGGGAATAACAGAGGAATTAGTTGGAGAAGAACAGGGAGGTTTTAAGAAGGGAAGAGGTAGTGTAGATCAGATATTCATTCTTAGGTCTTCAGTGGAAAAGTTTCTAGAGAAGGGAAAAAGTTGTATGCGGCCTTCAGGTGGACAGAAAAGGAATATGGAAAGTATAAAGGATATATGGAGTAAATGGGAAGTTGTTGAATGCCGTGAAGAGTACTGTATGTATGAGGGCGCTAAGACTGAAGTGCATGTAGTTGGTGAACTGACTGAATTTTTCTATCTGAATGTTGAACTGAAACAAGAATGTATCATTTCCCCAAGGTTGTTCAATCTGTAGACCTATGTGGATGGGGTTATAAAAGAGATACACGGCAGGGCAGTGGATATTGGAGCGACCCTAGTAAGAGAGGGTAGTGTTTGGAAACTCCCTATACTGTTGTTTGCAGATGATACTATATTGTTAAGTGAAGACGAAGGGGAACTGCGAGGCTTGATGAATGAGTTTGAGTGTGTGTAAGAAATGGAATCTAAAGGTGAATGCAGAAAGAGCAAAGTTAAGGTCTTTTAGAGACGTTAAGTCATTGAATGTACAGTGAGGCTGGATGAGGAGGAAATGGAAAATGTGAGTGCATTTAAATACCTGGGTGGTGTGATGAGTATGGATGGAAGTTTAAAGGGTGAAGTGCTTGAATGGGTAAAACAGGTAAGAAAGGTTGCAGGTTCTTTGAAAGCAGTGATAAGGAACAGGGAAGTGAGCATGGAACTATAAAAGTCACTGCATGACAGTATCGTGTTACCAACTCTAACATAGCGCGGCTTGGACCTTGTTGGAAAGACATAAGTCAAGAGTGAGAGCAGTGGAAATGAGTTAATTGAGAGGAGCATGTGGAGGTACATGGAGAGACAGACTGACAAATGAGGAAGTGATGGGGCACTGTGGTGTGGCTGTTGATGTGATAGAAAGTGATAGGAGAAATACAATGAGGTGGTTTGGCCATGTCGAGAGGATGGAGAGCGAGACACTAACGAGGAAAGTGTATGAGATGGAGGGAGGGACAGGGAGGGGAAGGCTGAGGATGAGATCGAGGGAAGGAGTGGAGAGGTTTATGAGAGAGGGGGGTGTGAACTGGAAGCAAGGCAGTGAAGTGGCATTGGACAGAGCGACATGGAGGCAATTTGTTTGTGGCCACCCCTTACAGGATTGAGGCGTCTGGCAAAAGATAGATAGATCAACAATGCATTGTATTTTATGCCTGATTTTAATATCTTACTCATGGTAATTTTGTTTGTGGTACGTGGGGGCACTCACCATCCACTCACTCGATGTAGTGCCGCACTCAAGTGACTGTCCTTTCCTCTCTTCCTTCCTTTCCCTACTGTCTTTCTTTCCTTCAATGTTTCCTCTTCCTTCTGTCTATGGGTGACTCTACACTGAGAGACAACCTAAATGGTTTCCTGTACACCAGGAAGCCATTTACAATGGTTTACATCCAAGGAGTAATCGAGATTTACTGCTCACAGAATATCACTCAGGGATGAGTGATGCTGGTCACTCCCATCTTTAATACCAGGACCAACCTGCCTTGCCCCAGATTCTATGCTGCTCATGGGACAACACGGGACTAGATGATGATGTAACGTTGTAGGAAAGTTATTAGAATAGAGGGTTAAGACAGACAGCTTAGGGTGATGACATATTATCCCACTCAATGCCGAATGGATAGCCAATTGAGGGTAAGGTACTGAGGCAATATCTGGCATTCTGCAACATCTTGTGGGAGGGAGGGGGGTTGGCTGAATTATGCCAGATATCTGAGACTATTGTTAATGGTGTCAACCCTCATCATGTACTCCTCCATACAAAACTCATCCAATCATCTTTATCTACTCAGCAAAAAAATCAAATACAGTAATTTCTCAATTTTCCAACAACACAATGTCTGGCCCAATGCAATACCTAACACTTTTTGCTCAGCCCTATTATAACAATCTCTGGCAAATTAGGCAATATCCAGCTCTTTCATTCTCTCCTGTGGATGCCAGATAGTAAGGATGCATCTGTGCGTTGTGCATTTGTGACCCACGCGGTGGCTACCCCCCAGTGTTGTGAAGTAGCTGGAGTAATCGTTGTGGGAGCCAATCACCATTAGACCACATGGGATTAAGTGCACTGTACTGCATAGTGTACTATTCTACCCTCCATCAATGTCAACAGTGGGTGAGTACAGTATGATATTATTTATTTATTTACTTTTTTTAATGCAAGACAGAAGGAACCAAAAGCTTGATTTTAATTTTTTATTCAAAGGTAAAATTGATGGAAAGTTTTTAGAATCGAGGGTTGAGATGGGTAATTTTGGGTAGTGGAACATTATCCGGCTCAACACTGTATGAACAGTCAACTGGGGGAACAAAAGCAATATCCAGCATTTTGTAATATCCAGAATGGGGGCTGACTGATTAATGCTAGATAATTGAGATATTATGTATACACCAAAATGTGATAGAGGTCCCAGGTTTGAGTACTGGTATATCTACACTATCTGTCTATAGCCAGACACCTTAATCCCTTAAGGGATGGCCACAAAGAAATCGCCCCCAAGTTGCCCTGTCCCCTGCCATTTCACTGCCTCCCCCTGACTCACATCCCCCCCCCTCTCTCATATACATCTCCACTCCTCCATCTCATCCTCAGTCTCCCCCTCCCTCATCTTCAACTCCCTATTCCATAAAAAGAGGATGGTGGACTGCAGGAGAAAGGTATCTTCTGGTTTCCCATCCAGATGGGCTTAGGGGAAAAAAAAAGTCATTCGGACACTTACCCGTGGAGGCAGATGGTTACCATTACTGTAATTTGGCAGCTGGTTGGTATTAATGAGGCAGCTGGTTGGTATTAATTTGGCATCTGGTTGGTATTAATTTGGCTTTCTTCTCCCTCCTTCCCCCTCTCTGCAGGCAGTTTCCATGGCTGAGTCAACTCATGCACCTGAAAAATATATTACACATTAGTCTCTTCCTTCAAAACCTTGATTAAATGCACCTAGTAACAAAAGTATCTGATGGCGGCAAGAACAATATGATTTGGGAACAACAGGAGTTAAATTACATGACAGTACCAAATGTGAAATAAGTCTTTATAAAAAAAACAGTACCTAATAAAAAACAAATCCAGTATGCAGTCTGGATGAACCTGGGGTGATAATAACAAAATCCACATACAGAATACACTGGCTACAGTTTACATCAGGGGTTGGGGAATGGGTAAATTACCCTAAATGGGGTATGTGTACAAGTTTTGGTGGTACTGCATGTTGTATATTACTGATTTTTCAAATAACTGATGTAAGTTTTGAGGAACAAGACGTAAAAACACGTATCATGTATCATAATACTTTTTGTTGCTTAGCTGCCATACAATTGACATTTTTTTTTTTTTTTTGTTAGGAAGAAGAAACCAAAGGCTACGAGTCCGCAATAACTGTCCCTTCCAAGAGAAAAACAAAATACAAGAGAGAGCCAAATTCAAGATCCAATCATTTCGAGATGCCTGGACATACTGCGTTCGAAAGACTGTAGATCATAGCTAGCAGGAAATACAGACAGAGGATGATAATTCCAGAGTTGACCTGTTGCATAAATGAAGGACTGGGAGTAACGGTTAATGCTTGCATTAGAGAGTTGGACAGAAAAGGGGTGAGAGTTTGCTGCAACACGGGTGCTACGCACCTGTTGTAAAGGTGGAGGAATGCAAGCAGACAGTTCAAAGGAACAGTGACCATTGAAGTAGCAATAGAAAAGAGATAAAGATGCATCAGTGCGGCGAAGAGACAGAGGTTGAAGGGAGCCAGTAAGAGGAGGAAAGTTAATGAGATGAAAAGCCTTTGACTCCACCGTACTGAGAAGAGCTGTATGTGGGGAACCTCCCCACACATAAGAGTTGTACTCTACACAGGGGTGAATAAAACCCCTGTATAAATTCAACAACTGTGTGGGGAACAGTGTGAAGGTTTGGTTCCTGGATGGACATCGCATTGGCATCTCTCCACCCTGTTTACAGAAGCACCATAGTTAGCTCCACTTCACCCTGTAAAATGGTTCCTGGAATATGGTTACAATCCAGAGCTGGAAATCCCTTCCTAGATTACAGGTACAGAGCCACCTGAAATGGAATCAAATATACAATCCAGTCCCATCCTTCCTCTCAACTCTTCCATCGTAAACCTAGCCCCCACCAGGCCTCGCATTCAAGGATGCACTACACATCCACTTGGTCATTTTCATTTCTGTACATTTAAGCCTTAGAATATCCTCTTCCTTTACTGTCCAGGTTTCACTATCATACAGAATTACACTCCTAACAATTGCCAATGATGAATAAAATTTCCTGATGGCAGCACATATAAAACATATCACAATACAAAGTTCCACACTAGACTTATTTTACTTAACCTAAGGTGCCTTCATGTTGTGGCACTGATGTGTGAGTGGTGGAGCTGCCCAGTTATCTAAACATCCCTCAACACCTTCCCAATCCCCCTGCAAGGAGAATGATTAAAAAAAAAACTTGGTTTGTATAAATCCACCGATTGTTAAAAAAAAGAAAAAAGAAAGAAAAAAAAACACTAAGGAGAGATGTCTTCATCTGGTGGCATCAATATACAAACCTCCTTAAGCTTCCTATTCCAAAAAAAGGAGGATGGTGTACTGCAGGAGAATAGTAGGACCAATACAAAACCTCCCTCAACCCCTTATTCAAAAACTGGACTGTTGGAGAAGAGCAACATCAGCCAGACCACCAGACTCATATCCAGGTGGGCCTGGAGCCATAACGAGAAAAAAATGGAATCACATTCAGACACTTACCAGAGAGCAGAGGCTGGTGGTGGGGTTAATGTCCACCACAGTTTCAATTTTGTTGGGGATTCTTCTTCTCACCTTTCTCTCCCTTCTCTCAAGGCGGTTTCCACAGCTGACATTCAGCTCTTGTGCCTGAAAAATATACTACACATTAGTCCTTTCCTTCTGAACCTTGATTAAGTTTACTGGGTAATAAATGTAACTGGTGGCAGCACGTACTTCATTTTTTTCTTTTAATGCATGGAAGAAGGAACCACAGGTTACGAGCCCGCAAGACCGTTCCCTCAAAAAAAAGTAAATAAAAATAAATAAATACAGTAACATAACAAAAAGTCAAATTCAAGAACTGTTCATTTCAAAGATGCCTGGACACACTGCATTTAAAAGACTGGAGATCACAGGTACAAGGAAATAGAGAAAGACAGTTTGGGAATTGGGAGCTGATCTGCTGCATACTGTAGCTACACTACAAAATTTTCACCATAAACTGAATTAATCTGCCTTTCAATACAAAGAAAGAAATCAGACTTAACCATATGCAAGTCTAGACCCAGCATTCTGGAAAAAGAAAAAAGAGGGGGGGGGGGTGACTCCTGGCAGATTTCTCTTAATGCAAGCATTAAAAAAAATATTTGTTATATTCATAGGAGAAGAATACAGTAATAGCAAGTGCAGTAACACTGTATCATTTATAAAGACTCTAACATGCTTGCAAGCAATGGCCCTGGTCACCTAATGGCAGCTCTCCATTGTGCTTGATCTCTGGCAGCCTCCTTATTCAGCACCTTTTCCCTGAGGTCACACTCTATGACCTCATCCCAGGTCTTTTTTGGTCTGCCTCTTGCAACCCTACCCGACATTCATACTTCTCACCTTCTCCACCCAACTGTCATCCTCCATCCTCTCAACATGCCCAAACCATCTCAATCTATACCAATCTTCATCACAACAATGTTTTTATATACTGTATATTTTTATACTCTAACTCCTGTTGTAACATTAATCAACTTACATGATGAAAATAAAAATTCCCAAATTATATGACATGCTGAAAATGTTAAGAACATATGGAGTAAATGGGAAGCAGCTGAATGATGTGAAGAGTATGTATGAGGGAGATAAGGCTGCAGTGCACATGGATGGTGAAGTGAGTAAACTTTTCTATCTGAATGTTGGATTCAAACATGGATGGGTCATGTCTCCTTGGTTGTTCAATCTACTGTACATATGAAGTTAGTTATAAGAGATACAAGATAGGGCAGTGGGTGTTGGAGTGGCCCTATGGAGTTAGTTACTGTATAAGTGATACAAGGTAGGGCAGTGGGTGTTGGAGTGGCCCTATGGAGTTAGTTATAAGAGATACAAGGTAGGGCAGTGGGTGCTGAAGTGGCCCTAATGAGATGGCAGCATTTGGAAACTTCCTGTTCTGTTGTTTGCAGGCCATACTGTATCGTTAAGTGAGGACAAAGGGGAACTGCAAGGCTTGGTGAATGAGTTTGGAAGTGTGAGAAATGGAAGCTAAAGGTTAATGTTGGGAAGGGTAAGTTATGGTCTTTGAGAGAAATGAAGTCACTGAATGCACAGAAGGTAAGGAAAATGAAAATGTGAGTGCAATGAAGTACTTGGGTAGTGTGACGAGTAAAAGTTTAGAGGATGAACTGCTTGAAAGGGTACAACAGGGAAGAAAGGCTGTTGGCTCTTTTCAAGCAGTGATAAGGAATAGGGAAATGGGCTTGGTATTAAAATAGATGCTGCATCACTGTATTGTGATACCAACTACCGGTAAAGCATATGGAAGTGAAGCTTGGACCTTGCCGGAAGGACACAAGTCAAGAGAGAGAGTAGTGGAGATGCATTATCTGAGAGGAACATATACTGTAGAGTTACATGGGAAGAGTGACTGACAAATGAGGAAGTGAAGAAGCATTGTGGTGTGGATGTGGAGGTGAAAGAAAACGCTAGGAGAAATACATTGTGGTGGTGGTCAGAGCTGAGAATCACAAGCAGCTGCAGTCCATCACTCCTGAAAAACAGCAGGTATGGAATACAGCCTTCACTGATGATATCAAACTACCTGAGTCTGTTCAACGTAGGTGGACAAAACATATCTCAGGTATGGACCATTTACCTTATCATGCAAGACTTTTTGCCTTGGATTTGTTTTGTAGAGTGTTGGAAGATAATGCATGGCCAGACATCCATTGATGCCCGTAGTTTGCTCCAGTTGTGGGAACCATAGGTCACATATAAAAGTCAGCACATACTCACTGCTCCCTTGACTGTCACAAGCATTTTTTCTGTTCATGTTGTGAACCTTTGGAACTCTCTACCTTCCTCAGTTGTAGACCTGGAAGAAATTGGACTTTACAGGCATTGGCTTTAAGTTATTTGAATAATGGGCCTGATTATTCTTTTAGCTATGCACAATACACTTTACAGCATAGTTCTGCTCTTTTTTTTTTTTTTTTTAAGCTGGCACATTGGTAGTTTTAGGCCTTTCTATACTCTTGTCTGTACACCAGTAATTCCTTGGGGAAAGGCCATCCAGGTAAGACACAGAGCTTGACTTTTATTATTTTGATTCATTGTCTCATCATGAGTGTAAGGGCCTGGGGCTATATTATTCACTTGTCATTAAAAGATAATTTACTAGCCAATGAGCACCATCAGCTTTTTTAAGGAAGAAGGAACCAAAGACCAGAAGTATTCAACTCCAATCATCCTTAAAAGTTAACCTTTTCTTTCCAATTATGTATTTCTTAAGTTGATCCTGAAACTGATTAATGGCAGAATATTAACTTGCCATGCTGAAGTGCTATGGTGATCTGCTGGCCAAAGTTCTACTGTTGTCGACCATCCACCTTCTAGGGGTCAGGGAGGGGACTGTGGGACGTTTGTACAACTACCGTAGGCAGATCCATTTCGCGGTAATATCAGTGTTACCACATGAAGGCGTCCCTCTCCAGCAACAAACATAAATACGACCTGATATGGACTGAAACTTGCCTACCTACCGTAGTGTAAGCCTCGAATTTGTATATCGTTATCAATAATTACAAAATACATAGACAATCTAACACCAATATATTCCCCAGAATTCCTATAAATGGTATAAGTACTCACAGTAGTTTAATAAACATACAATAATGGTAAAAAGTCAATAAATATGAGAAACATTTACCTGAAAGATGGCGACGGTGGACTCGTGAAGAAAATAGACAACGAGGTCAGTCAAATCTTCAATCATTTAACTATAACAATAAAGAAGTATTGCTATAATTAGTCGGAAAATTTTTGTAATCTTTTGAACCAAAATTCTATTTGAAATATGTTAATGGCCACCGGGCGAGCATTCGCGAACGTTCGCGTTAATGACCGTATCTGAATATAAATATTTTGTAAAAGGTATTGAGTGCTTCTGCTCGAGTAACATTTTTTTTTTTCCCATACGGGATTATTGCGTCTGCCTACAGATAGCTTACACATGTGAATTTTTAGATTAATACCGAACAGATTTATTCATATGGGTTATAATTTAAGTCGGGTGGAAGCTGTTGTACCTTTACAGTAAACACAATTCTGTAGTTTGTGAGTACAATATAACTTTTCCACTTGAACAAATCACGGCCAGCGTCATTGCACCTGTTTGTTTTTGAGTTTTGGAGTGCAGATTTGGGTAACTCCGAAGCCGGACACGCCGAGCAAGGGAAGCATTTCGCCTGCGAGATGGTGGGTAGAGGGTATTTGAAGATTTTTTTAAATCGGTAATTTAAGTTCTAAATGATATATACCTATAAGCTATGGTGACGCCTGTGAAAGTTCTTGCCTTATTAAGTGGTGCCTTCATAAATTATACACAGTGTGGTACGTATAATTAAGTCTAGCATTGGGCCACATACAGACATAGGTAGAATTACCTAATACAGTACACCAAATTTCCATGACAGTCCTTTATCAGGATAGATAGGGGTTCCCAAATGGGTAAGAGGACGGGGGGGGGGGAATTTGGATATTACAGAAAGGAGAATAAACAGATATGGTCAAATTGGTAATTTTTGATTAAGTGCCTAGCTAGCATTAATAAAAGTTGAAAATTTAGATAATACTGTATTTCACAAGCCACAACAGGAATTCGACTATAGTATTTTGAAGGTTTTTTCTGGAATGTTCTCATTTCAGCCTATATTTGGTGATAAATCTTTAGTTTTACCTTGTTTTTTTCATGTAATTTATTTTTACCTTCATAAGTGTTGTAAATGAGCTTTTTTTTGTTTGTTTGTGTTTTTTAGATATCCTTTTCAAAATTACCAAATCACAAGCCACTTTTAGACATTCATCTTCTCTGACCCCATTTAACCTAGTTTAGGTCTTAAGTAATATGGTCTAACCAAAACAGATTCGAACTTTACCATGGTAATTAGCCTCACATTCATGAAAAATAAGAGGAGGAATGGGAGACTTCCTGTTATAGAGGTCATGTTAAAACAGAGCTTCCATGCAGCAACCCAGCTGATGACTGGCAAACATACATCATGTCACTCATCCTGGCTGCATATTGGCTGGGTTAAAAACTGTTATAACTCCATTATTAATGATATCTGTTGGAAGTGTCATAGAAGAAATGGCCTTTTCACAGATGAAATCTAACCTCAGAATACAGTACAAACAAATAACAAGATCAATTATGGCGTGAAATAAGAATTATACTGTACCTGTATTTTGTGTTTATATCTTGCCATTTGCAAACTTTTCTTCTATGGCACTTCCATCACAGATGACCCATGGGGTTGTTAGTGATCCTTCTAGGAGGGATTAATGACTTTGAGGGGAAGAGATAATTTGTGAAAGTGTTATACGGTGGAAGGTAAATGTTAGCTAATAGTAAGAGATAAATCTAAATTTCAAAAGTTCTCTCTGGTTGTGTTAGATGTTATGTTGCATTTTTCTCAGCATTTCTATGGGAGTAATTATCACATTAATGTACCTTAATTTCAGAGGTTGTGTGTGGCCGTGTTAGATGTTGTGGCATAGGACTATATCGGGACTTTGGGGTGCACCTCCCGTCTCCCTTTCTTATCAGAAGGTTTGTGCAGTCAAACAGCAGCTGAGATGTTGTGCACTGCTGCCTCCTCAGTCCTGTCTTCACCATGTCAGCTTACCACCATGTTTGCAGGCATGGATACGAAACCATCACAGGCTTTCCAGCAGATACCCGCAGTGCCAAGCAACAAAGCTCAGTGTGCGGGCTCCCTCATTTTCTCCAGCATTTATATCTGTGCCTAGATTTTATTCATCACCATTAAGTGCCAAGAAATCAACCACCAGCGAAAACTTATCTTTCAGTGGGCATGTCAGGGTATTCAGAAATATTGCCTACAATGCTGAAGGGAGCAAGAGACATGTCCACACTGATCCTCCACAAAGAGACATCCCATGCTATCTGCAGGGCAACATCAGTGAAGTGCCCAATGCTGAGGATGACTTGTTTCCAGATGACTTTGAAGAGGAACTGTACTATGACATGGAGGATGACATCACTGACTTCCTGACACCACGACTGATTGCTTATGAGGAAACTGACACAAGCATCATCATCCCATGTCCACTTTGCTTATCCACTCATCGTGACGCTCCTGCCAAGGAGATATTTATTGATAAAAATACTGGTTAGTATTAGTTTTCTTGCCTCATAAAGAGTAGACAATTTATTTTCAGATTATATTTGGTTCTGTTTACAAGCAGACAACAGAAAAGCTTACAATTTCTCCCTTCCCTCGCAGTACCACCCTGTATATTCTGTGGCATTAAGGGTAATTTCTCATGTCTAAATTACATGCCTTAACATCATCTTGTTACTTACAATCAGTGCAATAATATTAGTAGCTATAACTTAAGGGTCGCATTAGTATATCAGTAACTGTGTTGTCAAGCAGCTATTACCCATGTACTGTATTTACCATAATGAGATTGTTTCATTCACTCATTTTGTGTTCAGGTGTCAAAACAAGCTAAAAGTGAAAGCCTCTTGTCAAGTTCCAGTTTTCTCAGAATTATTATGTAGTTCCTTGTTGTACTGTGGTAATTTCCCCTTTATGGGACAGATCAGCAGTTCTGTGATGCACACGTAGAGGTCAGGGGTGGCTTTTGTGCGACATACTGGTGTAGTGCATTAGCATCAGACACATTTTAGATGCCTGGTGGTCTTTGTGAAGGTGTTTGCAACCAGATGTGGCCCAATGAGGTCTACTTTCAAGGGGAGGTTGGTGTTTATTGCTCTCACTTTACTGCTTGTATGTGAGCAACAGTTTACTCTATGTCAAGACTTAGTATCCTGTCCCCAAACCCCTACACTTTTGATGGGACAATACTGGATTGGATGATGGATGGATGGATAACAGTTGTAGTACTATTCCCATATCCAGTACGTAATTATTTTCCTTCCTCAGATATCAGTGCAGTGTAATTTTGAAAACTATGGTTAACATATCCACCAACTGTGAAACAGCTGCAGTTTGAAAACACTGGAACCAAACTTAGCCAGAGTTCACTACTGGAGTCCAGCTCATGCTTTTCTAATGCTGACTGCTTAAAAAAAAAAAAAAAAAAAAAAAAAAAAAAAAGTTAGATGGAGCAGCATCAAACTCTACTCCATATGTAATTGCAGTGAATCCTTGAAGAAACAAACTAACTAGGGGGAGGGACGGGTTGCTATATATGACGGGTTCTGTATTTCTGAGGGATTACTGAACTCAGTTTGCTATAAAAGGGGAGTCGTTTGGTCGTACATGCTCAAACATAAACAATATGAAGTTTTACATGGAGAATCAAATGGTTTATGAAGTTGTATATGTAAATACAATACTGTATGAAGATGTACATACTGTATACAGTAAATACAGTACCTATAACAGGAATACAGTGTACTGAAGTACTGTTACAGTACACTTACTGTGCCAGAAAGGGATGCTGTTGTCACTGTGGGCTGATTCACGAACTTCTCCTGCATTTAGCGACCTTTGTTCGCAAAATCCTGGGGAAGTTCAGTTGCAATTTGGCCATTCACTATATCCAAAATTCCCAATACCGGGGTTCTTTATATCGAGGGTTTACTGTATAGAGGTAGAAATCAGAATGCAGTACAGTTCAGTCACAGACAGTACACGTATGTAAAGCAGGATTACTGTTGTTGCTCTTATTGTTTTCATTATTACTGTATTATTATTATTATTATTATTATTATTATTATTATTATGATTGTTATTATGGTAGTTATTATTACCACCACAACAACTACCACTATTACTACTACAACTACTACTACTACTATTACTACTACTACTACTGCTACAACTACTACTACTACTACTATAGTACCAAGTTGTCACTTACTCATATGACTCACTTAAAGTAAAATAGTATGGTGTCAGGCAGAATGTATTGGTTACCAAGTTAAGGCAGTTCTGTATCTAGACTGAGCTGCTTAGTTTTGAATATTTTAATTTCATTAGGTGGAGAATGTTTTATATTCCATTTTGGTTATTTCCAGACAATTTTATTCAGCTTTTTGCTGGTAGGTGGGGGTGCTCACCATCCACTCACTCAATATAGTGCTGCTTTGGGTGTCTGCCCTTTCCTCTTTTCCTTCCTTCCTCTTTTGTCTTTCTTTCCTTCATTCTTTCCTCTTCCTTCTGCCTATGGGTGACTTTAAACTCCCTCTTCTGTCTTTCTTTCCTTCATTCTTTCCTCTTCCTTCTGCCTGTGGGTGACTCTGCACTGAGTGACAAGCCAAATTCTTTCCTGTACACCAGGAAACCATTTACTATGCTGGGTGGTAACCATATAACCAAATTATGGCACCTAGTGGTTTAGTGGGTAATTAAGGTGCTCCAATCGGATTGAGCCTGTGTAGGTTCATATCGAAGTGGTGGTTGGGGTTTATTGCTCATGTAATGCCACTCAGGGATGAGCGAAGCTAGTCACTCTCATCTTAAATGTCAAGACCAACTTGCCTAGCCCCGGACTTCTGTGCTCCTCATGGGGCAATATAGGATTGAATGATGGATGGATGGATGAATGGAAGAATCCCTGAAGGTGAAGGAGTTAGAATTATCTACATTAATCCTTTCAGTCTTTGGATCTCTCTTATTATGATCAGGCTACTACCCAATTAATTTTTTTCAGTCTGTGGATCTTGTTTATAATGATCAGGCTACTACCCAATTAATGTTTTTCAGTCTGTGGATCTCTTTTATTATGATCAGGCTACTACCCAATTAATTTTTTTCAGCAAGAAGAAATCCCAAATGCTGCAGGAGTTAAAGCACGTAAATCATGGTAGAACTTTTTGAAGGAAATGGCTAGTAATTGTAAATGGCAATGATTCACTATGGAACACAGTTTAATTTGTGGTGAGAGACCATTCATCTTTTTATTGCCAGACACCCTAATCCCGTAAGGGGTGGCCACAAACAAATTGCCTCCATGTCGCCCTGTTCCCTGCCATTTCACTGCCCTGCTTCCAGTTCACACCCCCTCTTTCATATACCTCTCCACTCCATCCCTCCATCTCATCCTTGGCTGCCCCCTCCCTCTCCCCCCCTCCCCCTCACTCACATAAACTCTCATCAGTTTCTTGCTTTCCATTTTCTCATCCTCTCTAGATGGCCAAACCATATAGAGAGGATGTAGTTCCCCTAATGCTTTCTGTCACATCCACACCACAACACTCCTTCACTTCTTCATTTATGAGTGTCTCTCTCCATGAGACTCCACATGCTTCTCTCAGATAACTCATTTCCACTGCTCTCACTCTTAACTTGTGTCCCTCCAACAAGTTCCAAGCTTCACTTCCATCTGTTAGAGTTGGTATCAATACTGTCATGCAGCAACTTTTTTACCTCCATGCTCACTTTCCTATTTCTTATCACTGCTTTCAAAGAACCAGCAACCATTCTTCTTTTTGTACCCTTTCAAGTGCCTCACCCTCTAAACTTCCATCCTTACTCATCACACTACCCACGGACTTAAACACACTCACTTTTCCATTTCCTCCTCTTCCAACCTCACAGTACATTCTATCTATCTATCTATCTATTGCCAGATGCCTCAATCCCGTTTGGGGTGGCCACAAACAAATCGCCTCCAAGTCGCCCTGTCCCCCGCCATTTCACTGCCCTGCTCCCAACTCACACCCCCCTCTCTCATATACCTCTCCACCCCATCCCTCCATCTCATCCTCGGCCTCCCCCTCCCTCTTCCCCCCTCCACCTCACTCACATACACCCTCTTCGTCAGTCTTTCACCCTCCATCCTCTCCACATGGCCAAACCACCTCAGTGTGTTCCTCATAACGATTCCTATCACATCCACATCCACACCACAACGCTCCTTTATATCCTCATTCGTCAGCCTGTCTCTCCACATGACTCCACAGGCTCCTCTTAAATAACTCATTTCCACGGCTCTCACTCTTGACTTGTGTCCTTCCAACAATGTCCAAGCTTCACTTCCGTACGTTAGAGTTGGTATCACGATACTGTCATGTAGTAACTTTTTCACTTCCATGCTCACTTCCCTGCTTCTTATCACTGCTTTCAAAGAACCAGCAACTTTTCTTCCCTGCTGTACCCTTACAAGCACTTCACCCTCCAAACCTCCATCCTTACTCATCACACTACCCAAGTACTTAAACGTACTCACATTTTCCAATTCCTCACCACCCAACCTCGCTGTACATTCACTAACTTCACCTTTCTCAAAGACCATCACTTTACTCTTCCCTACATTCACCTTTAGATTCCGTTTCTTACACACACTCTCAAACTCATCCACCAAGCCATGCAGCTCCCCTTCGTCTTCACTCAACAACACAGTATCATCTGCAAACAACAGTACAGGGAGTTTCCAAACACTATCCTCTCTCACCAGGGCCACTCCAACATCCACTACCCTACCTTGTACCTCTTTTATTACCCCATCCATGTACAGATTGAACAACCATGGAGACATGACACATCCCTGTTTCAAACCAACTTTCAAGGAGAAAAATTCACTTAGTTCACCATCCACACGCACTGCAGCCTTCGCACCATCGTACATACTCTTCACAGCATTCAACAACTTCCCATCTACTCCATATATTCTTAACACTTTCCACAATCCTTGTCTATCCACCCTGTCATATGCTTTCTCCAAATCCATGAAAGCCGCATACAACTTCTTTCCCTTCTCTAGAAACTTTTCCACTAAAGATCTAAGAATGAATATCTGATCTACACAACCTCTTCCCTTCCTAAAGCCTCCCTGTTCTTCTCCAACTAATTTCTCTGTTCTTTCTCTAACTCTGTCTATAAGTATCCTACCATACACTTTTCCTATTATACTAAGAAGACAAATGCCCCTATGATTACCACACACTTCTTTTTCCCCTTTTCCTTTGTACAAGGGAATAATTATACCTGACTTCCAATCCTCCGGGACTCTACCTTCCTCCCAGGCCAATCTGCACATCTTCCACATCCATTCTACTACTATCTCTCCCCCATGCTTCAGCATTTCACCACACACTCCATCAATTCCTGGGGCTTTCCCAGATTTAACTTTCTTCATTGCTTCCACAACTTCTATCCTACTGATTTCTTCCTGTCTTCTCACCTCCCTCCTTCTCCCAGCCATTCCCCAGCCACTTATACTCGCATTACTTCCATCCTCAACGTTCAACAATTCCTTAAAGTGTTCTCTCCATCTGTTCACTTTTTCTCCCTTCTCCACTAGTAATCTACCATTTTTATCTTTCACTCCCCTGCTAACTTCGCGTCCACCCTGTCTTACTCTTTTCACTTCTCTCCAGAACATTTTCTTACAGTCCCTCCATTTTACACTCAAATTCCTTCCAAATTCCTCATCCACTCTCTTCTTACTCTCTCTTACTAATCTTTTCACCTCTCTCTTTCTTTCCACATATAACTCTCTCTTCCGCCTCTCAACTTCTTCCACGCCCCTATTTCTCATCCATTCATTGTATGCTTTCTTCTTTTGTGCCACAGCCTGTTTCACCTCTTCAGTCCACCACGCTGTTCCTTGCACCCCCCTCCGTCTTCTCTTCCTTCCACACGCCACATCACATGCTGCACATATTTCTTCTGTAAATATCTTACACACACCTTCCACGTCTCCCATCTGCTCCAATTCATATTTGCCCAATCGTTCCTCCACTTCTCTCTTATACTCTGCCTTTTTCTCATCCTCTTGTAACCTTTCCACTGTCCTTGCAACTACTCCTTCCTCTCGTCTTTCCCTTCTTCTATTCCTCCATCTTACTTGCATTCTAATTCTGGCCACCACCAAGTAGTGGTCAGAAAGTCCACTCCCCCAACCTCTATACACTCTTGCATCCTTTACACATCTTCGCATCCTTTCATCCACACACATATAATCAATCATTGCCTTCCTTTCATTCAGTTCACCACCCACCCTTCTCATCACTCGCCATGTATATCTGTGGATCATTTTATGCCTGAAGAGGGTATTGGCTATCATTCATTGGCTTCATTTCTCTCGAACATCATAACTTTATTCTTTACATTAACCGCTAGATTCCGTTTCTTACACACTTTCCCAAACTCATTCACCAAGCCTTGTGGCTTCCTTTCATCTTCACCTAACAACACAGTATCATCTGCAAATGACAGTACAGGGAGTTTCCATATCATCTGCAAACAACAGTACAGGGAGTTTCCAAAACACCTCCCTCATTCATTAGGGCTACTCGAACATCCACTGTCCTACTGTGTATATATCTGTTTTATAACCCCATCCATATATAAATTGAACAACCATGGAGACATGACACATCCCTGTTTCAGTTCAACCCTCAAATAGAAAAATTCACTTAGTTCACTCTCTGCACACATTTTCCACAATCATTGTCTATCCACCTTGTCATATGCTTTCTCCACATCCGTGGAGGCTGCATACAACTTCTTTCCCTTCTCTAGAAACTTTTCCACTAAAGACCTAAGAATGAATATCCGATCTACGCAACCGCCTCCCTTCCTAAAACCTCCCTGTTCTTCTCCAACTAATTCCTCTGTTATTTCCCTAACTCTGTTAATAAGTATCCTACAAATGCCCCTATAATTACTGCACACTTCTTTTTCCCCTTTTCATTTATTCAGGGGAGTAATTATACCTGACTTCCAATCCTCAGGGACTCTACCTTCCTCCCAGGCCAATCTGCATATCTTCCACATCCATTCTATTACTATCTCTTCCTCGTGCTTCAGCATTTCACCACACACGCCATCAATTCCTGGGGCTTTCCCCATTATGACTTTCTTCATTGCTTCCACAACTTCCATCCTACTGATTTCTTCCTCTCTTCTCACATCTCTCCTTCTCCCAGTCATTCCTCAGTCACTTATACTCGCATTACTTTCATTCTCTATGTTCAACAATTCCTGAAAGTGTTCTCTTCATCTGCTCACTTTTTCTCCCTTCTCCACTAGCAATCTACCATTTTTATCTTTTACTTCTCGACTAACTTCTTTATCACGCTGTCTAACTCTCTTTACCTTTTTCCAGAACATTTCTTACATTTCCTCCACTTTACACTCAGATTCCTTCCAAATTCCTCATCCACTCTCTTCTTACTCTCTCACTAATTCTTTCACCTCTCTTCTCCTCTCTACATATAACTCTCTCTTCCATCTCTCAACTTCCTCCATGCCCCTCTTTCTCATCCACTCACTATACAGTATGCTTTCTTCTTTTGCGCCATAGCCTGTCTCATCTCTTCATTCCACCATGCTTTTCCTTGCACCCCATTTACTCTTCGCTTCACCCCACACACCACCTCACATGCTGCACAGATTTCGTCTGTGAATATCTTGCACATGCCGTCCACATCCCCTATCTGCTCCAAATCTTATTTACCCAATCACTCCTCCACTTCTCTCTTATATTCTGCATTTTTCTGTCCTCTTGTGACCTTTCTACCCTCCTCATATGAACTACTTCCTCCTGTCCTTCCCTTCTTCCATTCTGCATTTCATTTGAACCTTGACTTTCACTGTCACCAAGTGGTGGTCAGAAAATCCACTCCCCCAACCTGTGTATGTTCTTGCATTCATTACACACCTTCTCATTCCATCATTCACACACACATAATTAGTCATTGCCATCCACTCATTCAGTTTATCACCCACCCTTCTCGCCACTCGCCATATATACCTGTGGATCATTTTGTGTCTAAAGAGGGTATTGGCTATCACCAACCCCCTCCCAGCACAAGTGTTCACTAGAGCACTGTTATTCTCATCCATTTCTGCAGGCACACCCCACTCACCAACTACTTACTCCACCTTCACTTTCCCTTCTTTTCCATTCATATCTCTCATCGAAAACACTCTCTCTTTCCTTTCAAATTGATCCATACTCTCTTAAATTCTTCTTCCATCTCTTGCAAACAACAATACACACTCCTTCTTTTACTCTTTCATTCTCCTCCACTCCCATGCATATACCCCATCCCCACTCCCATTTTCTCACACTCTCACTGCTCCATTTAGTTTTGGTTATTCCACATATAGTACATCCACTTTTGCACCCTCAAACACCTGGATAATCTCTCTCTTTCACCTCATCATTCACACTCCTTACATTCCATGTCGCAATCCATACCATGTCCTTTGTTTGGTCCTTAGTCGTCATCTGTTGGTCATTTCTGGTCCAAGGCTTTTTGTTCGTATTTTTAGGTAGGTGTTTTCTGGGGAGGGACGCTAACCTTCTGCCTACCCACTTGTTGTCACATAGGAAACATCTGTTGGTTGGTTATAACGTTACCACCCAGTGTTGTCAATGATTTCCTGGTTTACAGGATATCATTTGGCTTGCCATTCAGTGTAGAGCTATCCTAAAACAGGGTAGCTACCGCTACACTAAGTAGATGGATAATGATCACCCCCATCTACCACTTAGACATTTTTGATAAATTTTCAGTACTGTATACAATTAATCCATGTTTATACAGGATATCTCACAGGTAAACAGAATCATTAACCTAAACAAAATTTTTAGATGTACCATTACGAGTAGTAGAGAAAGGGTAATTTGGGACAGTTTTTGAAGCTCCTGACTGATAGAATTTCTCATCATCGTCATCCAGTCCCCTTTTGCATCATATACAGTAAACAGGAGTGTAGGGACCCAGTGCTGGGCTACTCAGTCCTGACATTAAAACAAGGGGAGGGGGGGGTTAGCCTGAATGAAGTAATCAAGTGCACCAATTGCAGTAAAGACGTTAAAAGCTATTTCACATAAAGTTTCATTATTATTTTTTCCCTGGAATGTTCACAGTTACTGTACTGTATATAAAAAATCTGAAATTAATGTTTTTTGTGCTTTTAACCCATCTGTGAACTGAACAGATGCCTCATTTGAAGGTTGTTTCACCTAAAGTAGCATTTTGGCTGCATATGGACAGAAACATAGTATAAATAAATAATGTAGATAGCAATGCCGTTTATACTCAGTTTGGCCTAGATTTTTGTCCTTTGGGGCTTATTTCACAGTTTAGTGGCAAAAAAAAAATGCCCCAGCATTGTTTCCATAGCACTTCTTTGTTTGACTAGCATCATATTTGAGTGTTAATATGTTTTTACAACTCAGCTCTCAAGATGGAGAGATGGCAGTTTTAGGCCATGTAGAAGCAGTATTTATAGTGCAGTAAAATATATGCATCACAATTCCTTGCCTAACCAGGTCACTATGTGTGCCCATGGTGTAACCGTGATGGGAGCTGGGAGGAACTGATGACTCTGCTTAGTGAGTATGAAGAAGGTCTCACTGATGCTCAGCTTAATACATATCTTGCCACCACCCTGCCCCTCACACATCTGCCTGACGATGCCCTTGATCAGTCACCCCTTATGGTTAGTGCAGTGTAATTTTATCCACTTTTTAAATTATTATTATTATTTATGGGGGGGCAACACAGGATTGGATGATGGATGGATGGATTATTTTATTACTACCATTATATCTCTTACCTTAAATGGACAGATAAAGACTTGGAACAAGGTCAGAGTGCAGCCTGGGGGATAAGGAACTGAATGGAGAGGCTGCATCATTAATGACCAGAAATACCTCTGTCTTTTGTGGGGTATATTCTCAGCAGTTATGGTATATTTTTCCAGTAAAGTATCTTGCCGCTTGAAATTCAGAACCTTCTTGGTGGCTTCAGCAAAAAGACTTCCTTATCATATCTCAGTTCAGATGCACTTCCTGATTCCATCCCAGACTACCTTTCACCATAATGTTACATGTTCTGTCACAAAGAAAAGTTCACTGTCAGTCCCTTAGCACAGGGGTCGGGGATGAGGGGTACAGTAAATTACCCCAGTTGGGGTAAAGCTAAAAATTTGGGGAGTAATGCGTGTGGTATATTACTGATTTTTCACTTAAATGATGTAACTTTTAGTGAATAAGATGTTAAACTATGTATCATGTATACTGTACCGTATGCAACAATTTTATAAGCAGATTGGCTAGTATTTGTTTACTTTTACGTAGTGCTGCCTACTTCTTTCTTAGCCTTTATCATTCTTTTTTTGTGCCTGCCTTCCTCTCTTCCTATTTCTCCCATCTTTTCTGTCACTTGTTATTGCATTTCTTTCCTTTACAGGTGGCTTTACATTGAATGACAGGCCAAATGGTTTCTTGTAAGCAAAGAAACCATTTACAATCCCGGGTGATAACCATATAACCAAACCATACGTGCTCCCTACGTGTCAACAAGTGGGTTGGTGGAGGATTAGTGTCCCTCCCCGTAAAACAAATAATTCAGGGTCAAATGGCCGCCCCTTACGGGATTATGGCATCTGGCAATAGATAGATAGATAGAAGTCTTGGGGTAATTTCAATTTACTCAAATAAATTTTTGGGTAGTACCCTAAAAAAGTTCCCCGACCCTTGCCCTAGCGGCATTGGCAGGGGACAGAGATCATCATCTCATACAGAGTACTCTTTGTTGTGCCTCTTATTCATATCACATAAAAAGTTGTCATGTAAGTCCTTTCATTGCTACAGTTAACAGGGAAGTTTCAGCAAATTTTTTTTCTGGGTAGTACCTGTTATTATTATTATTATTTTTTAATTTTATTATTATTTTCAGGGTGTAAGTGTAAAGACTTTGGAGAGGTTTGGAGCACGGTTAACAAATGATGAGTCACGGATTGTGTTTCCTGTGAGCAACCAGAGTGGGGAAGTGGTGGGCTTCCACAGTGTTTCACTTCTCCACCCCATCCCTCAGGTAAATACATACTGGCCAAGATGGCAGTCATACAGCAGGATTGAGCTAGGTTAGACCATATTTTTATTAGAATTACAGTTAGATATTTTGTATTTGTTTATTATTTTTTTCCCCCTTGCCTTATCCCTAGATTCTTAACCCTAACCTTTGGTGCAAAAAAGGGTTAGGATGATTTTTTTTTTTTTTTTTTTAGTGATACTATTTTATTTTATTTATCTTTTAATGCACCAGCTAGTACAAGACATTCTGTAGATTTAGGGAGTTTGTGCCTCAAGACCTTTCAGACTCCCCCCCCCCTCACACACACACACATGCTCCCGGCTCAGTGGTAATGCTCTTCCCTAGCATCTGCTAAGACAGAAGTTCACTCCTTGCTCGGGATGCGAAAAGTTTCACTGATGAAGCGGGTGGTCACTGTCCTCCTTGAGCAAGAGGATGGATATGTGCATGTGTGAAGGTCGAGGCTTTGCCCTTAGATCGGACTATATGAGCTCTCAGCTCTCTTCCTGGAGGGTAAAATGCTGATAATCACAAGCATCACATGATCCTGACCGACCCGGTGAATTACACACACACACACACACACACACACACACACACACACACACACACACACACTCTCTCTCTCTCTCTCTCTCTCTCTCTCTCCAGTTCATATGGTATTGTAGAGCTTCACGCATCTCCACTTGCACTAAAGCCGGACTGCTTATAATGAGATATACTGAGCTACAGTGGAATCTCCTAAATTGTGGTCTTATGAGATTGGGCACAGGCCACAATTTGAGAATTTTGTGAGTTAAAAATAACTAATCTTATGAGGAAAATTACTTTGCGAGTCCTTCATCTTGGAAAAGTTGCCCCCTCTCTATCCCCAAACCTGCTTCAAACTAGTCACCAGCAAAAACTAACAACCTGGAAATGAAATTAGAAAAGCATATTTAATGGACATGAACAATACTGTAAGATTCTTACCCGCCTCTGACTGACAACCTTGCTTGAATTGCATTGGGCGGGGGAGGAGTTTGGGACAATCTGGCCACATTTTTTTTTTTGGCCATGATCCTGTTAGACGGAAGACTTTTAGACCATACCTAACCTAACCTAGCCTATATTTTGGCCGTAAGGCAATTTGGCCATTTGCCACTTTCGGCCACTACAGCCAACCAGGATGCAGGGGGAGGGGTTCCAAGGCTTCAGGCCAACAACAGCCTCTCAGCTCGTAGCGGGTGTGCTGCTGCCTCATGCTGCTGCCTCTGTGTCGCTTCCTCCTCATCAGCCTGTCAGGAACCCCTCAGAGTTCAGTGTGGAGGCAACAGAAGTGGTGTCGTTGTTGCCCCCTGTTGCCTCCGTGTCATCGTAAGTTAAGAATTCGTTGAGCTTACCAAACGTGTGCGGCCTTCCCACAGTCTCTATAAGTCTTTCACAGGTTGCGTAGTATTCCTGGATTACCACAGCTACTGGTCATTTTTATAAACTTACCTTTGAAATCTGTAAATGAGGATTTAGAATGCATGATACACTGATGTATCCAGTCAGAGCAGTGGTTGATACCAACACAGCCTTTTTTTTTTCTTTTTTTTCTTTTTTTTTCTTTTTTTTTTAATGCGAGGAAGAAGGAACCAAAGGCTGCGAGCCCGCAGTTATTGTTCCTTCCTAGAGAAAACCAAAATACAGGAGAGAGCCAAATTCAAGATCTGACCATTTTGAGATGCCTGGACAAACTGCGTTTGAAAGACTGGAGACCAAGAAAGTAGGAAATACAGACAGAGGGAGACAGTTCCAGAGTTGACCTGTTGCATAAATGAAGGACTGGGAGTAACAGTTAACTCTTGCTTTAGAGAGTTGGACCGAAAAGGGATGAGAGTTTGCTGCTAGACGGGTGCTATGCGCCCGTCATAGTGGTGGAGGAATGCATGCAGACAGTTCAGAGGAGCAGTGACCATTAAAGTAGCGATAGAAAAGAGATAAAGATGCAGGATGTGGCGAAGAGATAAAAGTTGAAGGGAGTCGGTAAGAGGAGGAGAGTTAATGAGACAAAAAGCCTTTGACTCCACCCTGTTGAGAAGAGCTGTATGTGGGGAGCCTCCCCACACATGATAGTTATACTCTACACAGGGGGCGGATAAAACCCCTGTATAGAGTCAACAATTGTGCAGGGGTAAAGAAGGAACGGAGTCGGCTTAGCACACCCAGTCTCTTGGAAGCAGATTTTACAAGAGATGTAATATAATCTTTCCAAGATAAGTCCCAAGTAAATGAAACCCCAAGCACATTCAAGGATGATGCAGGATGAAGCTGAATACAGTATTATTAAACATTAGTGGGTACACCTGTGTAAGATTTTGTCAGGTTGATAGGTGTAAAAACTGAGTCTTTGATGTATTAAAAACAACCAGATTATTTTTACCCCAGTCAGAGATACAAGCCAAGTCAGACATTAGGTGTGCCATAGCCTCATCCCTTGTTTGTTGAAGTAACTGCTGGGATGGACGTTGCGGGAACCGAATGGAAAGGTGAAGGGTGGAGTTATCAGTGTATGAGTGGATAGGGTTAGATGTACAGCTTAGGTCATTGGTGAATAAAAGAAAGAGAGTTGGTGATAGGACAGAGCCCTGAGGAACACCACTGTAGATAGATCTAGGAGAAGAATGATGGCCGTCTACAACAGCGGTTATAGAACGACTAGAAAAGAAGCTAGAGATGAAGGCACAGATAGAAGGATAGAAACTGTAAGAGGGTAGTTTGGAAATTAAATATTAATGCCAGACTCGACCGAAAGCCTTTGAGATGTCCAGTGCAATGGCAAAGCTTTCGCCAAAGTCCCAAAAGGAGGCTGACCAGGAGTGTGAAAGGTAGGTGAGAAGATCGCAAATGGAGCGTCCCTGACGGAACCCATACTGATGATCACAAAGAAGGTTGTGATAGGAAAGATGCATTAAAATTTTTCTATTAAAAATTGACTCGAAAACTTTTGAGATACCGTACAGGATGTTAAAGCAATTGGACGATAGTTAGAGGATTGGGAATGGTCACCCTTCTTTGGGACTGGCTGAATGAGAGCAAACTTCCATCAAGAAGGAAAGGTACAAGTTGATAGACAAAGGCGAAAGAGTTTGCCTAGGTAGAGTGTAAGCACAGAAGCACAGTTCTTGAGAACAACAGGAGGGACTTCATCAGGCCCATATGCCTTATTAGTATTGAGGCCTGTGATGGCAGAAAATACATCAGCTGAAGAAATTTTAATGTCAGCCATGAGGAAGTCAGACGGGGGAAGTGATGGAGGAACAGCACCAGAATTATCTAAGTTAGAATTGGAGGAGAAAGTCTGAGCGAAGAGATCTGCTCTATCAGTAGAAGAAATAGCTACAGAGCCATCAGAGTAGAAAAGAGGAGGGAAGAATGATGAGGTAAAGTTGTTAGAAAGGTTTTGGCAAGGTGCCAGAAGGAGCGGGAAGAATTCGAGTTGGAGAGTTGGGAGCATTTAGTACGGATGAAATTATTTTTAGCAGAGCGGAGAACAGACTTAGCACGATTCCGGGCAGAAACATATAAAAGATGTGATTCAGGGGTGGGTTGGCTCCGGTACCGTTTATAGGCCCTCTTTTTGTTGCTGACAGCATTAGAACAAGCGTGATTAAACCAAGGCTTTCTTGCATTAGTCAGATGATATGAGAAAGGAATGAATGCTTCCATGCCTGAGAGAATAACCTCCGTAATGCGCAAGGCACACCCAGATGGCTCCCGGCCATGGAAGCAATACTCATTCCAGGGAAAATCAAAGAAGTACTGCTTGAGGGCCTCCCAATCCGCAGCTCCAAAGTGCCGCAGACGATGTTTCTTTGGAGGGTTCACAGGCCGTACCGGAGTGATAGGACAGAATTAGGGGATAAGTAAACAGCACAGATATATTTAGTCAGAGAATGACAGGAAAGCCGAAGCCAGAGTGTAGAGAATTCAGAAGAATCGAGTTCAGGAACAAAAGAGCAAGATAAGTCGTTGTGTATATGTACACAACAGCCACCTTTGGCTTTGAAATGAGTATAGAGAAAGTAGGAGGATACAGATAAGTGTCTGCTGTCAGTTGCCTCAGACAGCTGAGTCTCAGTTAGAGAAAGAAGGTGAGGTTTAGAGAAGAAGAGGTGGTGCTCAACAGAGCGAAAGTTAGAGGAAAGGCTGCGAATGTTGTAAAATTGAAGAAGAAGAAGAGAGTCAGACAGTGGTTCCAGGCAGCTCGAGTCATCACCGGGAGAGGGGTGGAAGGTGGGGGCATTTATGGTCCCCCCCCCCCTTGGGACTCCGAGGCCATGTGTTGTGCTGCCATGATTTTTTTTTATTTTGGAAAAGGAAGTGTAGTGTGTACGGTGCATGTAGTTTGGTGTTGACAGTTAGAGAAACTTGTATTGGAGAGCATGCTGGCCTACTCTCTGCATTACTGAGACACTGAAAAAGTTCAGCAAAGGGGGATGGTCGGGACCTAGTTGGAGAGATCATTCGTGAACACTGCTGATGGTGACCTGCCAGCATCCTTGAATACCCCAATTTTATTTTTTTCCACTTGCTTCTCGAATCACAATTCAACAGTTAATTATCTGCATTACGTGTGTACCAAAATTACTTAACTTGAGATCATGAGTTGTTGTTATAGATAGAATCGTTTCCATGTATTCTGTTGAAGTGAGTGTTTCACAGGTTACATTTTAAGTATTCCTGGATTACCACAGCTACTGGGCATTTTTATAAACATTCCTCTGAAAGCTGTAAATGAGGATTTAGAATGTGTGATTTACTGACGCACCTAGTCAGAGCGGTGGTTGATAAACAACTCGGCCAGTTGGAGGGATCATTCGCAAACACTGCTGATGGCAACTGGCCAGCTTCCTTGAATACCCCCATATTTTTTTTTTTTTTTTCACTCATTTCTAGCAGTCACGATTCAACAGTGAACTATCTGTGTTATGTATGTTCCAAAATTACGTAACTTGAGATCATGAGTTTGTTATTATAGGTTGAATTGCCACGCCCATCTAGTGAAGAATTATACGGTGGGATTAATTCTTTACCAGATGGGTGCAACCTTTCCTTATTTCCTATTGAAATGAGTCTTTCAGAGGTTACTTTTTATTATTCCTGGAATACCACAGCTACTGGGCATTTTTATAAACATACATCTGAAAGCTAAAAATGAGGATTTAGAATGCATGATACACTGATGTACCCAGTTGGCACAGTGGTTGGTATACAACTGATATTGCAAACTGTTGCATGATGTTGGTGTGTATTATGAATTTGCTATTTAGTAATGCATGATTTAGGAGATTCCACTTGTATTGCATTCAAGATTGGTGTCATTGGTATCATTGGGAATATTTTTAGTGGGACAGTATATGGGTTTTCTGGGTGAATTGTGAAGTTGTTCTCCATCATCAACCTGATCTCTTCTTCCACCTAAAGATGGGATATGATAGTATTCAGAAGCAAGAGAAGAGAAAGTATGAATGTGAGAGAACCATCACCATCTGAACTGGGGCCACACAACCATTCACATATTAGCGGAGTCCCCTAATTTGAAAAGATACAAAGCAAATTCAAACTGACAGTAAGAAACAGGTTTTGGAAGGAGGTGCAAAACTCTAGTAATGATTGTAAGAAGAAATAAGTAAACATAAAGGTTGAAAAATGACCGAAAAATTATTGTTTGCATTAGTTAACGACTGTGAATGAAAAGAAAGAACAGTAGTTGATATGACTGAGTGGGTGGTGCAGAAAGGATTATAATAACCAAGAATAATATCACTTGCTGAAAAGATGCCTGAAAAGATAAAAAACTTGGGCAGTGGGTGTTGAGCTTTATGCAGAAGTTGTAAAATGTGAAAAGATTAAGATATCAGCTGTTGAGATATGTACAGAAATTATAAAATGTTGTGAAAAGGTTGCAGTGAAAAAGCTGGGAGAGATGCAGAACAGCTGGATGGTTGGAAATTTTGAAGTGAAATTTTAAAAAATGGCTTTAACTGTATTCCAGTACATAAGCAAAATAGATATCCAGTAACTGAAGTGAATGTAAAAACTGTCATAGAATAAGTTTGTTGTGTGCTGTAAGTATGATTGATGGAAGAAGAGTAACAGAGGAAATATAATAGATATATAAAAATGTGGTGAGTGATAAGCAGTATTATTGCTTGAGTGGTAGGGGATGTGTAATGGAAAAAGCATGTGTGTCATCATCATCATCATCCTCATCATCCAGTCCAGTATTGCCCTTTCATGAGCATAGGAGTCCGGAGACTATGCTACTCTGTCCAGACATTGAAGGCGAGAGCGACCAGCAGCTTGTCCCTTAGCCACATTATGTGAGTAGTAAACCCCAGCCAGCCCTGGATTAGTTGCTTATAGGCCAATATCCAATTGAAATGCCTGAAATCATCAGAGCAATTTACATAAAAAAACTGTCTAAGGACAGCTGGGTAATGAACTACTGTACATGAGTATGCAGTAAGAAGCCCACCCAAGATCTCCCTGCATGTATCAGAAAACTGTCCCATAAAGGGGAAATTACTGTACTCAAGAGCAACAGGGAAGTGTAAGAATGACTGCAAGATAATTACAGGTTTATGGCTTGAATAAGCATGCTTGGGTGAACTGGGAGGGATTATAGAAATTGTTACATAGGTATGTTGTGGGAAGAAAGCTGCTTAATGCTGTGAACATTATATGGTGGTACCAGGGCATGTGTAAAGGTTTAGATAGATGTTTAAGTAAGTAGTTCAGTATCAGAGGTTGGAGTGAATGTAAGACAGGTTGAATAAAAGTAGCTGTGTAAACAGGAGTGAAGGTAGTAATGAACAACAGTAGGAAAAGATGATGGAAGAATAATTGAATGACCATTTCATTAGACAATGTTTTAATAGGTCTACTTTGTGCTTTCTTGGTTATTTCTTGATCATGCCTACCTGATGCTTCAGTGGGAAATAGAGGTGGGATGATTATGTTAAAGGAAAATATTATCTGAATAAAATGCCCAAGTGTTCCCAAAGATGCAAAAGAGTTATGTCTTTTGTACCATAAAATGGCAGAGATTTTTCTTTGTTTACAGCTGCAGTACACTTATTACATCATGCTCAGTGGCAGAATAAGATAGTTCTGTGGCGCATAATCCTGTCCATAGCATTTATTTATATTTTTAGTATTTATCTCTTGTTAGTTCATCTCTTGGCAGTTTTAGACAGAGTTCAGATGGGAAGAATATAGTAAACAAATGCTCATCCCACAGATAATCAGGCGGTATGTAACTGGTGAATCCAGAGCATTCACCCGGCCAGGAAGCAGCAACAGTCAGCAGGTGGTGTTTGTGCCGACCTGCTGTGATGTCCTGGTACTGGCAGAAAACAACATCGAAGCCATCTCACTTCCCTCTAAAGGTGAACTAGCTATTTCACTGCTTTAAAGTACAGTACATCCACTTTAACTTAATGGTAGCAAGGATATAACAAAAACGGACATCATCAGAGTGAAAGGGAGGGTCCCCTTAAAATGGAGAAGTTGGAATTTTAAACCTTTTTTTTTTTTACTGTGCCTAGAAAGTCACCATACAAATTTTTTCAAAATCGAAAAAGTTTAACAGGTTGCACATGAGATCAGAAGTTTTCCCACTGACATCAGGGGGGGGGGAAGAGGGGGGAGGTAATTGAGCATAATCAGACAGTTTCACATCCTTTACAGTGATTTTAGCATTGTTGATTCATGACCTTTTGTTTTATTAAAAAAAAAAAAAAAACGCTGAAAGAAGAAAAAATGCATACACTAGAACTTTGGGAGGGGATGGCTGCAGGCAGGGGCCAACTTCTGGGATTTTACCTGGCGACCCCCCCCCCACCCCCACCCCACCCACACGTTTACTTGGCTGTATCAGAGTTAATCTTCCCGTGCTGAGTGTGTTTAGTGCAAATCAGTTCTGTGTAACTGAGGACCTACTGTATAGCAGTCCTGAAAAGAACCGCAGATAAGCAGTACGGTACAGTACATTAAAAAATACAATGCAGTTTTCAGTTGTATTGCACCAGAGACAAAGCCACACCCAAAATGTAAAGGTTGACTTTGCCATACTGGATAAGTCAGATACCCAGTAGAGTACATGGTTTTCAGTAAATTGTTGTGAAACATTTTGATATTGTCCAGTGTAAGATTTTTTTTTTTTTTTTTTTTTTTTTTCTCAAGGAGTAACAGGAATTGGGAACATTCTTTTCTGATGACATCTTGCTTATTCAGCGTAGTGCTACCAGTACATTTAGGTAACACTACATTGAGTGACTAGCCAAATGGCTTCCTGTTACCCAGGAAATCTTTTACCACTTGTACCATCCACTCAGTTGATGTTATGCTGCCTACTTTTTCCTTCATGATTATCATTATTTTTGTGTCTGTACTCCTCTCTTTCTATTTCTCCTTCCTGTCACTTTTTATTACTCTTCCTTCCACTTCAGGGGGCTCTACATAGGACAAGCCAAATGGTTTATTGTAACTCAGGACCATTTACAAAAGTGAGTGGTAACCATATAGCCAAATAAGGGGGTGATGTGGAGCCTACTGTGGTGCCGCTGTTAACTGGGTGGGGAGATGCAAATGTGGCATTCACCCAGGAACCAAACCTCTACGTTAATCTCAGTGCCTTACTGGTGAGGTGCTGTCATGTAGGCTACATGGAAACATCGATTCACTGCACTGGATGGCTCTGCAGGGGCAGTTGCATGCTCGTGGTTGATGGGTCTGCTCGATAAGACAGACTATACTCATTTTTTTTTTTTTTTTTTTATTCTAGCAAAAATGCACTTGATAGGTTGGTGATGATTGGCTAAAGTGCAACATGTCTGAATAACTTATTTACGGACCTAAATTCCTTCCTCTGATATATGTTATGTCCATCATCCAATCCTATGTTGCCCCGTAAGGAGCATAGCTCGGGGCTAGGCAAGTTACTCCTGACATTTGAGATGAGAGTGACCAGCCTCACTCATCCCTGAGTGGCATTACATGAGCAAGAAACCCCAACCACTCCTTGGATAAAAACCTACACAGGCTCAATCTGAATGGAGCCCCATAATTACCCACTAAACTACCAGGTGCCATAATTTGGTTATATGGTTACCACCCACCATAGTAAATGGTTTCCTGGTGTACAGGAAACCATTTGGCTTGTCGCTCAGTGTACAGTCATCCATAGGCAGAAGGAAGAGGAAAGAATGAAGGAAAGAAAGACAGAAAAGAGGGCGTGTAAAGTCACCCTTAGGCAGAAGAAAGAGGAAAGAATGAAGGAAAGATGGAAGAGAGGAAAGGGCAGACACCCAAAGCAGTGCTACATTTAGTAAGTGGATGGTGAGTGACCCCACCTACCACAAATATGTTATGTCAGTTTATAATACTAACGAGTAAATAGATTATGAAGTAATGTTGCATTCAGCCAATCATCACCAACCTGTCAAGTGCATCTTTGCCTTGATATAAAACTGAGTGTAGGATAGTACAACAACAACAACTGTGTGGATGGTAACCAGGGGCATCCACAGGATTTTTTGTAATGGAGGGCAAAATAAAAGAAATTATACATATATGTGAGGTTATAACATATCAAAATAGACACACTCCAAATAGGCATAGACATATACTTAGCCTACATGAGTTACATCACTTATCAAATGCATACAGTGAAAGAATGCATGAACCAACTCAGATCACTTAATCATCCCTGAACAAGAACTGAAGCACTTTGCAATTCCAAGGGGGGGGGGGAACTGCCTCCCCTTGCCCCCCCCTCTCCGGACGCCCATGATGGTAATCATACAGTATAGTGAACGTGTTCTGTAAACACCAGTTTGTTTAATGAATGTAGGTGCTTCTCCCAGATGTGGCTTGTAAAGGTTGTATTATGTGGGACGGTTGGGGTTCATTACACATTATGGTGCTGAGAAGCAGGTGTATGGTCACTATCATCTTAAATGTCTGTACTGCATAGCCTACCCTAATGCCCTGTCCACACTGGGGCTCATGTTGCATGCTCAGTTGCACATCATGTTGTCCAACTAGGGTTTTCGTTCTGCGGAGAGTCTGTCCCATGTGCTTCTGGCAAATCTGGCTGAGGGGCATTTCATGGTTACAGCATGTGCCCTCGATGCCTTCAGTAGCTGTCTGGCTTCCCTCTGAAATTACTTCGAGACAGCCACTGCTGCACCACATCTTTTTTTTCCTATTCTTTCACATTTTGGCACAACATAGTGCCACAGTGCTTCGCATCACAGTCTCTTGAGTTGCTGCGGTGTCAGAATCCATCACCCTCCTTTCGCAGCTCAGCAGTAACAGGCGTGCTCTGCCCATTGCACTAATGTGAACATCACTGGCCTCAGCAAGACAAGTTGAGCAACATGACGCGCAGCAGAGCACGCAACATGACCCCTAGGGTGGGTGGGGCTTAAGACTCTTATGCTCCTGATGGGGCAGTTATGGATAAAGCAGTAGAACTAATCCAGATCTTAAAAATAACATGTAACTACAGCACAGCGTCTTCTCAGGTGGGATGAATGTGGATGACTACCTTGGTGTTAGTAAGGTGTTGTTGTGGTACCGTGGTGAGCCTCCACCTAGGCACCTTCTCCTAGCATTGATTCACTGTGGCATCCCAGCAGCTGTTGTACAGTAAGTTCAGTACTCTGCTAATATATATACCCGGTATATTTTTTTATCACATAAGTTGGTGGTTTGGTAGTTTATTGCACTAGTCTGAATGATGATCATGTGCCATGGGTTCAAAAGTTTGAGTCTCCATAAATCCACATGAGATTATTCATCGTGTAATGCAGTGATTCTCAACCTGAAGTCCTTGGATCCTCAGGGATCCACAGCTAAAACTTCATTAATTCCTAAAGGAGATGTGAGCCCATCACATCAGTGACTGGACTGAAAATCAACAGTAAGTTGGCCTGGCTTTTCAACTTAAATGTTCTGGTCTGTAGTATCCAGACTTTTCATCGTTAAATAGAAGGATAAGAAGATGTACATAGACACAAAAGCACATATTTTATTATATTCATTTATCTTTTACTCTGATACTTCTCATTGCATTGCACAGATCCAAAGATAATGACAGCCCAATCCATCTGAAGTCTGGAGCTGAGATCAAGGCATCCTTGAAGCAGACAATACCAGTTCTGTCAGAGTTCACCACAACCTTCCAGCAGCTAAAGGACAAAGTATACCACAGGCTCACCCATAAGGATGAGGTCAGCAATTCTCTCTCTCTCTCTCTCACACGCATGCACGCACACACACACACACACACACACACACACACACACACACACACACACACACACACACACACACACACACACACACACACACACACACACAACAAGCATACAGACATAATGAAAAGCAAGTACTGCATGTTTGAATTTTGTATCATAAGAATTTGACTGTATTGATGAAGGTTTTAGTGTATGTCTGTAAAATAGTATGTGGTAATGTTAATGCTTATACAGTTTTCATCACTCAAGATTTTGGATGCATAATTATTGCCAGTGGATTGAAAAAAAGTAGACTACATCCTAATCCATAAGCTAGGGATGTATTCCAAAATTCAGGGTGGTCCATAAGGAGCACTCTAGTAGAAACATGTGGTGGTATCTTACATGTTGTGGAAGTGGTTTTCTTGGCTGGTGTGGCCGTGGGTGTTGCAGTTGTTGTAGGAAATGAATATAGACATAGGGTAGACATTGGTAACGCTGACTGGACTGTCCTCAGAACATACAAGAAATAACTATGCAGACTGGAACAGGAACATTATTTACAAACCACCCTGTATATCAACTTTTTCTGTACATTGGTACAGTACTGTAAACTGGGGAAAATGACACTGCATTTTATATGTACAGTAATATTGGAAATTTAATTTTTTTTTTTTTTCTCCCCCATGTTAACATAATTGCAAAGAAGAATATCAGAAAAGGTTGTTAATTTCCAAGGACTTGCTGTAGTTCTTTCTTTAACCAGGGGGATTGAATGGTGTGTTAATGAGTGCCTGGCCAATATCACCAGGCATATTTTGATACTTCTGTATTTACTTTGGTTTCTGCTTCCTCATTTTCTGTGCCTATCTCACCCCATCCTTTGGTGGGGAAAAAATTAGTCAGGATGCTGCTGCTGCAGCTGATGATGATGATGATGACGATGATGATGATCCCCAGCTAACCCTTCACTACAGAATTCCTTCCTTCATGCTTACTAATCCATCAACTTTGCAGACATGTGGGGTGCAATGGCAGAGGTTCTCTGATCTGAACAACATCTTGCTGGGTCACCGACGAGGAGAGATGACAATTCTGACAGGGCCCACAGGTTCTGGCAAGACCACCTTTATGGCTGAGTACTCTCTTGACCTCAGTATCCAAGGGGTCAGTAGTTGTATTCTGTTTTACTTTGGCACTTTTATCATACCACGATCATTTCATCGTCACGTCATCAGCCTCATCAGTATCATCCATCAGCATTGTTCAGCATCATTGTGGTTGTCCTTGTCACTGACTTCATTACCATCACTATCATCCCCTTTAATTGATTGTGTAAGGTAGGATGTAAAAACAAAGAAGAAAGGTTAAAAGTGGGAGTTGTCAAACAGCATGCCCAGTGAAATGGGCAACACAGTCATTCACAAATCATTCTAACCTTCAGAATAGTGGCTTCACCCCACAGTCTGATTTGTCTGCTCACTTATGGTTTGTGTATTTCGTGAGTGAAGCACTTTATTGACACTTTTCATTTCAATCATTCCATAAACTGTTAAGTTTTAAAAGAGATGTCAAATCCCCTTCTTGTATTTTTCTAGACATGGAATATATTGTAGGCCTATGCCCATCCATTCAACCCCTTAACAGTTCCTTAGCTTAGTCACCCTCCATACTTTACTTGCATACGGACTTGTCATACCCATCTACCTTCTTAGTGTCCCAGTCTCACATCTGTCCACAAATTTTGACACTAATACACCATGCAGTTCCCTTGCAGACCCTATAGTCAATCCTGTTTCATATCATTGCTGTCACAGAACTCACCAGTCTTCTTTCTTGACCCACCTTATTCACAGCTCCTGTACACATTTATTTCTCTTTTCTGTTCCTGCACAAAGATACACAGATTCTTCTAGCATTTTAAGTTTCTTCATTCGCCAGTGGGTCTTTTATTCTCAGTAATCTTCACTATGCTCTTGCCTTTTCAGAACATGCCCCCCCCCACACACACACACACACACACTTGGCTATTCAGTTTTGTATTCACAAAACTGAGTCAGTCTGAAAAGATCCTGTTTTGCATTTGCATGTCAATAAAACTAACAGCCAAATCACCATATTCCAGTTAGTGCATAGGGCATACAGGTCCAGTGGGTAGGGTATTGTAATCCAGTCAGTTAATGTCTTCAGTTCAGGGACACATTTCTATTTTATTGTTGCTGCTGTTAGACAGTTTTAATTAGTTTAAGGGAAACCTCTTTTAATAAAAGAGTAACCTATATACCAGTATATACATACATAACTATGTGGCCATGCACACTTGAGGAAGCACCATGTTGAGATTGGCAATGGTTTAGCTGTTGCTTTCAATGGATTTGAAGATAAACCAAGTACCAAAGCCAGCTGATTGCTCCCCAGTAGTTGTTGGAAACTGTTGTTGGAAAAAAAAAAAAAAAAAAAAGTCATGTGTGTTTGCAGTTAAAAATCTGGAATAGTGTTAGAGTATCACCTTGGACTTTGTGTACTTGTGGCTGAATGTTTTCTGCCTGAGTGTGATAGTTGTGTGGTAAGTACCAAACTTATAGCCATATGTCATTCTCATGGCAGGACCTCCCAGGGTCAGTGGTAACAATCTTTCTACTACCTCCTCTAGTGAAGGGGTAAATGAAGCCTATATTTAACTTTTCCAGAGCAAAAATAAAGTCATCCTATTATTTAACCTTTCCAGAGCAAAAGTAAAGTCATCCTATTTTTGTTGTTGTTATTGATCAACATCAGTCTGTCTGGTCAAGCAGGCCCACCAACCATAGGCAGCCAGTTATCTTATCTAGGCCATCCTGTGCAATGAACATATCTTCCCTTGTGGTTGACAGTGCTTCACCACAGTGAGGCATAAAAGAAAAATGTGGAGGTTTGATTCCTGGATGGATGCCATGTTTACATCTTCCCAGCCAGTTAGGGGCACCATAATGGGCTCCACTTCACTCCGTGATTGGGTTATATAATTACTACCCAGCACAAAGTTACAAAAAACCATTAGACTTGTCACTCAGTGTAGAGTCAGTGGAAATGGAAAGAAGAGTAATAAAAAGTGACAGGAAGGAAAGGGAGAAGAAGAAAGGAGGGCAGACACAGAAATAAAATGATAAAGGTGAAGGAAGAAGTAGGCAACATTACACTAAGTGAATTGATGATGGTTGCCACCATAGTAAGCCTTTAAAAAAAATAAATCATCATCATCATCCGGACCTCCTTTTCCACCCTAGAGTAGGGTGAGGAGTAGCAGCCTCCAGACAGCCAAAGTTTGCCCAGTCCAATGGGTCACGCTTCCATTCACTCATCATTCAAGCCCCCAGAATCTTGGCTGTATCTGATATGCCAGAAACATTCACCACATTCTGTAGCTTCACATGAAAAAAGTCTTCGGACTCTAGGTCGCAAGGGTAGGAGACTAGCCCTCCTTCCTTGGCAGCATATTACATGAGAGATAAATCGCCAGTCACCAGTTGGTAGTTGAGGGGTTAAACTGATGCTCATAAGAGTCATAAGACCCATAGTGACAAGCTCTAGCCAATCACCAAAGCACTAGGCATGTTGCACACATAATATTTGTATTTTTTTTTAAATTCTTTTATCACTTGGTATCAGGCTGGATATCTAATTGGAAAGCAGTATTTTTTTTATCCAGTGAACCCCTTCAGAACACTATTTTTTTTTTTTTTTTTTTTTTTTTTTTTTTATAAATAACCAGTGTACTTTCTACTTCTGTAACTTAGTTCTGTCTGTTGTTTATCACTACATAAGCATTACGTTACACCAGTGTAACATCCTTCAGACATCCACAAAACTTTGTTTCATTCAGGAAAGATGTCGTTCACCAGTTGGATAACCTAACCGAACTGAGGTGTATTGTAATTGTTTGTTCATGTGGAGACACCATCTGGTAACTTTAAAGTATAGTTGGTGCAGTTGTTTAAAGTTATTAATGCTGTAAATGTTTTGCCAGGTGAAGACGCTGTGGGGTAGCTTTGAAGTGAGTGTGGTGAGGCTGTGTGAGGTGATGTTGCAGCAGTACACCGGTGCCCCCCTCCCACATGACCACACAGCCTTCAACACTATCGCAGCACAGTTCTCAGCGTTGCCTCTGCACTTCCTCACCTACCATGGACAGCAGGATGTTGCCTCGGTCCTCAAGGTACATATTCATTTGTACTCTTCATGCTAACGACGTAAAATTTTGCCATCTCTTCAGTAGCATCAAAGCACAGGCCTTCTTTCCTTTCGGCATCTTACAGCCCATTCTAACTGCGGGTACTGAAAACAGGACGATGGTAATAACTGGGCGGGAAGATTAGATAACCAAGAGTCAAACAAAGTGCACATCATCATCCCCCTCTGACCACCAGCATGTCACTGACTTCCAGTACTATGCTTGTTTGCCTTGGTTGAGAAGGGGTACATGACTGCATGGCATACGACCAGTCTAAACTGACCATGGGTGTGGCTGTGGTGCAAGTGAAGGCAGTTGTATGAACAGATCCCCATGGTGAATTTAATGTGACAATTTCTTTTGTGGCCACTGTATGCCCACACCTCAACACTAATTGCTCTGTTAGCATAGAAAAGGCTATGTAACTTCTGTGATGAAAATATATGTGATAGATTTGTTATAAAATTAGATCTTGTTTTTGTTAGTCCCTCAGTTACAAAGATGCATTTTGGTGGTTTAGTGAGTAATTAAGGCACTCTAATTGGATTGAGCCTGTGCAGGTTTATATTCAAGGGGTTATTGGGCTTTATTGCTTACATAATGCTACTCAGGGATGAGTGAGGCTGGTCACTCTCACCTTAAATGTCAGGACCAACTTGCCTAGCCCCGGGTTCCTACGCTTCTCATGGGACAACACAGGATTAGATGTTGTATGTATGCGTCTTTGTTTTGGTAATGTGTGAATTTGATGGTATATACCAATACTGTGCAGTGTACAGTACCATTGAGAACCTTTCATAGTATCCATATATCCATTATTTAAGTGATTTTTAAATTAAAATTCTTTTGCTATATCCTACTTCACCTACCAGTATCATGATGAAACCATCTAGTGGTATGGTAATATTACCAGCTGTAACCACTTGTATTATTACTGTATATCTCACTGAAATGTGTCATTTGATTAATATATCTATCCCCTTTTGCAATATATGTATGCAATTCTCATTAGAAGTAGCCTTCTATTGTGTCCCTATTTTGAGTCGTCAGTAAAATTAGAAAAACTTGCTTATTAAAGTCCCAGTCTGAAGTCTGAAGTTGGCCTCCTTGTATTCCCAAATTTTAAGTAGCAGTTGTACCATATTTAAATTGTTATGATATTTAGAATGCAGCCCTTGCTTATACTGAAAACTGCCTTTTTATAAGACTGTGAAATAAAATTTGTGTGTATTTATTGACAGAGTTATCTCCCATTTTATCCCATTATTATTATTGACTCTGTCGGATACATTTATGTGAAGCTACAGAATTTGGTGAAAATGTTTGGCCTATCAGATAGAGCCAGGATTCCAGGGTCTTGAATGATGAGTGAATGGAAGCATGACCCATCAGACTGGGCAATACTTGGGCTGTCTGAATGTTGCTACTCCTAACCCTGCCCTAGGGTGGGAAAGGAGGTCCGGATGATGATGATGATGATGATTGTTATTATTATTATTATTATTATTGTTTATTTATTTATTTTTATTTATTAGTATTTTTTTAATGGCCCACTTGACCCAAGATGGGAAACAAGATGTGGATGATGATGATGATGATGATGATGATAATTTATTTACAGGTAATGAACGAGGCAGTGGATGTGTGGGGTGTAGAGCACGTAGTTATAGACAATTTGCAGTTCATGTTGGGTACACTAGAGCAGGCCAGTGACAGGTGGTGGGAGCAGGACCGGGCCGTCTCTGCCTTCAGACGTTTTGCAACCATACGCAACTGCCATGTTACACTCATTGCACATCCTAAGAAGGTATACCGCCAGACCTGATGTACAGTATTTGTTACATAATTAAACATGGTGTGACCATTTGATATAGTCTTGTGTTATATAGCATCAGTTATGTCCTGTTGGATAGTGTTGATTCAGGAGTTGGTAATATCCTAGTTGTTAGCCAGTTAATTTTTCAGAAATTTCTTGGAGGTCAGTAGCTTCCTTTTCTTTCCTCTAATATGTGAGCAAAATATTTCAGCTGGATTTAGCCAGTGGAGCCCCACCTTTGGTTGTAGGAAATTATTAAAAGGTGGAGCATTTCAGATTTCATGTATTAAGATAGCGCTGTGCTGCATGTGATAGTGAATAAAATTTAGCAGTTTGGTTAGAATTCAATGAATGTTTATGTGTGGCATTGTATGATAATAAATGTAGATCAGAGTAAAATGATAATTGTTGAGAGAGGCAGTGGCTCAGTGTGATGAGGTAGTGCACACAGAAGTGCATGACATAGTGGAAGAGTTTAAAGTACCTCATTGTAGTAATAACAAGGAGAGGTTAATGTTTAACCCGCGCCGTCCCGGCAACATGAATTAACGCGGCAACATTGCAAGGTCCCTAATTTGCACAATTTTCAATTTTCGCGAGTGATTTTTGGCACGTATACACGGGACACCTTCCTCTATTCCTCTACAAGATGCCAAGCAGGAACAATGCCTTACACCGCATAACCTCTCCCCCCCCCCCACGCCATTGTCTCGGCAATTCACCTGTTACCAGTGACCTGGCCAATAAAGACATTCAGGGCCAGAGTGATTCCCCAATTGATGACAATGTGGAGGACAAAGTTTACATAGGATTAGAGGAAGAAACAGTCAGAAATGATGATCAGGTAATGTGGGAAAAAAAAGGTCATGAATGATGATGAGTTAGTGAGTGAAACAATGCTTATAATGCCTATATTACTGTTTGAAAACCAATATACTCTTGTACTACATGTAAATTCGTACCAAGTAAATAAATAAATACTGTTTATGAGTGGATAAAATAGTTACCCTCCCATAGAACTCATTTTCTTTGGTGCCAGCCTGTTAGAAAACCCAGTCAGGTAAGGAAGTACTCGTACCTAAATCGAGTATTTTAAACCTCAGGTGAACGATTTCTCTATGAATTTTCGATGTTTCTCACCAAAAGCGGATGTTTGAGCCAAAAAAAAAAAGGTCCAAAAACGTCGGAATGGGGCGGGTTAAAAGAGGTGGAGAGAAGATTGACTCAGAGTGCAATGAAGGCCTTGATGCAAAACAGGGGACTGACTATGAAGGCTGGTAGAGGATTGCATTAAGGTGTATATATGTCCACACTGATGTTTGGGTATGTCTTCGGTGTATTGTTTTGTATCATTAGTAAAGGCTCCAACATGCAGATGTCAGCCTTGCTCACTTAATGGTGACCCTCCATGCTGCTTGACCTCTGGCAGCCTTCCTATTCAGTCCCTAATCCTTGAGATCACACTCTACAACCTTGTCCCAGGTCCTTTTTTCAACTTGCCGCACACAACCCTACCCCTGATGTCACTTTTCATTTTCTGCACCCAATTGTCATCCTTCATCTTCTCAACATTGAAATTTATTTAGTTTACTTCTGCCACCTCTGGACAGTTTTATTAAACCTAGGAAGAACCCTTCTGTAGTGTGTGGGTTAGGTCTTTGTCAGACCCGTCCAATTTCAAGTCTCCTGAGCTAAATAAAAGCCTCAGAAAGTATCTATCTATCTGTCTATTGCCAGACGCCTCAATCCTGTACGGGGTGGCCACAAACAAATCACCTCCACGTTGCCCTGTCCCCCACCATTTTACTGCCATGCTCTCAACTCACACACCCCCTGTCTCTTATACCTCTCCACTCCATCCCTCCATCTCATCCTCAGCCTCGCCCTCCCTCTCTCCCCCTCCACTTCACTCACATACAGTCTCCTCATCAGTCTCTCACCCTCCATCCTCTCCACATGGCCAAACCACCCGAGTGTGTTCCTCCTAATGCTTCTTATCACATCCACATCCACACCACAACGCTCCTTTATATTCTCATTTGTCAGCCTGTCTCTCCATTTGACTCCACATGCTCCTCTTAAATAACTCATTTCCACTGCTTTCACTCTTAACTTGTGTCCTTCCAACAATGTCCAAGTTTCACATCCATACGTTAGAGTTGGTATCACAATACTGTCGTGTAGTAACTTTTTCACTTCTATGCTCACTTTCCTGTTTCTTATCACTGTTTTCAAGGAGCCAGCAACCTTTCTTCCTTGTTGTACCCTTTCAAGCACTTCACCCTCCAAACTTCCGTCCTTACTCATCACACTACCCAAGTACTTAAATGTGCTCACATTTTCCATTTCCTCACCATCCAACCTCACTGTACATTCACTAACTTCACCTCTCTCAAAGACCATCACTTTACTCTTCTCTACATTCACCTTTAGATTCCATTTCTTACACACACTCCCAAACTCATCCACCAAGCCTTGCAGCTCCCCTTCGTCTTCACTCAACAACACAGTATCATCTGCAAACAACAGTACAGGGAGTTTCCAAACACGACCCTCTTTCACCAGGGCCACTCCAACTCAGAAAGTAACATCCTCATCAGTGTGAAGTGGTTAAAGGGTTAACTTATTATTTCTCCTCCCTTTTCCAGGTTCCCGAAGGTCAGCCACTTGCTATTGGGAGTGTGTTTGGAGGGGCGAAGGTAACCCAGGAAGCTGATAATGTCCTTATACTGCAGGTGAAGGATGGAGCCACAATAACATCATCACGCAAGCTCCTCCAGGTTAGACCACATTCTTCTGTCTGTATCTGTTGGCACCCAGATGCCTTAATTCTAGAGGGGATGGGTGGCCATGAACAAAATGCAGTCATGCAATCTTGTTCTCTGCTTCATCATTCCTCTCTCATTGTATTGTACTAACACCCACAGTCTGGTGACCTCTTTTATTGACTCAGTCATAATACGTCCGGATGATTTATTTAGCTTCTGGGAGATACCTTGCAATGAAGAGGTTTCAGTAGTGGTGGTAATAGTTACTGTTACACACTTATCTCCGCATGAACCAAGTGGATTGCAGATCAAAGTTGCCCATCTTCTGCAGTCCACCATCAGCTTGGAGGAAATGGAGGGGATTAAGGGATGTTTGTACAACCAGGCAGCTCCACCATCTGGTTTAATTGGTGCTACCACTTCTCCTAGAGCTATCAATAGTGGTGTTTCTCAGGCCTCAGTTCTGTCTCCAACTCTCTTCCTTTTATTCATTAATGACCCTCTTAGCTATACATCTAACCCTATCCACTCATACGTTGATGACTCCACCCTTCACCTTTCCATTCACTTCCCACAGTGTCCATCACAGCAGTTACTTCAGCAAATAAGGGACGAGACTATGGCACACCTAATGTCTGACTTGGCTCATATCTCAGATTGGGGTAAAAGTAATCTTGTTGTTTTTAGTGCATCAGAAATTCAGTTCTTGCATCTATCAGCCCCAGTATCTTTTAATTTTCAACAATATCCGACTCAATCCTGCATCATCTGTAAACGTACTTGGGGTTTCATTGTCTCGGGATTTATCTTGGAAAGGTCATATTACCTCTCTTACAAATCTGCTTCCAAGAGATTAGGCATACTAAGGTGACTCTGTGTCTTCTTTACCCCTGCACAGCTGTTGACTTTACAGTAAGACCTCACTATAATGGATTAATTGGGGTCCAAATCATTCCGAAAAATGCAAAATCCCGATAAAAGCGACATCCGGACTTCCCCCTGCTAATCTGGAGTTTTTCCAATATATCAGACATTAGTCCAGATCACATGAATGGTATTTAAACTGTTTTGACTACCATTGTGGTACTGTACTGTGTTATAACTTCACTGCATTAATCAAATGGTATAATATATAAGTAACCCCTCCAATATCCGGATCAATAGAGCCATAGGCAGGTCCGGATAGTGGTCCTGTCCGGATATTGGGCCCCAGCTTATGGACTAGTACTTACGGACCCTAACTCTGAAAAACACCTATACATCTCCCTCTGGACATGCATAGCACCTATTTAAGACCCAAATCACACCAATAAGGGACATAAAAGACTGAAATAAATGCAAAAGAACCATAAAATGAGGTTTTAGAGGTGAGTTTATACAATATTAAACATTCTGGGTACTTACAAGTCCCTTGGTCTTGCACTGGTTTGAACCGCCAGTTTGCAGTCCACAGTTAATCCTCTGCACTCTAAATTCTAATTTCTTAACACTGCACAACACTGTAAATTCCTGTGTGTTCTAGTGGCAAGGTATTGCAGTTTATTCACTGTTTATTCACAAAAAACAAGCACCTGTGGCTTGCACTGTTATGAGTATCTGCTCTCCATCGGAGTTAAGCTGTGACTGTTGATGTTGGTGGGGTAACAGAGTTGCCAGATCGCAACAGCCACATTACCAATCTCCTCAACTTTCATTGTCAAATATAACTTTTCATTACCAAATTCGTAAAGCTAGCATATATTCTTCACTAATTATATATACAAGTGGAAATACATGTAATCACTCTCCTTATAACTAACACCATGTTGATTATTTTCACACTATGTAGGGTAGCAGATTAATCAGAGAGAGCAAACAATCCACCATCTCCATCCTGTGTATCCTCATACATGTGAAAAATCCATTTGGTAATGCATTACCAAACGAATTTTTCATTACCAAATTGGCCCACACTTGGTAATGAAAAATACCAAATGGCAACCTGACAGGGGAGGGGGGAGGGGGATGGAAGGAAGGGGTGAAGGGACCATGGTGTAACAGCTGTTTGGCGCCAGGCGGGAATTTCAAATTATGGGAGGGAAAAAAGTCAGATTTTTTTCGAATTTTTTGCAGTTTTTGGCCCATTTTGGGAATATTGGATCCCAGGAGGATTATGTCCGGTTAGTGGGGATGTTCGGATATTGGGCGTTCGGATATTAGAGGGATTACTGTATAATAATACTGTACTGTACACTGATAAACATGTCTTTTATTTACCTTATTGTGGTAAACATAGCTGAAGTAGTCAGACAGTCCAGACTGCTTCTGGCTTTATCAGATTTTTCCCGACATATAGGAATTTAGTCTGGTAGCTCCTCGAGTCCGATAAAAGCAAATTCTGGTCTACTGAATTCCTTTATATCGAGGTTTTACCGTATACATGGGTTTTATTTGCCCGTGTAGAGTACAGTGCTCACATGTGGGGAGGTTCCCCACATACAGCTCTTCTCAGCAAGGTGGAGTCAATTCGTCTCGGTAACTCTCTTCCTCCTACTTGTTTCCTTCAACCTCTGTCCCTTCACCACACCATTGCATCTTTATCTCTTTTCTATCACTGCGTCAATGGTCACTGCTCCTCTGATCTGTCTGCTTGCATCCCCCCACTGCTGTGGCGGGTGTGTAGCGCCCATCTATCAACAAACTCTCATCCCTCTTTCTGTTCAACTCTGTTGCAAGAGTTAACCGTTAACTCCCAGTCCTTTAAGTATGCATCTGGTCAACTCAGGAACTCTCTGTCTCACTGTCTGTATTTCCTACTGCCTGCGATCTGCAGTCTTTCTAATGCAGTGTGTCCAAACGTATCAAAATGAATGGATCTTGAATTTGGCTCCTTGTTATCATGTTTTTGTTTTTTCTTGGAGGGAACTTCTGGCCTTTGATTTCTTCTTCCATGCATTAAGAAAAAAAATCCACCACCAGTAAAGGGGTGAATAAAAGTTGTATGTAAATTTTCCAGTTTGACAAGTTTCTCCAGAGTTGAATAAGTGTGAAGATAGCAAGAATGTATTGAAAATACATCATTGGATTGGAAGGAAGGGTTTATGATTGATACTACTAGATTATTTATTCAGCTTAGGAAAGCATCATTGTAGTGAAAGGGTAAATGAAGGATATAATCTCTGCAGATCAGAGTCTTTCTAAACATGAGCAAAAAAAGATATGACCAGGCAAGTTCTCAGCATTGCCTAAGTAAAACACTGTGACCATGGTTATCAGCATTGACTGGGACCGTGGGGGGCAACCCCCTTGTGGAAGGTGGCTCAAGGTTCTATTATACAATTTGTACCTCTGTTCCCCCTTGGGCCTATTTCCCCATGGATATATTCCCTATGGACTTGGTCACTTCATGGGCCTATTTTCCCACAACCCACTCACCAACCCATTCTGTCCACCCACCCACCCATTCACTTACTCACTCACATGCTCATCCACACTGCCCCACTATGTTGACGATATAGTGATTTTTTTAGTTGTGATATTGATATGGTTGTAGGAGGAAGTTAAAAACTATATGGTAATTGGCCCCAAGCTCCATAATGTAACATGATTTCTTCCCACTATCCACTCACCAACTCATCCTGCCCTCCCACTCACCCACTCATGCTGCTCTACCATGTTGACTTCATAGAGCCTGGTGATTGACTTTTAAGTTGTAATATTGATATGGTTGTTGGAGGAAGTTAAAAATTCTACGGCAATTGGCCCTAAGTTCCATAATGTTACGTGATTTGTTACCACTACCTGCTCGCCAGTCCATCTTGCCCACCCACTCACTTGCACACTCACCCACGCTGCTGTACCATATTGGCTTGATACAGCATAGTGGTTAACTTCTAAGTTGTACTGTTGATATGGTTGTTGGAGGAAGTTAAAGAGTCTAGGGTAATTGGCCCTAAGCTCCGTTATGTTGACATGATTAGGTCTACTTTTGATCTTTGGGGGTGCCACTGTAGCAACTTTAAACCACACCATGAACTTCCTCTTTAAAAGTTACCTCTGTTAGATCCCTTTGGAGCTCTCTAGATGGTTCCTCCTTAATTTCAGTAGCAAACTAACAGACAGACAGACACACACACACACACACTTTTAAAAATATCTACAGTATTAGAGGCACTGTCTATATTCTCACTGAAGGAATTAACACAAGTCCGGTCAGAGGGATATCTCTTGAGTTGAGCAAAATAATTTGACATAGCAAGAAACAGTATAAGACACCATCATACTGAAAGGGTTAATGCTGACAAAAACAGTACAGGATATTGTGCATTACAGTCCTGATCATGTCGTGGAAATGTGGGCTTTGCTGTTAATGGGTAACATCTGCATATATTTATTTAGTTATTTTCTTATATATGCATGTCCCATTCATCCATCCATCCATCATCCAGTCCTATGTTGCCCCATAGAGGAGCGTAGGAACCCAGGGCTAGGCAAGTTGGTCCTGTTACATTTTACAGATTAAAAATAGGTATGCTGACCATTTTCACATAATTTTTGAGTAATATTATATGGATTTGTTCGTTAATTCCTTTATAAAAGGCTGTATTATGCTTGTGTATATCAGCCTTGGTCACCTAATGGCAGCTCTTCCCATTACAGGTCGTAAAAAATAGATATGGTGGTCAGCTGGGGATGGTGCCACTGAAGTTCCACAAGGAGTCTCTCACATTGTCATCATGCTTTAGACAGAAATCCAAACAGAAAACCAAAGAAGAGGCCAGCCTAGATGAAGAAGACTCCAGCCAGTCCCTTCGCAGGTTGAGGATAAAGCGATTGAAGTAGTTGAAATGAGGAACTCTTTTTAGGGTAAAAAGTCATCATTGTCATTATCATCTGTTTAGCCTGATTTTCTGTTACTTCAGAGTTTGGGTAGTGTTAAAAAGATTACAGTCAGCAGATTTGCATTTTAAAAAATCATGTAATTTTACCCATGTGTTAAAAAATAGCTATCAAGAGTACTACCAGGTATTCTTTATTTTAGGCCATCTTTGACTGGGAAGCTTTAGGATGACGATGGTAGGTGCTTGTGTTCATGATTTTTTTTTTTTTTTTTTTCTGCATCTTCATTCCAGTCATTGGTGTTATTCAAAGCTGAAAACTTTCATTATAAAAAAATGATAGTTGATATAGCATAAAGAAGATATTCTAATTTTTAAAGAGGTGAAAGTGACCTTGCATGTATTATATAAATTTGCACTCTTAATGACAATTAATTACCTTTTAATTCTGTACAGTAATCTAAAACGTATATGGAGGTATGGATGTGTAAATGATGGCATTTTATTCATACTTTTGCACAGCCAATCCATAGACTATGTTAAAAATTCAACTTTCAGTGATATTCGTTGACACCATTGGACATTCATAACAAATTATATTGTTTTATTTATTTATGAAGATGAAGTAAGAATAACTTGAAACATTCAGTCCATCATTGCTTAACCTAGAAAACAAACATTTGGTCTTAGAACACAGTTACCTAGTTCATAGGGAGTGACTCCAGTTGAACAGGGATTCCAAAAGAAAGAAGGCTTGTTTGTCACCATGCAGACACATGGGATCCTGTTAGGAGGTATCACTCTGATCTTATAAATTAAGATTTGTGATCTCTAAGTGTGGAAGGGGTATAACTTCCTAATTATTTTATAAGCAAACGATCACAAAGCAATTCATTGCATAGAGAAGTTGGGCTGTAAATTGCAGGTTGCAGACAAGTGCTGAAAGTTTAACGTAGGGAGAGTCACTGCTTCGCTGGTGGTTTAGCCTCCCATATCCGGAACAGTCTGTTTCATGTTTACAGTGGTGTTCATGGCTGTTTCTTGTTTTAACATGGCCTTATATCAAAGCAAACTTTACTTCTGTATCCAGAGTAATATAAACTTTCAAACTGGTAGACACCACCCATTTCAAGAAACCAGGATCATTGGGTAAAGTGGCATTTTCAGTTTGGCTTTTGGTATTCTGGTAGGATACTCTTCAGACTGCTTGGTTTTGGTTAGTTTTGGGGGTTTTAGTTTTTACCACAGTTTAACTACTGTACAGTAATCCTGTGATATTTAGATCAGTATCAGTTTAAATATTGGTGCCTTCAGTATCCAGTTCAGTTTGTATGTAATTGTAAATATAGAATTTACCCAATACAGTACTTTTTGTGATGAGTGGATTATGGGAAAGATCATTAATGTAATTTTGTACCAGTAATGATGCATAGTTTTGTTCCAGCTAAACAGCTGGCAATCTGTAGTCCTTAGTATATTCTTCACTAAAACTCACTTTGAAATTAATAAGCACTGTTTCAAATAATAACAGTATAGTATCATCAGCAAAGAACAGTACAGTAGCCAATTTCCAGACTGGGTCTGCCTCTACTACCATACTTTGTATTTCTTTTATGATACCATTCATATTTTATATTGAACAGTCATGGATACATGACACCTCCCAGTTTCTGTATAACATTCAAATCAAAGAACTCATTTAAGTTACCCTCTACGTGCACTGTTGCCCATGTGCCCTCATACATACTACTGACAGTGTTCAGCTGTTTCTCATGTACTCAATATATTTTGAGTACCTTCCACATTCCTTGCCTGTCTACTCTGTCATATGCTTTCTGCACATTCACAGAGGTAACATCCAACTTCTTTCCCATCTTTAAATACTCTTCCACTTAACATTGTAGAACAAATATCTGGCCTGCTACGCCGCCTCCCTGAAGCTCCATTGTTCCCTTCCACCTGCAGTATTATTCTGTAATTCCTCGAGTTTCTACATAACTCACATAAATCCATATTCTACCATAGAGCTTTCTCATTACTTATTATATTAAGAAGACAAATACCCCTATGATTGCCATGCACTTGTTTCTCCCCTTTCACTTTGTGTAGGGGAAATAATGTACCTGACTGAAGTTTCTCTCTTTGTAATGATGTGAGACTCAGGCAGTAACCTGTCATCCAGGAAGGGTGGAACTGCTTTTTGCCTTCCATCTTAGACATAGTATGAATTTCTGAAGAGACCTGTACATGCCCACTCATAAAATAGTAAATATCTAAAACAGCACAATCCATGCAACAAAAATCATACATTCAGTAACACAGCACTCATAATGGAAAACTGGAACTCTTCCTGATTCGTTAGTGGTCATATTCCATGCTGGATCGACAACTGATGATCACAGTCCCCAACCTGCAGACAATGCTGCCTAGTTTTTTTTTAAATTATTATCCATCCATCCATCCATCCATCATCCAATCCTATATTGCCCCATAAGGAGCGTAGGAGCCCGGGGCTAGGCAAGTTGGTCCTGACATGTAAGATGAGAGTGAACAGCCTCAGTCATCCCTGAGTGGCATTATGTGAGCAATAAACCCCAACCACTCCTTGAATATAAACCTTCACCAGCTCAATCCGATTGGAGTGCTGTAATTACCCACTAAACTGCTAGGTGCCAAAATTTGGTTATATGGTTACTACCCAGCGTAGTAAATGGTTTCCTGGTGTACAGGGAACCATTTGGCTTGTCACTTAGTGTAGAGTCACCCACAGGCAGAAGGAAGAGGAAAGAATGAAGGAAAGAAAGACAGAAGAAGGAGTGTAAAGTCACCTGTAGACAGAATGACAAGCCTACTGCCTTCTTAAATTAGTGTCTAATGCACTGATGCATTAGAGCATCTTATAAGTCACAAGTGTGGTAATTGCCTTGCTCCGGGGTGACGTTACCTCCTACGTTGCTTACGTTACAGTACACATAATTGGATCTGGTCTTTGTCTTTAAGAAGTAGATTGATAACACTGTATATGTTTTTAACTCCATTCTTGAACTTTCACATGTTCTTATCTAAGCTCAAACTCCATGATGAATTGTACATACCACAGCCTTCATACAGTTAGCCCTCTTTATTCATGTCTTCACCATTTGCATGTTTGGTTATTAAAGGGTTAATAAACCATCTCAAAATACACTTTAAGTGAATAGATTGTAATATCTAAAGATGTTCTGGGATCTGCAGAGGGTTTTTTGGCCATCACTAATTAAATTACACCTGCAAGGGCTGTTTTGGGGTAATAGTTGTTTGTGAATTTTTGCCATTCAGCCATCTTTAAAGCATATCCTTCAGAATATGGAGGGCTGAGTGTGTTATGTAACTGTGAAGCTAAAACTGCTATTTTGTTTGAAATCTGAAAATTAGTGTTGTGCTTTGCTGTTTGTATCAAGGCAGCTTAGTAGTAGTGAAAATAGGTTTTGTATATTAAAATATTTTGTAAACATTCTATTATAACTTACCTTTATTTTAGGTGCAAGATGAAATTTGGTTGTGTGTAATAACCCCCTCTATACCACACACCCCTACTCAGTCTAAACAGCCCTAATGCCTGTCATACGGCACTATCTAACATTGAAGTTTGAGGGTGATATCCCCCCCCCCCTTTGTGGGGTTATTTCAGCAATTTGGGAGGTAAGGTTGAATGTGACACATACCCTATTGTGCTGTATTACAACTGGAATTGCAAATTCATCTTGACTGACTGTACAGCCACATTGTAGAAGGAAAAGTGCTGTAGCTTCACTGTGCATGTAATGTTTATCTGAACCCATCTGTGAGACTTTGTGACCACAGCAATGAACTAACTGAAGCTAGTGGCTGAATTCACATCTCATAATTTCCCCATGTTGCCTTGCAGTCTCTTCATTCTCATAGCAGAGTCGAAGGTGTTCATATTTCATTTTACGTTTTGAATTATCCACTACTAACCATCGTTCAGTTGTCTTAGTTAAGCGCAGCTTTTTCCTCTTCCTGTTTTAAGGTACTGCACACACTTTGGCCACCATGTGAGTGTGACATTTTCCTGCTGTGTAGAGCTGTTTTTGTTATACTGTACTTAGTTTCATGTCAACTGACGTCAACTAAAGGTTATGACCAAGTATAGCTAAATTGCTTAGTTGTGTGTACTTTTGCTCTTTTTTATTGTAAGATTTAGCTCAAGTTTGATTTAATGATTTTTGAAGTCCATTTTGTAACTTGGTCACAGAAGACCAGAAGCAGAGTGCGCATGCTACTGTGTTTCCCTCAGGACCACATGGCCCAAATGCCCACAAGTACTCCCGTACACCTCTTTGTTGTGGATTAATTCATTGCTGTGTACACCCAGTTTGTCATTTTGACATGTGCAGATAGCCAGTGTGCGTAAGATGCAGCCCATCAGAAAAGTCTGCAGGTAACTACCCTGCCTGTATGCTGCTGCATAGTATGTGAATGGGCCTGCCACGTCCTAACCTTGCCAAGTGGTTCCTAATGTTATTTACTGCTGGGGAGTCCTGGAGGATGTACTAGTACCTTCACTGACCTGGCTTAGTGAAATCTGTTTTTAAACTTACATTTCATTAGCATTATTATTGTACCTCAGTTGATTGGCCTCTCAGGATTTAGTGTCTTTCTTGGCTTAGAGAGGTTCCTCAGCAGAAATGAAGGTCACATCAGTGTTGACAGACATTGGCTATGCACCCAACATCCCGTGGATTCTTTTTTTCTAGTGCTGATGCAAAATGCATCTGCATTTTGTTGTCATTCTGTTGAGCACCCAGCCACAGATGGTCTTGCCATTATTTTGATTCCCTTTTTGTGTAGTGCTTATCGTTTAATTGCTGTCCAAGTTCTCTACTGCTTGACTTAGGATGCTTTGTGACCACCTTTGCATGAGTGTTTGAGGAGTTTTGAGCCTTCCTTGGGGCAGGTGCTTCCTGTCTCTTTTTCTTCCTTTTTTCCGCCCTTTTTTTTTTATCGCTGTGCATTTTAGCTCACTCTCATCTTAAATGTCGGGACCAGCTGCCTAGCCCCGGGCTCCTACGCTCCACATGGGGCAACGTACGATTGGATGATGGATGGATGGATGGCATTTTAGCTGTGGGAGTGCTCACCATCCACTCACTCGATGTAGTGCTGCTGTTGGGTGTCTGCCCTTTCCTCTCCTCCATCCTTCTTTCCTTCCATCCTCTTCTGTCTTTCTTTCCGTCATTCTTTCCTTGTCCTTCTGCCTACGGGTGACTTTACACTCCCTCTTCTGTCTTTCTTTCCTTCAGTCTTTCCTCTTCCTTCTGCCTGTGGGTGACTCTACACTGAGTGACAAGCCAAATAGTTTCCTGAACACCAGGAAACCATTTACTATGCTGGGTGGTAACCATATAACCAAATTTTGGCGCCTGGTGGTTTAGTGGGTAATTATTGCACTCCAGTCGGATTGAGCCGGTGAAGGTTTATATCCAAGGGGTGGTTGGGGTTGATTGCTCATGTAATTCCACTCAGGGATGAGTGAGGCTGGTCACTCTCATCTTAAATGTCGGGACCAACTGCCTAGCCCCGGGCTCCTACGCTCCTCGTGGGGCAGTGTAGGATTGAATGATGGATGGATGGGAGTATGTTGCATTTCCTGCTTAATTGGAGCCTTTCCTTCCCTTTCTGTCTTTTGTTTTCTCTCCTTTAGGGTTAGTTGACCTCCCATGCAGCTTTCTTTTCTGCCCAGCCTGCTGAAACACACATATTTGAATTTTCCCTTTTTTTCAAAAGTCTCTTTGTTTGTGATAGGGAGGATATGTTGTTGGTATGGGGTGTTGTTTATATACCCATACTGTATGCATTTTATTACTGTTTAACTTTTATTTTTTCTGGGGAGGGATAGACAGCTGTCTTTGGCTCTCATCACCTTTACTGCACAATGTCCAAGGAGTGTCCACTCCTGACCTCTGGTTAGGAAGGGCTTTAGGCCACTTGGTGTATCTTACTGTGGTCCAGTAACTGCAGCGTCATATTGAATTATACTTGAATATGCAGTTGTAGTATGAAACCCTAATTCGAAAACATAAAGAAATTTGAAAAGTGCAGCGTGAGGGTTTTAAGTTATGAGAACAGGATGAGTTATTTACCCTTCTCAGAAAGTCAAAGAAATCTGATAATGAAGTACTAGCATATAACAGAAACAGAAGAAACTAATATGAAAGGCTTATATATATATATATATATATATATATATATATATATATATATTTGATAGATAGATATTGTTAACTGAGAGTCAAGAGGACAGCTTTAAGCTGTATTAAATTTCAAAGAACTAAATATGTATGGAAATCTATGGCATTTGATGTAGAACAAACTCCCAAATGAAGCTGTGGGTATGAAAAATACTCACATAAAAATAAGGAATGAAAAAATAGAATATGGAATGTCACCAGCCAGATTAAATTTTATTATAGGGGGTTTGATTTTGGCACCCCTTGTGAGCATGGCAGCGTCCGGATTGACTCAATTGGATACTTTTGTGTGAAGCTGCAGAATGTGGTGAATGTTTTTGGCCTATCCGGTAGAGCCAGGATTCCGGGGGCTTGAATGATGAGTGAATGGAAGTGTGGCCTATTTGGATTGGGCAAGTTTGTGCTGTCTGGACATTGCTACTCCTCACCCTGGACTTGGGTGGGAAAGGAGGTCCGGATGATGATGATGATGATGGTTTGATGTGATCAGTAACCAAGGAGATTCCTACCTCATAACTGAGCATTAATGAATCTCATGCACTCACGACATAGTGAAGCTTTGAGAGTGGCCCAGTTCCATCAGACAAAAACAAATTGACAGTTACTAGCTCCTGATCCATTGATCATCCTTCCTCCTCTGTTTTGCTCTAATAGGTAACGCATTATGGAAAGTGGATTGAAACATCCCTAGACTACCTTTCATTTTTTTTTTTTTTTTTTTTTTTTTTTTCAGCCCCATTAAATTCAGGATGAAACTTGTTTTTCCTCTATAGACGAGACGTATTTCTATTAGATGCTTCAGTTGGGGCTTTACATCTTTGTTTTGATCTAAAATTCCCGATTAAAAAAAAAAATATCATGAAGGTATTCGTGGTGAGATCTGGCCCAGAGGGGTAGAGTACGGTAGGCCTACTGATAGTTCGGGGGAAGGTAAAGGGGATGGGCCAATCTGAGCCAACTTAAGGTGAAAAGAACATAGCAGTCCAATTTACTATATTGTGTCCGGCCACGGCCATATATTTAACAGTTCGTTCCCTAAGGTCCACCAGTTGTACGTCACACTCATGTCACCACTTGCAGGCATCTATCTATCTATCTATTGCCAGACGCCTTAATCCCTTATACGGGGTGGCCACAAACAAATCGCCTCCACGTCCTCCTGTCCGCCGTCATTTCACTGCCCCGCTCCCGATTCACACCCTCCTTTCATATACCTCTCTACTCCATCCCTCCATCTCATTCTTGGTCTTCCCCTCCCTCTCTTCCCCTCCACCTCACACACTCTCCTCGTCAGTCTCTGACTGGGGGCGCCCATCATCCACCCACTTAGTGTAGTGGTACCCTGTGTTTAGGGTAACTCTACATCGAGTGGCAAGCCAAATGATTTTCTGTAAACCAGGAAATAATTTACAACGCTGGGTGGTAACCTTATAACCAACCGACACGTGTTCCCTACGTGACAGCAAATGGGTTGGCGGAAGGTTAGTGCCCCTCCCCGGAAAACAACTAACTAAAAATTCGAACTTGCAGACATAATTGCTTATAATGAACACATACTAGGGCTGTCTCAGAGGGGGTGATTTTATTTCGTACGTGAGTTGCTTCTCCCTATGAAATTCAGTCAACTTACATCGTTTCGGAGCGCATTTAATTTCTCAAACCATTCGACTACACACCACTCATCTCCTTTATCCTGCCTAGCTCCAACTTAGTCAGACACACACACACACACACACACACACACACACACACACACACACACACACACAGTCTATTTTCACTTGAGGGAAGTGGACAACTAAATCTGAAAGTAGTAGTTTTATGAAATTCGATTAGCTTTAGTTATGAGACAGGAATGAGTATCTGCTAAAAAATTAAACTGGCCCTCTAGTCTCGTTATAGCCTACTTACCCATCAACCGAGCCGAAAGTGATGAAATATCTTTCAGTTTAGAGTTGTTCTTGTTGCTCTACCCCGACGCTTTCCTGAGGCAGACAGCGCATCAGGTGAAATTAAACGAGCTAAAGCAGCTACAGACCAACCTCTACACCTTTTACCGCCTTGACAACTCCCACCCCTTCCCCTGCACAAGTCGGAGGAGGGGAGGAAGGGCCCGACACCATGGGACCATTAATGTGTAATATGCAACATAAAAAGGTGTCGTTGCGTAGTTTCATTGGAATATCTGTAGGCTACTCGTAGGCTACATTGTTAGTCATGACTGCAGTCATACTGACTGTGCAATGATTGGTTTTGCCCATAACTAATAAACGAGATTACTAATGGTTTCGTGTGTGACGCGTCCTGTGAGGATGGGTGTAACTAAGTGTATATCACCAATCCTTCTCAAGAGACTATGAAACTCAAAGAAAGAAATGGAAAAAGAAGTATCTGGGTGAAGGACTGGCAGAAGACCCAAACACGAGGCCCTTTGGTAGGAGCTTAATTGCAAAATCATTCCTCACATTCAAGCATGATTCTCAGTCTTCACTGGCGAGAAATTATCATACCATGTTGGATGCTCTTCATTCATATGTGCAAGTTTTTCAATCACAACCATACACGACGGATGTTTCTACACTACCACCACGAATGTGCAGTGTAGAGTATGTTGTAAATAAGTTGATCTCGTGCAGGCATCATTAATACTGGTCCACATTGACAACGAAACTTTTTCCACACTTAAAACTGCCTTCACAATTCCGATATAGGCTACACGTTCAACTTTCACCAAAATTGAGATTCGGAGTCGCCGGGCAGTGCATGTGCCGTGTGGTCCAGGAGTGGGCGGGTGGTACTGGTTACGCGTGCAGTTGGATTGTGCAGTGTGTATACGGTGCCGTGATTATTACTTTACGTCTGTTTGCATGGATGTTCGTAGCTGGAGCAGCAAAGAAGCTATTGGATGTACAACAAGGCGTTTGATATAGCCTGGTGGTGGTGGAGGGCAAAAGTGGTAAGTACCTCTAGAAGCTGTGCTGACACAGGTCCGTACTCAGGATTTTTCAAAAGAGGTGCGGAATATTCCTTTGTCCTTCCCGCTCGTCATACATGACGATAAAATTCCTTATGACGTGTTTAAATGTATGTAATAACTTAAAAAATATGGCTGTAGTAATGATAACGAAATAATATACAGTAGCTACACCAGTATGTTTAAATGTGCAGATGTCATCCATTCGAGCCATAGAAGTTAGTGATTTCTCTTTTTCATGTAATTTACCTATAGCACATTAATATCTTGTGCTGAAGTGAAAATACATTGATATCAAGTGAAAGGGATGTACCGGTAGTCTGTCCTGAATACGGGCTTGTTCATGCAGTGTATTATAGTTTTGTAAACTTTTTAGGGCGACATTCCTGAATTTCGCAGTGTTTGTACTGTACAGTGTATTAGTTAAAGTCAACCGACACTTTTTTTTCGTCAACTTATAGGTCAGCCGTATTGTTTTTCGTAAATATTTCTGTTTATATCAGACTCCCATCCAGACACCATTTTCGCCTCAATACCCAGGGAGGTTTTGGTTAGGTTAGTATAGTTACCCGTTCCCGCCCCGGAGGGGCTTGGGGGGGGACTTGCATTTTCACTCGGTTTGTCTGTGTCTGTCTGACTGTCTGTCTGTCTGTTAACAACATTACGCTAAAACTATTGGTGCGATTTTGACTAATATTACAGGGATGATGGGCTATGACCTTCTGATCACCTAATTAAATTTTGGGCCAAACTGGGCCAAGGCCCAGGCCGTAGGCCCCAATAAATGTAAAAAAAAAAAAAAAAATCAAATTTGTCGTATCGACATGAAACCAAACCTGAATTGCAAATCGGCATCCTATAACATGCCTAATTACATCACGGGGGCCACGTTCGGACTTAACAGCACACATTTTTTCTAATACTACTATAGCATCGGGTGATCGGCTGGCTCATCCTCGCACAACAGGTCCTTGAGAAAGGGTAAACAAAAGCAGGTTAACATTAACGTATTTATTTACATGATTCACATTTACAATATACATACGCGTATTTACAGTATTGGAGCATTTGGCTTTTGTACCATCTTGAAATCTATCTGTTGACTTACATAATGAGTATTTTTGTCACCAATATAATTTAAAGGGTAGGTTAAAATATTATTACCAGCCACCCGAGGATCTTAACATGCAGTTGCGTGTAATTTAACGTGTAATAATGACGATATCGTTGCAGAGACGAACGTGTGACTGACAAGTCATGTCAAATAAATATTAAAAGGTGTACAACAGGGTATACATGATTTATCCGACATCATAGTACACTGATTCAAAAAATACTACAATGCCAAAAACAAATTGATTTTTTTTTTTTTTTTCAAATTACACAGGAGTGTTCTAGTTATTACGGTAATTTTAAGTTATAGTTATGGACAACCTATATATAATACATGTAATGTTAATAATGCCATAATACACATTATAATAGTAACTGGAATATATGAATCAGTCAGAAGTATGAGCCTACCCTGCATGTATTAAAAAAATGAAATACGGATACCTGTACATGAGATGCCATAGTTACTAAAAACCCCTTTACTGGTATATATTATACAAATATCAAAATCTTTAACATACTCCTCTATAAGAACACCACAAAATACCGTACATTGAATGGCACTATATCAAGGCACCTGTGAAATTGCATACCGTTGTCTTAAAAGCTGCAGTCTGATTAGAACATCACAAAGGGTTGATATTGGCTTGTGTGCACTTGGGAGAAACAGCTCTACGTGCATCGGTGAAAGCGACGCCTTCATACGTGTCTCAGTTGCATTTGACTACGGGTGTAACGAATAAGCAACAGTGTTAATCACATTATTTAACAATTCGTAACTTGTTAGGTTACACATGAAACTATCTATCCTAAGTTATAAAACAAATAGGCTTTATAATCTCGTAAAATTCAAATCAAGTTTTAGCATTTCATCTCTGTATTAGGTTACGGATGAAAGTGTATAGCTGTATAGTTGAGCTGATTAATACTCTTCCAAAATTCAAATCCACAGTTTAAGACTTACAAGGCGTTGAACAAGTTGAAACGCAACACAAACCGTGTGACAAGTGCTACTGTAGCAGGCACCGTTAGTATCAATGCATTTAAAACTTAGTAACGACTCGGTAATATAGCAATGTGATCCTACATCAAATACATAGCCCTTTCATTTGTAATACCGGTATTTGTCAACCATGAAGTCTCTTAACCTGTTCTCAGTTAACATAATACAAATGAGATATTGTCTTTTCGTAAACAAATGTGTACTGCCCGAACCACATCTAACAATGCACTTGGGATTGTATTACATAATTCGTGTTTCGTTGTATTAATTCGCTGTCAATGCATAATACAACAAATGAAATACAAGTATCTTCGTTGTATTAGATTACTGTACATAGTCTTTGAACTACAAAATTCAGTGTATTAAGGCTAGTATTCTCATCACAGATTTCTTTCCTCTGCCGAAATCTTTTTGATAAACAAGTGCACTATATCTTTGACTGCATACCGGTAATGTTTAAAATTATATATATGCTTACTAGCTATAGTGTAATCATTTGAATATAGTTTTAAATTTCTCCATACTTTATCATAAAATTGGAGATTTTTACACATTCTGATCAAATTGTGCACTAATTTCTCCAGTAATATTAATATGTAGTCCAAGGAATTAGTTAATGCATTACAATTCGTGTACCGTATGTAATTGTCAACAAGTACCTATATTTATCTCTACTTGCATTTAGTCTCATCTAAATACTAAAATTTTATAAAGTTTTGGTACTATTATATCATTTTATAAAGTTTTGGTACCGGTACTATTATATTTACATTTTCTTACCTCGCATACATAGCACTGAATACATTTTTTAACAATTAAGTTACCACCTTCTAACTTCCCCCAAATACAACTATTGTAATGCACTCTTGGCAGTAACGGTATAAGGCTTGAAGTATTTCCTCCCTTGTATTCATTGACACAGTTTAGGCTAAGTGCAACTGGATTAGTACGCTTATGGCTATATTTTTCTTTTATAATCAGTACGTTGTATAAATTAGCTTGGTGTCAAATATTAAAACAATTCTGGTCGTGTTTACACTTACAAATTTCGTCAACTGTATAAATCACCTTAATTAACTCTAAATCCAAGAAATGTCCTACACACCATTATTATGCTCACAAACATCATCTGTTGTACAAATAAACAATATATATATATATATATATATATATATATATATATATATATATATATATATATATATATATATATATATATCCAACAGCTACTTAAATCACACCTTAATACAAGTATGCTTGTATTTATGTCATTTACTGTGGTTTGTATTTACGTCATTTAGCTCTCATCCCGAACAGGCCTACTGAGAACTCATAGGGACATTACAAAATAGTTACACGTATTAGGCACGTCATTACAGAGACGCATGGAACGGGAGTCTTGTGTTTTTAGGAGACTCCCTACTATCTCTTCCTGTAATAGATAAGGAAGAGTTAATGGGGAGCCTTCTAATCCTACAAGAATACGGCCCTTGGTAACGATGTGTACAGTCGAGGACAAAAGTTCGACATTTTCACCTCACTTCCATCATCAATGTACGGCCATATTTTCACCTCTTTCGCTTCTCCCTTCCTTTAAATGGGTAATAGCCTATTTTCACCTCTTCCGCTACTCACTTCCCTCTTCTGGGTAGTATGTTCACCTCATCCGCCTCTCACTTCTCTTTGGGGTAATATTTCACCGCTTCCGCTTCTCACTTCCCTCTTTGGGGTAATTTTACACCTCTTTGCTTCTCACTTCCCTCTTCTGGTTAATATTTTCACGTTTTTCGCATCTCTTTTCCCTCTTCTGGTTAATATTTTCACATCTTTCGCTTCTCGCCTTCTGCTGTTTAACCTTCTGTTGCTGAGAGCGGCTTAGTAGGTAACTCTGCCCCTAGATGATTCTCTTTGATATTATGCGACAGTGACGAAATACCCGAGACCAGACGTGTGAGGCAAAGTAGAAGAGTAAGATGAATTTTTGTAGACTGTATCACCTATCTCCTTCAGTTACCCCTTCAGTCCCATGACGTATTCCTGATGCTACTTTTAGAGGTTTTTGTTCAGAATTATCGAACTGGAGGGCTTAGGTATTGCCTTCATTAACTCCTTCAGTGTAAGATATCGAACATTATTGTAGGGAAGTAGCAAGAATGAAATACAGGACCGGATTGTAGAGGGTAAATACCAGTTTGAATAAAAATAAAGCTAATTATACAAAGAAGTATACATATAATTAAGTACACACGTAATGAAATATGCCACAAGTACACAGCTAAGTATGCACATAATTAGGTACACACAGTTAAGTATGAACGTAATTAAGTACACAGCATGAAGCATACATATAAGAAAATATATACAGTATGACGGAATAAATCATAACTGCATGTACAATAATGCATGTTTGATGAAATTTAACCGAAAAGACCTCTGGCCTTTGGTTCCTTCTTCCTTGCATAAAAAAAAAATATTACATTTAGTTGATATAACATGCCGTTTGGATTAAGTACACATTATAAACAGTAAAGCTAGAAAATAAGAGTAATTACCGGGTAAATTTATTAGATTCGTTTTATTATAAGTATAGGCTACAATGAACAGTGTGACTCAAGATTATTTGGATATAAGTATAAGGTTTACTCAAGATTCATTTTAATATAAGTATACACAAGTCTATTCAGTAAAATGAAGTAGAAACATACTGTTATAATTGTTGCCATTTTTGCATCTGACGGTAAAATAAATGCTACCCTCTTGAATCCGATGACATAATCTGTGTGCGTGTGTGTGTGTGTGTGTGTGTGTGTGTGTGTGTGTGTGTGTTCATTGTGCCCCTAGATTCATTTATTCAGCTTCAGGGGGCCCCCTAGTATTGAAGGTAATATTGAAGGCTAGATCTAATCCATCCACTTACAAACACTCCTGAAAAATCGTTTAATAATAATAATCATCATCATCATCATCATCCGGACCTCCTTTCCCACTCTAGGGCAGGGTGAGGAGTAATCATCATCATCATCATCATCATCATAATAGTAATAATAAAATACGTCACAGGACTGAAGGGTTTAATCAGGCATATTCCTCAACAGTTACCATGAACACAATCAAAATTTTTAATGCATATCAAGATCAAAATGAACAACACACACCGGCATTACTATCGAAACAGCGGCAGTGCATATCAAAATAAGAAAATAATGCCAGATTGCTTAGGGTACTGTTTGTCGTATCTGAAGGAGTAATCTTTAGTTGCCTTACTTTGAATAATGACAAAACCAGCTAAAATGTACGTTCCATAATAATCTCAATGTATTTCGCTGTTTCAGCTGTTGCAGTAGTTGCACTGTTTTCACTCTTTAGGAAGAATGATTTATTTTTGGTAAGTGTTAATAAATACCGATGATAATAATAATAATAATAATACACAGTAGATACCTTATAATTTCCAGGCCCACATACGGTAATCCTTTCATGACACTGCGAGGTGTGATATTAAAGTTCTGATAATGGTTGGCTAATTTGTTTCATGCTGCTGGTTTTCGTACATCAGTCACTCTCTTCGTTGCCATATATTACCTGCCGAACACAGTACCTGTAACCTCAACAGGCTAGGTCACTGTAGCAACGGCAAGAGTAAGCATCAGTAAACAGATCCACGGGTATTTAAAAGATTTGTAAGTATAAGTAAGGGTATGCCATTTAAAGAAGTAAACAAAACTAAGGGTACGGTATTTTAAGATTGTGTGATCCGACCCGACTGTCCATTTTTCACAGCAGTGAAAACACTGTCCCACGAAAAGTACAATAGTTCAGTCTGAAAACAGCCAGCGTCCTGAAGAGCATCAAGGAAGAAGTGTTCCACTGATGCTTCCTTATGTGGTAGGGATGTTGGAACAAGTGTGTGGATGCAGGTGGGGAGTACTTTGAAGATGTCTGGAACAGTGTGTAGATGCAGGGAGGGAGTACTTTGAAGATGTCTGGAACAATGTGTAGATGCAGGAGGAGAAGACTTTAAAGATGTCTGGAACAATGTGTAGATGCAGGAGGAGAAGACTTTAAAGATGTCTGGAACAATGTGTAGATGCAGGAGGGGAAGACTTTGAAGATGTCTGGAACAATGTGTAGATGCAGGAGGGGAAGACTTTGAAGATGTCTGGAACAATGTGTAGATGCAGGAGGGGAAGACTTTGAAGATGTCTGGAACAAATATGTGGATGCAGGAAGGGGGAGGGGTGCATTGAAGGGGTTATCAGGAACATATGTGTGGATGTAGGAAGGGAGTTTTTTGAAGCGGAGAACTGAAATAGGCCTGTTTGTTTAACGTTCAATACATCTGAGTTCCAGTCACCAGAACTTTTCGATCACACTTCGTATTGCCACTTCGTATGGCTATTCATTATAACTTATAACAAAATAGATATACCATTAATAATTGTAATGAAAGTTTTTAAACACTTTTAGTTGCCTAGGCTTCAAGACAATACTAACGTCGTTAATATAACATCACAAACATTACTAACTTCACAGCATTATTAACACAGGAAAATCACATATTTCCTTACAAAATAATCGTCACGTCAGCGCTAATAATATCACCAGGGAAAATAATCATGCCACCAATAACTTAATAATAATAATAAAATCACATCTCTGTTAGCCCCTTCACAACGTTGATGTCCATTTTAGTGTATTCTTGCACCCCACAAGTGAGTTTATTCAGTTGTGGAGAGACTTTTCAAACTGTAGATAAAGCCTTCAGTGAGACGCCTTACCTCGATGGAAACCGCCTGGGGGTGGCAAGAATCAAAAGTATGGTCTGAGCGGGGGGGTTAATTTCATTCATTAGGAGCACCACTGTTTTCAGAACAAATTGTACAGAGTTGATAAGGGTCATTAGAATAGAGGGGTAGTTAAGGGAGAGGTATTTAGTGAAGGCTGTTTGCGATGAAGGCTTGCTTGGGATTTGTTAAGTTATCCCTGCTTTGTTCTATTTTATTCCTACTCATCGTTTTCTTTTGTAAACCTGCTTTACGAGTATCTTTTTTTTTTTTTTTTTTCCTTGTCCTTCAGTTTTTTTCCCCGTACCTCTTTGTTCCCCTCTCCTTCAATATGTTTGCATGCACTAGTTTTCTTTATTCCAGCACTCTGTTTTCCTTAGTGATGTCTTAGGTTTTATTTCTTTCACCCCCTCTCTGCAAGCAGTCTTTCATCTCAGCCTCTCTCCTCTTTTCCTTCCTCTCTCCCTCTCCCTGTATGCCTATTCTTCCTCTTCATCCACCTTTTCTCCATCTGCTCCTCACTTCTCCCTTCTTCCTCTGCATTATCATCTCTACCACATACTTCTTCTCCTCTTCCCCCTCCTTTAGTACTCAGTGCACATAAAGGGAAAATACAGTTGACCACTGGAATGCCCGTTTGTTAAGTTTACTCTTCACTCTTCAATCTATGGATGTTTCAGTGGGTGGAGGGGGAGGGGGAAAGTTTGAAGGGGCGGAGGAGGGGCTGGAGGAAAGATGGGAGGGGTTGGAGGGAAATAGGGATGGGGAGGGAGGCTGTGAGAAACTAGAGGTTGTTTGTCTAGAACTGGGATGAAACAGGGAGGGGGAGGAGGGTTGGGAGAGATTGGAAATAAAATGTGAGGGGTTGGAGTGAAGCAGAGACGGAGAAGAGGGTTGGGAGATAGTGGAGGTAAAGTGTGAAGAACTGGAGGGAACTATGGAGGGAGAGGAAGGTTGGGAGATACAGGAGGTAAAATTTGAGGGGTTGGAAGGAAGTAGAGATGGAGAGGAAGGTTGGGAGATGCTGGAAGTAAAATGTAAGGGGTTGGAGGGATGCAGGGAGGGAGAGGAAGGTTGAGAGATGGTGGAGGTAAAATGTGTGGGGTTGGAGGGATGCAGGGAGGGAGAGGAAATGTGGGAGGGGTTGGAGGGAATTAGGGAAGGAGAGGGAGGCTGTGAGAGATTGGAGGGAATTAGGGAAGGAGAGGGAGGCTGTGAGAGATTGGAGGTACTATGTGTGTGGATGGAAGGAACTAGGAAGGAGGAGGAAGTTTGGGAGAGATTGGAGGTACTATTTCTGTGGATGGAGGGAAGTAGAGAAGGGGAGGGAGGTTGGGAGAGACTGGAGGGCAAGTGTGAGGGGTTAGAATGATGGAGAGAGGGAGAGGGAGGTTGGGAGTGACTGGAGGAAAAGTGTGAAGGGTTGGAGGGAAGTAGGGATGGGGAGGAAGGTTGGGAGAGACTAGTAGAAAAGTGTGAGAGGTTAGAGGGAAATAGGGAAGGGGAGGGAGGTTGGGAGAGGTTGCAGGAAGATTGAGAGAGAGTGGAGGTAATTTGTAAAGTATTGGAGGAAGACTGACAAGGAGTGGAGGAAGTCTGTGTGAGATTGGAGGTAACTTGTGAGAGTGTGTTTGTAGTGGCAGTGGATTCCTCAGCACTTTCAACGTTCTCCACTGTGGCAGGTGTGGATGCTTCGCTCACTACAATGTGGGGCTCGGGTAGAATAGTTAGCGGATCGTGATCAGTTTCCTTATCTTGCCCACTCGATTTACAAGCCAAACTGAAGTCAGCCAAGGGGAAAAGGTCCTCATACTTAGGCGGCGAATCTAGCGGGAGGGAGGAATATTTTGGTGGCTCTGGAGTGCGAGGAACACGTGTAATCTGCGGCGAACCCGGCTGGGGGAACGTGTAGATGGTGAACACAGCCCCATGGTGTGGCAGAAGCGATGGGGAGTCCGGTATAGCGAGGGATAGGCTTCGTCGAAGGGAGGGAGAGTCCGGAATAGCGAGGGACAGGCTGTGGTGATGAGACAGGACACTCGGATTTTCTGAATTGTGTTCAGATAAAGTTACAGACATGCCACCTCCGGCCTGCTGTACCCGAGACCTTGCCGGGGTGATGATGGGGTTGCTGGAGTTGCGTGGGAGAATGACCTCATCTCCATTGGCCATGTCGTCTGTGGCCTGGCCCCCTGAGATGCGGATGCAGGTGAGGCGGTAGCACAGGCAGCGCATCAGGATGGCCACCACGATGCACACCGCCAGGAAGATGGACAGGAAGAACCCATCCATTGCACCGAACCTAAGGACAGAAAATATTACATTAAGCACTCGAAATAACATTGGAAGCAGACAGATCATTGCACCAGACCTGAGGACAGAGAAGCTACGTAAGTCACTCGAAATAACAATGGCTACAAATATACCTAAGGATGCAGAAATTACATAAATCACTCAAAATAATAATGGAAACAAGCATTGGCCACTGTAACGTACCTGTGGAAGGAGAAATTATATGCAGCACCTCAAATAATAGTGCAAACCAAGATACAGTGGAACATGCGCTCCCTACAGTTGGTCTAATGAGCTGAATATTTTACATTGCCTCGTGACCTTGGCGTTCCACCGATTGTTGTCAGTACTGATTTATTTCATCCTTGCCTAATCTTGAACCCTTTAACCAAGTTTGGTCCAGACTGAATCCATAAGGAAGTACCATATAGCTGAGGGATGTTTGTATAAGCAGGCAGTACATCCGCCTGGCCATATCTGTGTCACCACGTGAAGACATCCCTCTCCGGCTTCCAAGAGCAAACACAGCAACTAAGAACACTAAATTATTCTCCATAATACTGATTCTTTCAGTACAAGATTCTCTCTCTCTCTCTCTCTCTCTCTCTCTCTCTCTCTCTCTCTCCCCACTGAACCGAGCTACCAATTAAAAACTAGTTCACGAGGAGAAAAAAGCTGGGGGATTTCCCTGTCTTGCAACGTTGTCACTTTTCTAAGAAGACACTGGAGTGAGAGAGAGAGAGAGAGAGAGAGAGAGAGAGAGAGCTGATTATCACACGGTAAGGCAGGGTAGTATAGGATAAGGTACGGTAAGGTAAGGCAGGGTTAGGTAGGGTAGAGTAGAGTAAGGTAAGATAAGGTAGGATAGAACAAGGTAAGGTAAGGTAGTGTTATGTAGGGTAGAGCAGGGTAAGGCAGGGTAGGGTTAGGTACGGTAGGGTAAGGTAACGCATGACTGGGTTGGGTTTGGTAAGGTATGATAAAGTAAAATAAAGTTAGGTGGGGTAGAATAAGGTAAGGTATGGTAGCGTAGAGTAGGGTAAGGTAAGGTAGGGTAGAGCAGGATAAGGTAAGGTAGGGTAGAGCAGGGTAAGGTAGGGTAGAGTAGGGTAAGGTAAGGTAGGATTAAGTAGGGTAGTAAAAGTAAAGTAAGGTAGGGGTATGTAGGGTAAAGCAAAGTAAGGCAGGGTAGGGTTAGGTACGGTAGGGTGAGGTAACGTATGGTTGGGATGGGTTTGGTAAGGTAAGGTAAATTAGGATAGGGTTAGGTAGGGCAGAGTAAATAAAGGCAAGGTAGGGTAGAGCAGGGTAAGGTAAGGTAGGGCAGGGTAAGGAACGCATGGTTAGGTTAGGTCAGGTAAGGTAAGATAAGGTAGGGTTAGGTATGGTAGCATAAGGTAAGGTAATTTAGGATTAGGAAGGGTAAAGTAAGGTAAGTTAAAGTAAGGTAGGGTTATGTAGGGTAGAATAAGGTAAGATTAGATACGGTAGAGCAAGGCAAAGTAAAGTAGGGTATGATAATGCATGGTTGGTTTTGGTAATGTAAGGTAAGGTTGGGTAGGGTGGGATGTGGTGGGGTGGGGTTGCGTAGGACAGGGCAGGGTAGGTCAGGTGGGCTAAGGCAGGGTATGGTTAGGTAAAGTATGGTAAGTTAAAGGTAAGGTAGGATAGAGGAAGGAAGGATAGAGTAGGCTAAGGCAGGGGATAGTAGGGTAGGGTAGAATAGGGTAAGGTAGGGTAAGGTAAAGTAAAATTAAGGTAAGGCAAAGATAAGATGGATAGTGTAGGGTAAGGTACCATAAGTTATTTTAGTGTAAGGTAGGTAGTGTAATGTATAGTAGGTACGGTAGTGTAAGGTAGGATAGGGTAGGGTAGGGTAATTTCAGTTCCTCAGCTTGTAATATTTTTCCAGGCGTTTTCCAGTGTCTTAGCCAAATGATACATAAAGGAAAAATAAATGGTGTCTCTTACTGTTCCTAGTGAAGATGAGTAGCCTATACCAGCTCCCTCCACACCACCACTACCTCCAATCCGCCCAGGAATATCATAGTCGCTCCAGCCAGTCTTGTTTCTCCCGCCAGTTATATGAAAATCAAAATCTGGTTTATCCCGTGACGTCACAAGGCGGTGGACCAATGGCGGTGCGGTAGCCATGACTCAAATCCTACAGCCAATCCCGCAATCGCTTATACAGTCGGACATAAAAGTTCACGTAATATTATTCTGCTTCTCGCTTCCATCTGCTGGCTAATATTCCTATGCTGAGAGATGCTTGATAAGTTTACGCACCTATTTGTGATTCTGGTTAATAACTTAGTATGATGATGAATCGGGAGGTAAGTGCCGGACATGCCCGAAGTGTAAAGCAAACTCAGTACCCTAACTTTTGTATATGACTGTACCTCCTAGCAAAGCGCACAACCATTTCTCTTTTTATGCTAGTGACACCATATGAGCAACGGGGGAAGCCGAATTCCTGACACCTTGTGTAAACCGGGACACTACCCTGAGAAACACACACACACACACACACACACACACACACACACACACACACAAGCTTCATAATGCCTGTGGTTTTGAGAACATTTCGTGCAATGCCAAGTCCAATTAGTGAACTGAGGTGTATATTATCATTCATGTGTGGATGATAATATGACCCTTTGTTTACTACGTCCCATTCAAGTATCTATGAATCTAGCAGTGAAAAAGAGGCAGGGGAGGCACACGGACTTTAGTATATGACTGTACCATCATCAGCAAAAGTTTGTCGCCAATCCCTTATCAGCATTATGCCCTGGCTTCCATATTTGTCATACCTTCATCACCATCATTGAGTATCCTTCCCTCCTCTACTCCTTTGCTGTGTGATTCATATTCTTACACACACACACACACACACACACACACACACACACACACACACACACACACCAACTCATATATCACGTTCCTTTCACCACAGCCGACAAGGAAGTGCTGGCGAATCATAGATGATATCACTTTGCAAATGTTGGCCTTGATTCCCTTACTGGTGGTGAGGTACTGTGCAGTGTCCTAAGGAAGCTCCCTAGCACCTTTTTCTAAGCGGCTTAATTTGGCTATTACACCTTACTCTCCTTCTCCGTGTTACATAAGTCAGGCTAATATCGCCATACTCTGCGTACATAACGTAACAATGGATATTAACCAGCCATATCCAAAATAAATCGCTTAGGAAGAGATGCTAGGGAGCTTCCAAAACTGACGGGAATACGGACCAAAATCTGCTCAGCTTACGAAAGGGCGGTATACTGTTTTCATTCTAACTTGGCTTAAAATTGTCATCTTTCCATCTTGAATGCGCAGCTGTAACAATAGATTAACACTAGAATAATGTGCTAGTCGCGAAGAAGTGCAAAAGAAAAGATGTTGAGCCGTAGCATGTCTGGTTCTATCACTGAGCTACGAGAAATAATCTGCAAAAGGACGAAAATCTGGGCCAAGTTGAGGCGAAAGGACTATAGGTAGGAAGTGATCAACCCATTCAATCCGATGACATTTTGTGGTTTTACTCTTGCTATCTCCTGACGATGTTATTCAGCTTTTGGTGGACCTCTTGTAGGGAAGGAGTAAATTAAGGACATATCTAACCTTCCAATTCAAAATAAATAAATAAATAAATAAATAAAAACTAAGTGAATTAAATTTTTGGAGAAAGGATAAGATAAAAAAAATCGTCATCGTAGTGAAGGGTCTATGAAGCTTTAATCCCTCCAGTTAAAAATAAAATCGTCTGGAGAAAGCAAGCAGTTAATAACATAAGTCACCGTACTGAAGGTTATTTTTGTCATCTCTTTCCATTAACACCCAATAATTTAATTTTATTTAATTATTCATTTTAATTGGCAATCCCAGGACGATTTTATTTGGGTCCCAGTAGCATATAAGAGAATATTACACACACACACACACACACACACACACACACACACACACACACACACACACTGCATTAACCTGCACACCATACAAAAGCAAACTCTCACTACATTGGCATATAAAGATAACTATTAGTACAAAAAAAATCTAAATTAACCAACTACCCCAAACAAAAGCGAAATTGCACTACGTAGGATTAGAACCACAAATACCAGATTAGTTGAGGATTAGTAGTAAAGATAACTACAAGGAAGGGAATTAGTGTGGGATTGCTATAGCCGGTTTGCTTTCACCTGACAGCCTCCTAATTCCTTTCTGTTCAGGTGATGCCCAGGTGTAGTCGGATTACCGGGTTGATTGGACTAGTAACCAAGGAGGCTCATCCCTGCACCATGTCAGACTCACTGGATTTCATGTAACCACGGCTTAGTACTGAAGTAGGGAGTGGTCCAGTTCCGTCAGATAAAAACAAACCGGCTCTAGTGAAATATCTGTTGTTGGGATTGTGAAAAAAAAAAAAAAAAAAACTATGTGGAAAGAACTATGGGATTGTCAATGAAATTCTACTGAAGATATTAGTTAAGAGAAAAAAAAAAACTGGAACGAATTAACCCGTTCTGTCAGATGTCATTTTCGTTACATTCCCGGCGCCAACAGACGATTATGCCTCAGCTAGGCTTTTTGAACGGGTCCCTTTCAATCCTGTGACGTGTTTTCAATTTTACATAAGCTAACTTCAGGCGATTATTCTGAACGTAGGGAGCGACATTTGGAACTGAAGGCGTTAGGCATGAACTCAGTCGTTTTCGTATAAGAGTTTAATGCACTCGTTGGACAAAACCATAAGCTGGAGCCTTGATTACAGTTAAAAATACGTCTTCGTAGAGATGGGGATATGAAACATCTCCAATAAACAGAATAAAGTCGACTAGAGATACCAAAAATGCATCTGCTGGAAGGGGTTACTTATAAAACTACGAGGAATTAATTGCTAAAAAGAGAAAATCTAAATCTATCCCAGGTATTCTCCACAAATCCCTTAAAAATTCTATGTAAAAAAGGTTAGGATGAAGCCAGGCAGCAACATTTACCCCATGATGGGACTGACTAGAGGAGAGGCGGCAACACTGCTGACTAGACGGAGGGAGGCGAAGTGGTGGCAACACTGCTGATGACGTCACTTGCACCGATGACGTCACTGGCTCGCACGCGTCTGCAAAAACGGTTCCAATTTAAGCGTTACTGTCTGCATTTCTGGTTACCTCGGCCGTTACCAAAGGCCATTGTTAAATCCCTTATTATTTCAGACTATTTTATATGGTTTAAGCACATTTGTCGTTTGTTATCATTCATAGATATGGCATCACACTTTTAGAAGTTTAAGAAGAAATCTGGGATGTTTGTAATTCCTTATTCAGCGTCTCATTAAACTCGTGCTAAGCCATTGTGTCACATGTAAACACAATAATAATAATAATCATCATCATCATCGTCATCATCATCATCATCATCATAATTGCCTGACCCTCAACCCTTCCACCAAGTTGTCAAAATCGGATCCCAAGTGTTTACATTGACCTTGTCCTGTGACCTTGACCTCTGACCCATAGTTTGCGACAGAATCACTTCATCTTTAGCTTACCTTAAACGCTTCCACTACGCTTGGTTCAGATCGAATGAAAACAAGGTCGATTTTTTTTTTTTTTTTTCCCTCGTCCAGCGACCTTTACCCTTGATTTACTGTAGTCAAGGGTAAATTACTTCATCCTTCCTTGACCCTTAACTCTTCAGTCAAGTTTGGTCTGAATAGGATAAAAACTAATTAACCTCTGACCTGTGTTGGCGGATGTAATCAACTGTTCCTGTGATAGTCCTCAATCACTCCTCTCAATTTGGCGGTATTCCATTCATTAGTTTATCCATAATCGTGCCAGCAGACACACGGACGGACAGACTAACCAGCTGAACTCAACACACTGGCAGTATTCGCGCAGGGGTAATAATATCAGTAATAAGCTCGAAAATTTTGCCAGGGAACAAAACTTTTAGGGGAGGGAGAGAGAGAGAGAGAGAGAGAGAGAGAGAGAGAACAGTTAAGAAGAGAAAAAAAAAATGGATGATAGGCTGTAAGAGAAGCGTGATGAGTGTGAGAGGAGAGAAAATTTACAAACTAGAGTGTAAGAGGAATGGTGAATGAGAGGGAATGAAAAATAAGAGTGCTGTAGAGAGAGCGGTATTGGGAGAAGAGAACAGAAGAACAGAGAAGAGGAGAGGAAGAAAAAGAATAGAAATGAGAGAAGGGAAAAGAAGAAAAGGATAGCAGAGAAGAGGACGCAAAACAAAATGGAGATAAAAGGTACAGCAGAGGGTAAGAGTAAAAGCGAATTAGAGTGAATGAATGAAGAGTGAATTACAAAGTGAACTGGGGGAGAAAGATGGTAGAGTGTAAGAGTGAATGAAAGGAGAGTGAGTTATAGAAGTGGGAGAGAAAGATGATAGAGTGTGAGTGTAAAGTTGTATGAGAGTGAATGAAGGAAGAGTGTGTTAAAAAGAGAAAGGTGTGCAAGACGGTACGACAGAGGGTAAGAGTGAATGAGAGTGAATGAAGGAAGAGTGAATTATAAAGAGGAGTGCCTTGGAGGGAGTGGGGGTCAATGGCACTCCAGCTCCAGCCTCAGGTGTTTGGCTCACACTCAAACCACCACACCAGCACTCATACCAGCACCACACCAGCACCACACCAGCTCACAGTCACACCAATACCACGAGCACCACACCAGCACACACACCAACACCACCACACCACCACACACATCACCAACACACAGCACCAAACCACCGGCACCACACCAGCATCACATCAGCATACACACACACGACCACCACCACACACCACCACCACACCAATACTCACACACACACACACACACACACACACACACACACACACACACACACACACACACACACACGCTAACCTAACCTAAACTCCTAGAAGAAAAAAGAATGCCTAGCCCACCAAGTTAGATACCGGTACTTTTGGCCGGAACCCACATCGCTACAGGAGCAAGGTACAGGTGGATCAGTTAATTAGAGGACAGGTGTAAGAATAGGGGGGACATATTCGGCCATCATCCACTCCTTTACTGACATTAAAGACGAAAATGACCAGTTGTTATTCCCTGAGTGGCATATATGTGGACTGTAAACCCCAACCATCTCTGTCTGTCTGTCTCTGTCTCTGTCTGTCTGTCTGTCTGTCTCTCTCTCTCTCTCTCTCTCTCTTTAAATGCCACATGAGGCTGTAGCGCGTCATCTCTTCGGGGAAAATGTCCAGTGGTATTTATGTGAGCAATAAACCCGAACCATCGCTCGGATGTAAACCATTTTTTAGACCACATCAGTTTTGCAGCGTCTGAACCCACTAGGAAAAATAATCAGCGGAAAATCTTAAAATATCTTCCCCCAAACTCCGGGTCTTTGTTTGGGTGACTGATGTGATTTTATCGTGCCTTTGCCGGGTACAGCTGGGGGCCGCGTTTGTCAAGGCTTCTATACTCTTTTCACTCTAGCTTGGTCTAAAATTGCCATCTCCGTCTTGAATGCTAGGACAGGAGATTAAGGCTTGAATTCCGTGCTAGTCACGAAGAGGTGCTAGAGTGTACAGCCGTAGTATACCGTATATTGTGTTATTCTGCTACTGCGATACGGGAAATAGGTTGCAAAGGGGCGAAAATCTAGGCCAAGCTAAGGTGAAAAGTATTTATAATCTATAGTGTGTGGGTGAAGCGTGAATAATTTTGTTTGGTCGTATCTTCACTTCAATTATACAGGTCTATAACAGTGAATTGTGATCATGAATAACTTTGTGTTGTCTTAGTCACCTTAAATATTCGAAACTTTATAGCAGTGAAGTGTTTCCGGGAATAATTTTGTTTTGTATTTTTCACCATAATATTCAGTCTTGCTTGGTTCAGTCGTGTGAGGGATTATTAAAAAGTAAAATTAAGCAATCTTACACGCACCTTAGGCTCAGGACTTAAATGCAAGAGTTAACCGACAGTCTTAGTCATTCATGTATGTGATAGGTCACCTCTGGAACTGTCATCCTCTGTCAGCATTTCCGCCTGCATATGACCTCCAGATTTTTAAAGGAGGTGGAGGAAGCCCATGAACATTGCTCCTGTGGTGGTATTCACAAGTATTATATTTTCAGCCGATTCCCCTTTGTAACTTATATTTTTATTAACACGAAGAACGAGAGATGTGGGAAAATTTTGCGTTCTTTCCTTAATTCTTCCTGCTCATATATACACTCATACGTACAGACAACATCAGTGGTACAGTTGGCAGGAAATAAAATAGGGAAGAAAGCAAATTAAATAGGGAAAGTGGACAAATAAAAAAGAAAAATAAAGACAGGGAAAAGAGCAAATAAAAAAACAGAGGGAAAGAGAAAATAAAAACCGTATTTAGGGAGACAAAATATGTTGATTGGGGAGACAAGGTAAGGATGAGAGAAGATAAAACAAAGCTCAGAAGAGAGAGAGAGAGAGAGAGAGAGAGAGATGGTCAACTGTGGCAGGTCATCATTATGAGGCTAATGTTTTCTCAGCGTGATGACTACGCTGTTCACACACACACACACACACACACACACACACACACACACACACACACACTACTGTATTTATCATCCAGTTATTCCTTGCCCCATCAGGATCACAGGGGCCCGGGGCTAGGCTACTTAATCCCGACATGTAAGGCGACGGTAACCACCCTCACTCGTCCCTGAGAGCAGTAAATCCCTCAGCCTCCCCAGGAAATTTTGAAAGTGTGGAGGAAAAGCAATCAGTAGACAGCTGCATTTGGAAACTTCACTTCCACGAGTAGTGAAAACATTAAAGGTCATTATCGTCATCATCATCATCATCATCATCATCATCATCATCATCCACGCCCTTTTTTCCCACCCAAGGATATGGAGAGGTACCGGTAAGTTAGAGATAAAAAGAAAAAATTAAAGTTGCAGCTAAACAGGACACATATTCCAGACACTGTTATTTTGTAAACTTGGTGGTCATTATTACACCTGTGGAATAAGGAAAGGTTAATATATGATCACGTATATGGTGGTTTTCGCCTTCGTTCTTTCTCGACAAAAACACAAGGGACGATATTGTAGGGGCCGCCATGTTGAATATTTGTTTATAACCAGCTGATCGTTGTCATGGTTACCGCGACGTCAGCACATCGAATCTTGCTATAGTCCTGCCTCCCTTCTCCTCTCTTCCACCCACCCCCTCCTTCCCCCCACCTACCCCAACTGCCCTCTCACACGCAACCACCTCGTTCTTTCGTTAACGACCCTCACAGGACAATTAGCTAACGGAAAGGTAGGTCAGGCTGGGTCGATCCATGTCAGATTAGGTTGGTTTAGTTTGTGTAAGTTTGGGTTGGGCTAAGGTAGGTTATTTTAGGTCAAGATGGGTTAAGTTTGTCCAGGTTAGAATATGATGTGTTAGGTTAGGCTATAGGTCAGGTTACCATTATCATCAAGATCTGCTCGTTTAACTCCATCGAAGTCATGTAAGGTAGCATAATTGGGTATGCTGTTCGGTTACGGTAGGTCATCATCATCATCATCATCATCATCATCATTATCATCATCATCATCACCATCAGGGTTGCTTGTCTGGTACCATCAAAGGTATCCAAGGTAAGCAATTCAGTGCTATAGGGTATTTAGTTTAGGTTAGATCGGGTTAGGTTAGGTTAACCTAGATTAAGTTAGGTTAAATCTGTAAAATTGTATTACTCCGAACTAGATTAAGCTGAAGCAGATTAATCCTTTCAGTTCGACTTCTTTTAAGTGTTACTACGTCCGGACAATTTATTCAACTTAGGAAATGCCTCTCGCTTCCAGGGAATTAATAAATCATGCATCTATCCTTCTGTGCCTTGTGCTCCAGTGGTTATAATATCCCATCTTAGTGACGTCCCTCCTTGGGCCAGGCCATTCAGTTCAGACTTGTAAGGCCACGGTGACCAGCCTTATTCATCCCTGAGTGGCATTATGTGGGCAGTTATCCCTTGTAATTCCTCGGATGTAAACTCTTGCGGACCCCATCAGTTCGGAGCCCCCTAACCCGCTAGACCACCAGGCGTTATTTCGTTACATGGTTACCACACTTACCACACAACACAGTACATGATTTCCTGGGCCTTAGACTCACCCGAGGGCAGCAGAATATCAAACGAGTGGAAAGGACAGTGGAAATTCCTGGTAAACAAAGGCGTGATGAAGCAGTCAACCTTCATCGCACGTAATATTTCCCAAGTCTATTTCCTACCCCACCACACATCACCACCTGGTAATTATTATGCGAATGACCTACACGGAAATACAACCAAGATTTCCCTGTTCGTCATGGCTTTGTCGTGTTCTCTATCCTGTTTGTTTATTCTGTTCGGGAAGGGCATCTGGTGGTGAAGATGTTGGTGAAGGCCGTATCTAATCCCTCCAGTTCTAAAAATCTCACCTAAGCAGTAAAAAAAAAAAATCGTCTAATGGTGGCAAGAATGAAAATAATGCATCCTCGGATTGAATGGATGAAGTGCCTGGCTATACTAGACTGAATTCAGACGATCCCCTAACCCGTGCACTGGTCTCTGGCACTTCAGTATTGTATTCCAGATGGCTAGACGATTTTATTCAGTTCAGACACACCACCACTCCTGTACTAGGAAAGAGAGAGAGAGAGAGAGAGTATTAGGAAAGAGAGAGAGAGTGTGTGTGTGTGCCTAGTTTTAACAATCAGTTCCCTGAGATCTAACATTCTTTCTCGCGAACGTGCCACACGCCTTTTTATTCCGTCGAAGTGTGCTTGTGAGGGGTGAGGCAGGTGGGGTGAGGCAGGGAGAGGTGAAAGTAAAGCAAACAGAAGTGAGGCGGGTCAGGGCAGGAAGCAAGAATGAGATTAGGATGAGGGTCAGTGCCAGTAGGAAGCACAGGTAGGGTGAGACAAATAAGAGAGCAGAAAGTGGAGTGCAGTTAGTGTGAGGCAGGAGAGGGGTTAGGGAGAGGCAGAAAATGAAGGATGAAGTGGATAGAGTTGAGTCAGTGTAAGGCAGAGGAGAAGTTTGGCTTTGGAATGGTATTATAGTTTGGTATGATTTGGTACGGTAGGCAAGAGTGGAAGAGATAACGCGAGACATCTAGGCTTTGAACAGTACCATAGTTTCTGATTATTCTCTATCCCTTCCACTGACCGTATGAAAGTCGTCGCCAGGGTGTCACAGCGAATGAATACCTAGTCCAGTGTTAAGTTAGCAGATGGAAACTTTGCCAGACTCCACGAGTAACGCAGTCATCAAGTGCCTCTCCTGTGCCATAACAAAGCTTCCAGCCACCACCTTAACATTGGAGACTAGATCACTGTTTGGTGGTTGGGGTAGAGGGTATGCAGAAAGTAGACTATATATCGCGAGTGTACAAGGAGAGCAAGTCGACAACCATTTTACACTGCATAACCCCCCCAATCACCCATTCTAAAAATAAGAACAAGTAAAGTATTCATAAATCTAGTAACCAGATGCGGGAATGAGATGTTTTTACCTACGTTTCTCACTCTTCCATGATTTTTTTTTTTTTTCCATGTATTCGAGTCTGGGCATAGCTTTGACAGTCCATTGCCAGAGGGCCAGCATTCTTCTTACGTCCCACACACCCTCACGTTACCACTCCGGTCTTCAGCATTCCCAGTAATACCAATGCACCAGTCCAGGTTGAGTCTGCCCTTGGATGTACCGGTATTTAGAATGGACAGTGGGTATTTCCGCAGAAGTGGTGACATGTGATGGTTTGTGGCATGCAGAATTTCTTGGAATCAGGGAACTAACTCTGCCTTCATCCTCATCGTCATTCTTGGTCAGCCTGTTTTTCCTGCTTCCACCCACACCGTCCTTCAGTACTTGATAAACAGCTCATCGCCCTCCCTCGATAGGCTATCTTGTCTTGGAGTAGGGACGGAAACACCCACGCAGACTCAAATGCCACATCTAATCAGCTGAGCAATATCAACAGTAGAGCAATTCCTATTTATACATATCTTACCAATAACACTCAAAAATAATCTCCCAAATTTATCCTCCATTGATAAGGCTGCCAGTAGGCGAGGCGGAAACACACATCCCCGGTACTGACGTCACTGGGGCTGCGTGGCACTGTTTACATTTAATCAGGTGAGTGGTGTCAATTAACAGACCACCACTATACTCTGTCCACTTTAACATGACCTGATATAGCCATTTCTCCTCTTGAATGGTGAGGTGTAACAAGAAAATAGGAATGTAATGCTGGTCACAAAGAAGTGTTACGGAAGCGATGTAGAAGTGTAACATTAGCCTAATCTGTCGCTGACGTAAGGGAAATAAGCTACAAAAGGACGAAATTTCCCCGCCAGTTAACACCTTCAGTGCGATGACGTCAGGATATAACCCCTTCAATCCAATGACATATTTAATTTATCCTGGCTAGTTTCAGACACTTTCATCCAAGGCCTCGTAGTGAAGGGGTTGGTGAAAGCTGTAACTGACATCTCCAGCTCGAAAATTCTCTCCTTAGTTAATAAAATCACATAGAGGCGTAAAAATTTAATAAAGAATAAAGATTACGTTATCTGCTATAATTATTTCACCTTAACTTGGCCCAGATTTTCGTCCTTTTGCTGCTTCTTTCCCGTACATCAGTGGCAGAAAAAATACTATGGTTTTATATCTTCTCCATAGGACTTCTTTGTGACTAGCATCATACGCGAATGCTGATCTCTTGTTTAGAACTCAGCATTCAAGATGGAAAGATGGCAGTTTTAAGCATAGAGCGAACACACACACACACACACACACACACACACACACACACACACACACACACACACACACACACACACACACACAGACGGTGTCAAAAATACTATCTCTCCGCCTTGCTAAAGGCGTGCGATGAAAATAAATTCACGTTAGCTTTAGTGGGGTCAGTCGTTCTTTTCATGCTTGTAATTTCTTCAGATGTGAGGGCTACAATTAATGTCAGATCCACCCTAATTATTAGGCCCCTGGTGGTCTAGTGGTACAAGGCCTCGGTTGGAGGAAACAGAAAGATAGACGCACGCATTCTGAGCGAGGGAGCAACCTTTGACCTTGCATAGGTTCAGATACCCGAGAGTTGACTGGAGGAGTTTCGATCTTGTTAATGCCACGAGGAGGAGTAGGCTGGTTGTCTACTCAGCCTCTTCAGTACGATGTCATTTTTCTTTTCATTTATGGTATCCTCTGAGTGTTTTATTCAGCTCAGGAGGGAGAAATTTGGCTGTGAAGGAATTACTGGAGACTGTTTCAACACCCCGTTCACTGCAAATGGTTCCTCCTTAGCTTAAAATCGTCTGGAGGTGGCTGGAGTGAAGGGGTTAAAAGTACTGAACTGTCCTAGCCTAGCCTGGAGCCCCAACACCTCGTAATTCGGGTGCTGGGGGGGCCTTCATGTGGTGGCACTTAACTGATCAAGTACTGCAGTTGCCCGATAATACAACGTCCCTCAGTTTCCCAATATCCCTCTAAAGGACGAAGGTGGACTGCAAGAGAAAATATCCTTCAGTCTCCCCTTTGCCCTAAAGAAGGATGCTGGGCCGCGAAAAGGGCAAGTTCATCCTGCTGTCCACTGGGTTCACTTTCAAATGAGGCTGGTGGGGTGGGGAGGTTTCGGCAACAGTGGAACCCGGCGTCAAATGCCACAAAAACTGGTACATTTCAAGGCAGCTCAAATATCATCGCCCGTTACTCAGCCAAGGGACTTTCTCACTCATCTACCTGTGTTGTCTTTCCTGTTTCCGCATCTCGTACGGGTCAGGCTCTGGGACAAAGTACTCTGACTCATCTAGGTATGTCTGTCCCTCTGTTTCCGCATCTCGTACCGGTCAGACTCTAGGACAAAGTTGTTTCCTTACTTTAACTCATCTACTTGTGCGTCTGTCCTTCTGTTTCCTCATCTCGGGCCGGTCAGACTCCTCGACAAAGTTGTTTCCTTACTCTGACTCATCTACCTATGTCTATCTATCTTCCGTTTCCGCATCTCGCGCTGGTTAGACCCTGGGACCGAGTTGTTTTCCCTCCTTGTCCCTGTATACCCAGCACTGCAATTAGGGACCAACATTAAACCAACTCCTGCGGGTTATATTCTTAGGGAAGATTGTGACTTAGCAAAAATGGTCTGCCTTACTGATCTCCGTGCAGTTGATAGGTTCTGGTTTGCCTGACTCCTGTGTTGTATATGCGCTTCTTGTTTTTTTTTTTTTTTTTTTTTTTAGGGGGGGGGCATTAATTTACAACTATTCCTACCGCCACTTTTTTTCTTCCCCAGTGAAACCTGTCGTAGTGAAGGGGTATGCTTTAATATCCGAGCGAGCGAAACGAGCGAGAACACCATCATCGAGCGAAGTTGTATTTGGGGCAAGACCTGTGGCAATGTTTGGGCTGTGGTGGGAATGGGGTTAGAACAGAGGTGGGGATATGTAGGTTAATGAACGGGTCAATGTCCAGGAGTATAAACTGCCTGATTGGTCTGTGTAAATGTGTATCAAGGCTGCTTTACATTTGCTTGACTCTCTCATGCTTCGGACAACTCTGGCACTCTATCCCAACTAGCACCAGACGATTTTACTCAGCTGGGAGTGAGTCATAGGAGCCTTAAACTCTCTAATGCTATGAACAACTCTAGCATTCTATTCCAGTTCTGCACCACCTAACGCCAGACGATTTTATTCAGCTAAGAGTGAGTAACAGGAGCCTTAAACTCTCTCATGCTACGAACAACTCTAGCAATTTACCTCAACTAACGCCAGAGGTTTTTATTCAGCTGGGAGGGAGTCTTAGGAGCCTTAAACTCTCTGATGCTACGGACAGCTCTAGCTATTCACACCATGAGTGACGATTTTAATAACCAGGGATTGGAGTCATAGGATCCTTAGTGTTAATACGGGTATCACTACCCCCTCATGGTCGAGATAAGTCTAGTATTTTAACCAGCTAACCCCAGACGATTTTCTTCAGCTGAGAGTACGAGTAAGTCATACGAGCTCGAGGGTGTTAATTGCACTGTAAGGACTGTATTGAAATCATCCTTGGAAGGTGGTTGTTTGGCGGTTCTCAGTTTTGTTTTCCTTCCTTTTTTTCCTTCTTTTTTTTTGTGTGTGTGTGAAGGTATGGTTCATTCACCTTAACCTGACCCAGATTTGTGTCCTTTTGTAGTTTATTTCAAGTAGCTCAGTGGCCGAAATAGTGTTACGCCACTACATCCGTTCCACTGGACTTCTTTGTGACTAGTATCACATTCAAGCGTCACTGGCGTTATAACTCAGCACTCAAGATGTAGATATGGTACAGTAATTTTAGATAAAGCTAGAGTAAAAGGAGTACAGTGCTGTAGTCCAGTCATTTTTAGTTGGCCTAGATTTCCGTCCTTTTGCAGCTTATTTCACGTACGGTAGCTCAGTGGCAGAAAAAGACGCTACTACGGCTGCACATCCTTTCCACAGCGCTTCTTCGTGACTAGCACGATATGCTAGTATTAATTTATTGTTACAGCTCAGCATTCTAGGGAGGGAGATGACAATTTTAGGCCAAGTGAAAGTGAACAAGGTACAGTATAATGGCAGTGATAACAAGACGCGATTGTTAATTTTGATAATTGTGTACTGTCATTTATTGCTATTGAGGATGATAGAAACGATGATAATTAGCAGGAACTTAGGCTGATACTTCCCTCTTTTTGTGGTCCGAATTTATGTCGGTTGTGGAAAGCCCCTTAATACCATTTCCTCAGCGATTTGTTTTGTTTATTCCACCTTACTGACCTCGTCTGTGTTACATAATTATATCCTTCCAGTATCGCCAAACTCAGCATAAATAACGTACGAAAGGATATTAACCAGCCATATCCAAAAATCAATCGCCAAAGGAAAGGTGTTAGGGAGTTTCCTTAACTGACGAGAATACGATACCATGTGATACCAATATGAAGTACACACACACACACACACACACACACACACACACACACACACACACACACACACACACACACACACACACACAAACTGTGGGCAGGAAGGATACTTGTTGATGGTAGAATGCGAAACAGGGAAGGCAGGAGGACAATGCAGGAAGGGAATTGTCGGTGAACTTTAGTGTGTGGCTGTACAGTTAATCATTCTTTGCCTTGATGTCAGTTGGCGTGAATGTAGCGATGATAACGAGGATAACTAACTCCTGGAGACGGACGCCTACACGTGGTGGCAATAGTATGACTCGCCCAGCTATACAAACGTCTCTCACCTCTCTCCCTATCCCCAGAAAGGAGGATGGTGGACTGCAGAATAGGGCAACATCATGGAGTCAACTGGATTCACGTTTCAGATGAACCTGGGGCAACGAAAACTTATACTACTACTACTACTGGCCCCTCCATTACGATATCCTGTTTTATATTCTATTCTTGCTACCAGACGATTTAATTCAACCTGGATAAGACCTCTAGCAGTGTAAAAGGGTTAACGAAGGCTGTACAGTATCTAACCCCCTACCATTTGAAAATTCTCTCCAGTCATGAATAACAATGACGCAGAGATATCGAGAATAAATAGGTAAATAAGTAAAAATTAAACAAACTTTATACCTGACCCGTTCCATTCATAACCTCTCTCCCATCTTCAGTAAGTCTCATAAAGGCAACGATAATAAATAATAAGTAAATAAATAAATGGTATCTGTAATCCCTGCCACTTGAAGCTTCTGTCCTTAATAACAACCATGCAGTGATAACAGGAACGAAGTACAAATAACAGGACTGAAGTGTAAAACCAGGTCATTGTGTGGGAGGTGACTGGGGTGGGGTAGTCTTCTTTTTTTTTTCCCCTTTTGTTCTTAATTTAATCACACGTACATTACTAGGTTATCACTTTCTCGACCCTGTGCCACATTTACAATTGTTGCTGTACCACGTCTGACCTGGCCTGGCTGCCGATTTGTTGTGTGTATTGTATTTTGCAGGTTTTTCGTTTTACCCAGGAAAGTGTAGGTGTAGGTTAGGTTTGTTTTGTTAGTATCAGATTAGGTTAGTTTGCTGTACTGGTCTTTCTCTAGCTTGACCTAAAATTACCATCACTCCATCATGACTGCTGAGTTGTGACAGTAATTAACACGAGGTTATAGTGCTAATAATGAAGAAGTGCACGGGAAGGGATGGGGGGCCGTAGTATTGTCCATTTTTTGTCAGTTAGTTTGGTAAGTAAGATGCAAGATAGCGAAAATCTAGGCCAAGTTAAGGTAAAAAGGGTAGAGTCATTTAGGCAAATCTTTTAAGTTAGGATAAGTTATGTTAGGGTAAAAAAATAAAATAAAATACAGGAATAGTGATTATCCGGGGAAAATCAAACGTCTGCAAAAAAAAATGTTATACAGAACGGAAATCTGCGACCCAGCCAAGATCCGTGCCCCCCTTTTAGCTCAGGGGATTGCCAGGTGTAGCCAGAGTAGAGTTGATTAGACTATTTCATTCTCTATAACTAGGCGGAGATTTTCGTCCTTTTGTAGCCTGTTTCCCGTTGCTCAGTGGCAGAATAATGCTACGGCCCTGTATGCTTTGGTAGCACTTCTTCGTGACTAGGGCCAAATTCTTGTGTTAATCTTACTGTTCAGGTTTCAAGATGGAGACACTGATTTTACTCCTAATTACAGTAAACAGACTATGCAAACCTATCTATCTATCTATCAAAAATTTTTCTATTTTATTTTTAGCTTGCTGTAGTGTCCTAGACCGTATTCTTGTTGGGTAAGGAAGCTCCCTGACACCTCTTCCTTAGCGATTCATTTTTGGATACGGCTTGTTAATATCCTTTTGTACGTTTTTCATGCAGAATATGGCGATATTGGAAGGATTTATGCAACACAGAACAGAACAGTAAGGTGTAATAAAGAAAATAAATCGTTTAGGAAAAGGTGTTAGGGAGCGTCCTCAACCGACAGTTCCGTCACATTAAAAAGAAAAAAGACAATAGTAACCAAGGAGACCCATTTTTGCCTCGGAAGTAAGTCTCATGAAATTTAATAGAACTCCGACTTAGTGTTCAAGGTGCTCAAGTGGCCCAGTTCCGTCAGGTGAAAACAGACTATAGAATCATCACTGTTATTATCACCGTCTTCTGAGGTAAAAAATTATCAGTGACCACCCACACCACAGTAGACAGACACAAATAGATAGATTGGTAAGTAGATTAGTTAGATACTGTATATAAATGGGATAGATAGACACAGACAGAAGTAGGCGCGCACACACACACACACACACACACACACACACACACACACACACACACACACACACACACACACACTTCCCAGGAGTTATCTCATAGAAAGATTGAGGTGGAAAAATATTATCATTATATTATCATTATCTTGTACAACTCACCCGCCACCACGACACTACTACCACCTCCACCACCACCACCACCACCACTACCAACAACAACAACAACAACCTCATCACCACCATCAGCAGCAACATGACCACCACCAACAACAACAACAACCTAACACAACCATCATCATCATCATCATCATCATCATCATCATCATCATCACCACCAGCATCATCAGTAACAGCAACAAAACAATAACAATGACCACCACACAGTTATCCCCAGTTCGCCACGAGCCTGATAAAAAACAAACTTTACTGATTTTCCACACACACCCGCTATTACCAGTGCACTAGTCATACCATGTGCCCAGTATGGTCGGTGGGTGTTAGCGCCGAAGTGTTTGACATGTGAAAGTGTGTGGCACGTAGGACTGCTGGAGCTGAGGAAAAATACACACACACACACACACACACACACACACACACACACACACACACACACACAAGCCTAATAGATACATGTGTCCGAGAAGAGGATGTTATAAAGCCTGAAACACCAGCGCAAAAGATACATAATGGCCGAGGAAGCTGATCATTTCCATAACTCTCGAGCCACAGTGATGTGATACTTTTTGTTTATTTATTTATTTATTTGAGGGATGTACAGTCAGATTCAAAAGTCAGTTCTCCTCCCCTGCTTCTCTCATTATTGGGGTTATATATCTGAATGTGACGTAGTGGACAAAGATGCATATTCCACAAATCAAATGACAGTATGCACCTCAGTTCACTACGTCATGAGAGGCAGGAAACACGAGCGAACTTTTGCATCTGGCTGTACCTGCGACTCTATGTTATCTGAAGTAGGCAGAGGAAGAGAGACATGATAAAACAACTGATACGACAGAATACAGTAATAAGTTGCATATCAGTAACAGACGGAACCTCTCCCTTGCGTGTTATCACTTCACACTACACTTCAGACTTTTCACAATGATCTATTACCGTGCGAATAATCAGGATTCCGTGGGCTTGATTGGTGAGTGAATGACTGTGTGGCCCATCTCATTAGGCATGCTGCTGATGAGTTTCTCTGTCTGTCTGTCTGTCTGTCTCTCTCTCTCTCTCTCTCTCTCTCTCTCTCTAGCGCGCGCGCGCGTTAATTTTCAGAATGGTGACCAGCGCAAGAAAATAACATTGTGACCTTACACATAAAACTTCATATTAATATTTTTTTTTTTTCGGTGGTGGGATATGGTGGGGGTCTTTTATTATTTAGGCGGTAGTTTCTTTATTAAATAGAGGGCGGTGGTCTTGAAGGAGGGGGGGCAGTGTCTTGGAAATTTTACCGAAAGTTGTGAGGAGCCATGTTTGAGAGAGAGAGAGAGAGAGAGAATCACGTACAGTACACCCAAGCCCCACAAATAACTGCATACAACACCCTCATCTCAAAAACACATAAGAGGTGCTAAAAGGTGTACACTTTGTCAGATGTGCTGTATTGTACTCTCGTGGCAGGGTAACTTTAGTAATGTACCACGTCAGAGGTTCCCATTTGAAGTACATATGTCTCCTTGAATGTACAGAACTAACATCATTACCACCACTAGCCCATCAAGACAATGCACCACCACCACCACACTACATACCACACCAAGGCACCGCTCTTTCACCACCACAACACCACACCATCATCACACCACACGAGACACTACACTATCACCACCACCACACCAGTAAGTTTACTGCCACCATCATCACATTAAATTCACCACCACCACCACCACACTAAGTTCACCACCACCATCACACTAAGTTTACTGCCACCACCACACCACTAAGTTCGCCGCCACCACCACACCATTAAGTTCACCACTACCACCACCATGACCACCACATAAAACAATGCGCTATCATCACCACAGCACACACTAACCACCACTACGACCATCACACAAGACAGTGCACTATCACCACCACCACATTACCTACCACTACCACACCAAGGCATCGCTCTGTCACCATCACAACACACCACTCACCACCACTACCACCACACAAGACTGCACTACTACCACCACAACACAACAGTTACCCTCACCACCACACTACACTCACAACCACCACACTGCACTCACCACCACCACACAAAACGTGCACTGCTACCACCACCACCACTGGAACACTACACTTGCCACCACCCCACACTATACTCACCACCGCCACAGCACTACGCTCTCCACCACCGCCACCACCACAATACTGCACTCACCACCACCACCATGATCGCAAGAAGAATCACCACCACCACCACAATACTATCACAAGAAAAATCACCACCACCACCACACAAGCCAAATCACCACATTACACACCACCACCACAACCACAGAAGACTGCACTATCACCACACTACACCACCACCACAACCACACAAGACTGCAGTATCACCACCACTACCACCATCTGTCACCACTGATATACCACTTCCGTCACCACCACGTCACACCACCATTGCAAACATAGCTAACACCACCTCCACCACACCACACCACACCACACCACACCACTAAGCAGCCTTGAAATCCATAACAAGGTAGGCTCCCGGACGTAGCCAGTGGTTGAACAGGTAGTGGGGTAGGTGGGAGCAGACGGGGGGGGGGAGACACAGGGGTAGGCGGGGGAAGGGGAATTGGGATTATGATAGCAGTGGGTGTACTGTGGGTGGGTTTAATGAAGTGGGGAGGGGGTGTAGGTGGGCGGACCGAGGAGCGGAAGAGGGATATAAAGTGTAGGTGGAGGAGGGAGGAGGAATGTGGAGATAAGTAGAAAATTTTAGTAGTGTGTGATGGTGGGTATAATGAAGTGGGTTGGGGTGTAGGGGAGAGAGTGAAAGAGAGAGAGAGAGAAATGGAGAACTGAATTCCCCGAGCTAGGAAACTAAGGCCACATAGCCCCGCTAGGGTTACAGGAGGGAGCTACCCCTCCCGACAACGGTAGCCCGGGCGAGGCTCGAACTTGCGACCTCCCGATCACAAGCTCAGCGCGCTACCACTGTGCTACCGCGCCCCCCAGAGAGAGAGAGAGAGACTGTAGGCGCAGGAGGGGTGTTAGTGGGGGTAGGGGAAAGGGGGATGCACAAGTATATGTGGTGAATTCTGTTCTCTTTTCTTCATTCTGACATAAAATTGCCATCTTACCATCTTGAAAGCCGATCTATAACAATACGAGTAGATTAACACTAGATGATGATGGATGATTGTGATGATGATGATGAAGAATTGTAACATTAGATTGTTATTAATTATGATATTTAATGAGTTTATCAAATTCCGACCTCAAGCTAACAAGCCCCTCCCAAGGAAGAACTATCCCGCTTCACCCACAGGCATATGACGACACACGCCTTCCCATACCACCACTTAAGAACTAGTACCGTCAGGACTACTTCGTGCTGCCCTGGTGTGATGGTATTGCCGTGTGTGTGTGTGTGTGTGTGTGTGTGTGTGTGTGTGTGTGTGTGTTTATTACGTGCTGGTCCTCCGTGTGAGTGAAAGATGAACTGGTTTAAGAGTATTTAAAACCTGGAGAAAATGGGATTTGATCTCGCCCTTTTACGGTGAAATTATGTGGTAGGGTAGGTGATGGCGGTGGTGGTGATGTAGGTGAGTAGAGGTGTATACAGTATATTGTTGTTGTTGGTGGTGGTGGTGGTGATGATGATGATGTAGGTGAGTAAGGTTATATATATTGTTGTTGTTGTCGGTAGTGGTGGTGGTGGTGGTGGTGGTGGTGATGATGATGTAGGTGAGTAAGGTTATATATATTGTTGTTGTTGATGGTGGTGGTGGTGGTGGTGGTGGTGGTGGTGGTGATGATGATGTAGGTGAGTAAGGTTATATATATTGTTGTTGTTGTTGATGGTGGTGGTGGTGGTGGTGGTGGTGGTGGTGGTTGTGTAGGTAAGGGTGTTTGAGTGTTGTTGCTGGTGGAGGTAGTACAAAGGATAGCAAAGAGCAACAAATTTCGTAGGTTCATGGCTGTTTAGTACAGGGAATAAAGGGTATAACTAACAAAACCATTCTATCAGCTAAAAACAAGAACAGAAAAGCTGGGTGTGTGTGTTGTTGGTGGCGGTGGTGATGGTAAGGGTGTAGGTGGTGGTGGTGGGTGGGAGGGTAGGTGGGGAGATGAATGGGATCAGTTTGAATATAATAGTGGCTGTGGGAGGGGTAGGGGCGTTGGGAGTTGGTAGGAGGGAGGGAGGGTGAAAGGGAGGAGGGGATAGGAAAGGGGGGAGTACCTGAGACAAAGGGAGGGAGGAGAGAGGCATGGAAGGAGGATGAGGTAGCTATGGAGGGAGGGAGGGAGGTTCAGAATTTGTCATAATAATGATGATGATGCTAGTAATAATAATAATAATAATAATAATAATAATAATAATATTATTATTATTATTATTATTATTATTATAGTTTTTAGAATGAGAGAGAGAGAGAACAGTGGGGGGTAGGCGTATTGAAGGAAGATGAGAGGAAAGATAAGGAAAGTGGGAGAGATGGAGGGAAAGGAGGCAGAGATAAGGGAGGAAGGGAGGGAGGCAAAGGAGACAAATCTAGCGAGCATTGGCAACCCTCCACCAAGGCCAGTGTTCATTACCATTAACTTTCGCTCAATCTCCGTCAATTTTTGGCTTTGTTTTCAGCAGTCCAGCCCAAATTCCAGTACTTATCGTCTCCCTCTTCCCATAGAACCACTTAATGAAAGGGAGAAGGGAAGGTTAATTAAGGGGGAACGAAGCTATTTGGAAAGGGGGTGATATTATTGGCCTGTGTTTGTTTTCGAGGTGTTTAATTATTTCAGAATTGTTCACTCACTCGCAAAGGTTAAGGTTGGATTTTTTGTTTTTCACCCCGTGTCATCCCCCCCCTCCCTTCCCCTCCCCACTCCTCCATCCCTGTTCTTCCTCTTCCTTTAGGTACTTTATACGTAGCGTGTGTGTGTGTGTGTGTGTGTGTGTGTGTGTGTGTGTGTGTGTGTTAAAATGTACAGTACACAGTTTGTTTTTCGTGTTAAAATGTATACATTTGGTGTTTTTCCTGTTAAAATGTATACTTTTGTGTTTTTTCTGTTATAATGTGTACTTCTGTGTGTTTTTCGTGTTAAAATCTACTTTTTGTGTTTATCTTGTGTTAAAATGTATACTTTTGGCTTTTTTTCCTTCCTCAATTGCCCCTCCTCCCCTTCCCTCCTTCCCATTTTCGCTCTTCGGTTACATCCTTTACTCATAGATCTTTTTTATTTTCCAAAGCTGACGAGCTGCGCAGTACTCTCCCTCCCTCCCTCCCTCCCTCTCTCTCTCTCTCTCTCTCTCAGGTACTGGTAAAATCTTCTGTTTAAATATTTTTTTTCTGTGTAGCGTTTCATTAACTTGGCATTTAATACATCGGCTGGAAATTGCTTACGTCTGATGGTGAGAGAGAGAGAGAGAGAGAGAGAGAGAGAGAGAGAGAGAGAGAGAGAGAGAGACTGGCACCAAAAATATACTAGGAAAAACTGTCGTAATTACTCTTCAGCCCGATGACGCCATTTAGTTAGCCACCTTAGACGATTTAATCTAGCTTCTTTATTGATTTTTTATTTTATTTATTTATTTATTTTTTGCATTAGCTTGTCAAAATGGCCGGGTTGGATATAGCTTAACACCCAGAATCTTATTTTTGTATTTTTTCTTGTTCCCAGACGATTTTTTTTGTTTAATTATTCCTTTTTATTTGGATATTCTTCGTTCTGAACCTGTTTCCCGTAGCTCAGTGGCAGGATAAGACAGTACTACGGCTCTACACCCATTTTACACTTCTTTGTGACTAGCATCATAGTGTTAATCTATTGGGACTAAAAATGCTAGATGGAGACGGCTATTTTACGCCTAGTTAAAGTGAACGGGGTGTAGGTTTGGAGACCCGTGATAGTGAAAGGGATAAGGAAGGCAATATTTCTCCTGTCTCTCCTAAGTTGATATTGGAGACAGCAACGATGATGTGAAAGATACGTCATTGGAGTGAAGGGGTTGATTAATTCCTTCACTGCTTCCCTGGTAAGCTGAATAAAATCGTCTGCAATCAGGAAGAATGAAGAAAATGCGTTATGGGACTGAAAGGGTTAAGGGGTATCATTATATTCAAACTGCTAATTAACTCTCTCTCTCTCTCTCTCTCTCTCTCTCTCTCTCTCTCTCTCTCTCTCTCTTTCCTTGTCTCCTTCGGCTTTCTTTCCTCCCTTTAGCTTTTCTATTTTCTCCCTCTTTAGCTTTCCTCTTTCCTCTCAACATATCTTTTTCCTTCTCATCGTTCCTTTTTTTCCCTTCCATCTCTTCTTCCCATTCCCACATCCATTTATCCATCCTTCCTTTCCCTCTTCCCCTTCCTCCCCAGCTGTTTCTCTCTCTCTCTCTCTCTCTCTCTCTCTCTCTCTCTCTCTCTCTTTTAATATCGTGGGTTTAGTAGGAAGAGAAACATGAGGCTGGAAGTGAGATGGGGCAGTGGAGTTAAAAGGAAATTTGAAGTGAAGGTATATGGTTTAGATTAAGTGTATTTGATGTAGTTTAATTAATCGGTTTATATCTGTGGCATCTTGCTTATACATCATCTATAAGTTGATTGGGGGTGTGCTGTTTAGTTGGTATATCCCTATCCTATTCCTCCTTCCCTCCCTTCCTACACCTTCCTCTTCCTTCTCCCTTTCCTTTCCTCCTTCCCTCCCTTCCTACACCTTCCTCTTCCTTCTCCCTTTCCTTTCCTCCTTCCCTCCCTTCCTACACCTTCCTCTTCCTTCTCCCTTTCCTTTCCCTTCCTACACCCTCTTCCTCCTCTTCGCCTCCCTTCCTCCACCCTCCTCATTCTCCCCTTCCTCTCCCTTCCATCACCCTCCACCTCCCCTTCCTCTCCCTTCCATCACCCTCCTCCTTCTCCCCTTCCTCCACTCTCCTCCTTCTTCTCTTCCTCCACCTTTCTCCTTCTCCCCCTTCCTCCATCCTCTTCCTCCACTTCTTTCACCCCCTTTTCGTACCTCACTCCCTCTTCCCGCTCCCTCTCTCCTCTCCGCTTTCTATTTTCTCCTTCCTCCCCAAGTTCTTCATTAGTCTCCCCTTCCATCATCCCTCTCCCCCTGCTTCTTCTCTCCCTCCCCCCATTTTTTTAAATCCAGCTTTCTATCCCTCCCTTTCTCCACATATTTCCCACTCCTTCTCTCTTCCTCCCTCCCTTTCCCTCTCTCTCTTTCCCTCCTTTTCTTGCATTCTTCTTTCATCCACTTCCCTCCCTCTCCCTCTCTGCTGTACTTTCCGATTCTTTGGTTTCTTCCTTTCTTCATTATTTCTCCTCATCCCTTCTTTCTTCCTCTCTCTCTTTACCTTCCTCTCTTCCTCCTCCTCCCTCCTTTATCATTATTATTACATAGTTTCTTCGTTAATTACACATTATTATTATTATGTTATTATTATTATTATTATTATTATTATTATTTTCTTCCCTTTTTCACCCTCCTTCGGATTCTTCCTCTTCTCCTCCCCTCTCTCTCTCTCTCTCTCTCTCTCTCTCTCGCGTCTAATTCTGGTGAGTGATTTAGGTGGTTAGTGATGGCGATCAGGGTTTGTTTAGGGAGAAGTATACAGAGTGAGAACAAAGGGGTGAGAGAGAGAGAGAGAGAGAGAGAGAGAGAGAGAGAGAGAGAGAGAATGAGAAATTAAGAATATGACAAAGTACCGGTACTTAAACTATTTTCTTAGAATTAGTTGTTTTTTTTCCTAATTAAGAGTGAACTATGAATTAATTAATCTTATAAAAAAAACAGTTAAAGGGCCGAAATATTGACTTTTCCCAATGACCTTTACCTTTAACATTCTCGTTGAATAATTGTATCCTCTCCTGACCCTCAACCGTTCCACCAAAATTAGTGCAAATCGAATCAGTTTTTTAGTTGACCTTGCCTTGACCTATGACCCTTGACCTTTTTCGATGTAATCACTTGTGGGTCACGGTTATTATGCTAAATTTGTCTCTGTTCTCTAATTTTTCCATATTCTTTCCAACACACACACACACACACACACACACACACACACACACACGCAGAGAGAGAGAGAGAGAGAGAGCGATAAACAAATCAACCCGGCCAAACGCATGACTCACTCGCGCTAAATATACAGAAAAATGAAGCAAGAATAAAGAAAATGAAAACGAGTAAAGAAAGTGAAAAAAAAAAGAAAGGGTAGCTCATTATCGAAGGGGTGATGGGAAAGTAAATGTTTCTTCTTATCAAGGCCTCTCTCTCTCTCTCTCTCTCTCTCTCTCTCTCTCTCTCTCTCTCTCTCTCTCTCTCTCCTCAAAACGTGTGACTGGAGGAAAAGTGAGAGGGGTGGAGAAATGTCACACGTCCGAAGGGAGAGAGAGAGAGAGAGAGAGAGAGAGAGAGGCTGATTAAGATAAGCAGAAATCTTTCCTTTTCACATCACTGTCGATAATAAACCCTTCCTTTTTTTTTTTTTTTTTTTTTTTTTAGTTTCTTCAGCTCTCTTTTTTTCATTTTTGCCGTAATTTTTAGTATTTACGTATTTTCATTACACCCTCCCTCTGTTATACTTTTTTTTTTTTTTCGCCATAAATACTCGTGACATCATTCAGTAGTTTTTATTTTTTCCATACTGTATAAGAGAATAAGCCTACGTGACACCTTCCGTAATCTGTCCCTGCTCCCTCACACATGCCCTTTCTCGGGATCAATAAATGCCGTAAATATCTTGCAGTCCTTATGCTCTCTCCACTCTCTAGCTTTGGCCGGGTATGTACTTGGGCAAATGCTTACTGGAGCGGGTAGGTTCAGGCGGAAGTTTTGTATTACTTATCCATACTATAGTCCTTTTAACTTAACTTGGCCCAGGTTTTTGCCCTTTTGCAGCATTTTACGTAGTTCAGTGGCAGAGCGAGCGAGCGAGAGAGAGAGAATGTTACGGATTTGCAACCTTTCGATAGCACATCCTGATTAAGACCATGCTCTGGTGTTAATCTCTTATCACAGCTCAGCATTAAATTTTCAGTGATGACAATTTTAGGCCAGCTTAGATTTAAAGGAGTATAGGGGCCCCACTGGACGCGGATGGGTGCGGGCAAGAAGTTTATGGGATACAGTACAATGATGCAGAATTCCCGACCACGCCAGCAAGCATTTGATTTTGGCGAGGGATACGACGCAAGATCACCTCCTAGATAAATGAATAATGAATAAATAATAAGTAGAAATGGAAACGCCTTTTTGTGTTTTGTCGAGGCCAGCCCTCACAGGAAGCGGTGTCAGGTAATAAAATGACAAACAGTTCTTCATCAATATCACCATCACTATCACCGTTGTACTGTACAAACAGCTCATCATCAATATCACCATCATTATCATCGTCATACAAACAGCTCATCATCAATATCACCATCACTATCATCGTCATACAAACAGCTCATCATCAATATCACCATCATTATCATCGTCATACAAACAGCTCATCATCAATATCAATATCATCGTCATACAGACTGCTCATCATCAATATCACCATCATTATCATCGTCATACAAACAGCTCATCATCAATATCACCATCACTATCATCTCGTCATCCCAGCTGTGTTTTATTCTGACACGTGGATTGGGAGGGTCACCTAAACAGGAAGGGTAAAGCACAAAAATGTAACTACCAATAGACTCGCGGTACTCAATGAAATGGGCCACACATCCGTTCATTCAACCCTTCAGAATACTGGCACCACACACACACACACACACACACACACACACACACACACACACACACACACACACACAAGCTTCATACCTTTGGTTTTAAGAACATTCCCTAAACTGCCAAGCTAAAAAAAAAAAAAAAAAATCGTAAACTCTAGTAACGTACTGTATATATAGTTTAAAATACCTAGTACAAGGTGGATTAACATATCCGGTACATGGGTACTGATAAACAGACATACAGTAAAGACACAGATAAATATACTATATATATATATATATATATATATATATATATATATATATATATATATATATATATATATATACACACACAAAGTAGGAGGGACATCAATAATAATACAGAGACAGGTACGGGTGCATAAATAACTGTAAACGACAAACAAACAACACTTTTGTGGCAAATCACTACACATACGGCATTCATTCTGTTCATACTTATTTCTCTCTGCAGTGTTGGACAATCACGTGTTCAATTGTTGATGCTCACGGACTTTCCTCCCTGATACTCGTTGAGGCAGGGTTATGCCTCCCGTTAGAATCTTATCGAGGAAGATCTGTCAGTTGTACCAAGCCGGATTAAACTAGCCGACTACCTCTCACACACACACGTGGTGGACGGACATACCCTGTATAATAACTCCAATGTCAGCACAGACGGGTGATGGAGAAGGATGCCTTCACCTGCTGGCACTGATATAGCTGGGTGGCTATATTGCCTGGTTATACAAATGTCCCTCATTTTCCTCCCGATCCCTCAAAGAAGGATGGAGGACTGCAGTAGAGTAATTTTAGCCTACAGTCCACTGGGTTCACGTTCAGATGAGCTGAGTTTTATAATTACTTATACTACTTAGTAAGCACATAGGCCTACTCCTGCATCTGATTACCCACCCTCCCGCCATCTCCTTGTTACACACACACACACACACACACACACACACACACACACACACACACACACACACACAACTTTCCGATCTCACAGCACCCTTGTACCATGTTGTGTGTTGTAACCTATCAGTAATATACACACTACTACTATACTGCTGAGCCTGTTAGTGTTCTGTGTGTGGTATAATAATATATTCCCTCTACCTCTACAAATTACTATATTAGAGTGTGGCCTTTGAGATACGGCCTTGGAATCGTTACTGTATATGGTTATGGAAGCTCCTGATTAACTCCTAAGCGATTTATTTTGTCTGTCACATGTTACCTTCCTTCTTTGTGTTGTAAAAGGCATGTAATATCGTCCTACTCTTTATGATAAATGTACAGAGGGATATTAACCAGCCCTGGACGTGGGAGGCTGTTTAATATCTTTTCCATATTAGTTTATATCTGTATATGGCGTCGGGAATACTGCCTTTTGTGTGGTTAAGATGTAGTGTAAATAAAGCACAGGAGAATAGTAAGTTAGATTATGCACTTAAACCCTTCATTACGATCGTACCTCATTATTTATTTATTTATTTATTGCTTCAGACAGACGATTCTATTTAATGAAGGGAAAACATCTATCTGTCCATATAGCCATCTATTTTTCTATAGCCAGACGCCTCAATCCCATAAGGGATGACCGCAAACAAATCGCCTCCACGTCGCCCTGTCCTCTGCCATTTCGCTGCCATCCCCCCAGCTCACACACACCCTTTCTCATATATAACATCTGCTAGTGAATAATTAGAACCACTGCAGTAACACTCAGACTATTATGATTACTAACACCTAAGGGAAGGGATTTAATCCCCGAGCTAGGCAACTATGGCCATATAGCCCCGCTAGGTTACAGGAGCACGCTACCACTCCCGGCACGGCAGTCCCGGGCGAGGCTCGAACTCGCAATCCCCCGATCACGACTGTGATGCTCTACCACTGAGCCACCGTGCCCCAACACCCAGGGGAAGTAATTGTGATAATCCAGATTGTGCTGTGGTCTTGTATCCCAGGATGATGGACGAAAAACCCGCCACAAGCTCAAAGGCCTGAGTTATGGAGGGTATGCATCACTCCTTCCCTCATGTCGTCACTCTCCACCTTCACTGAGACTTATTGTTATTCTTGCTACCTCCAGGCGATTTTATCCAAAGTAAGGGAGGTCTGTTGTGATGGAGGGTTAATATCACTCTGTCTTGTAGTCCAAATCCAGTATTGTAACACTGTACACTTTGTGGCACCTTTTTCTCAGCGATTTATTGTGCATCTCACGCCTTAGCATTCTCTGGCGTGTGATTAAAATCGTCATAATATCGACGTAGTTTCCATCAATAGTACACAAGAGAATACTGATGTGTAATATGCAGAATAAATCGCTGTGGAAGAGGTGTCACGAAATCACAAAGCCATATGTAGCACGACCGTTAATCTCACTTTTTCTTGTAGTCTATCTGTCTATCGATCAGTTACCAGACGCCTTAATTCTGTAAGGTGCAGGCCACAAACAAATCGCCTCCACGTCGCTCTGTCCATTGTCGTTTATCTGTCGTCCCTCCAAAGCACACACCCCTCCCTCACATATCTCTCCAGTCCATCCCTCCATCTCATCCTTGGTCTCCCCCTTCACCTCGCTTACACGCACTCTCCTTGTCAGTCTCTCATTCTCGATCCTCTCCACATGGCCAAACCATCTAAAAGCATTTCTCTAGACGCCTTCACTCACACCCACATCAACACCACAGCCTTCCTTACTTCCTTATTTGTTTGTATGTCTGTGTAGTCTGAGTGTTTCATTTAATATCGTTCAAAGCAATAATTCTAATCTCAATCGTTAGCTATAGATACTGAAGGACTTACAGAAACGCTGGTCAGAATAGAGAAGTAGGTGATAAGATTTAGTGTTCGTTGTGAAAGGATGTGGTTCTGAGAATGAAGAAGTGGAATCGATGTTTTCAGAAGAGAGAGAGAGAGAGAGAGAGAGAGAGAGAGAGAGAGAGAGAGAGAGAGAGAGAGAGAGAGAGAGAGAGATCCATAACTACCACAGCCATAAAGAATAACATGCATATATTCATGAATGCAGGTGGGTCTCACCGTATTGTGATGTGGTGTGTGCTGCATATGTATTAAGAGATGTAGTGTGGTGTGGTGCAGTGTATTTATTAAGGTGGTGTAGTGTGGTGTATTTGTTAAGATCATTGGTGTGGTGGTGTGGTGTGTTTATTTAAGATCAGTGGTGTGATGTTGTGTGCTGTGGTGTGATATGATGTGATGTGGTATGGTGTGGTGCAGTGTGGTGTAGTGGTGCATGTTTATTTAAGATCAGTGGTGTGTAGTGTGCTGTGGTGCATGTTCTCTTGATCAGTGGTGTGGTGGGTGTGGTGTAGTGTGGTGTGGTGTAGTGTGCTGTGCTGTGGCGTCTGTGCAGATCAATGGTGTGGCAGATTGTGGCTGATAAGGTAGCTATGGTGATGGCAATGGTAGTGGTAGTGATTATTGGCCTTGTTATTGTTGTATGTAATGAACCGCGCGTCGTAAGTTCTTGACCAAACCTGCTACTACCTTTATCACTTCACTACCTTACTTCCTATAGTCGGGTTATTTCCATCTGATAATGATCCCTAACCCCTTCCAGCTCAGTTGATGGCAAGGTATAGCCATACTGGAGGGTTGATTTCACTTGTAACCAAGGAGACTCATTCTTACCTCATATTTAACGCTCAGATTTTCATGCATTCACGACTTCATATTCAGGTTATAGGTGAGGCCCAGTTTCCACACACACACACACACACACACACACACACACACACACACACACACACACACACACACACACACACACACACACACACCATAATCTTAAATTTTAAATCGGCATCTTACTGGACTGAAAACGGCTGACATGTTATCCATTTTTGCGAACCGAATCACCAAGTCAGTGGGATTAAGCTTGCCAGGATGTTTGTGGTGCGATGAGTACTCAAATGAACTAAGTATCAGTTTTTCAGTTGCTTTTTAACCATGAATAAGAGAGTCAGTTGGAGCACGAGGTAAGTACAGTTAAAAATGGCACGTAAAGCCAACATGTTCCCCGTTTTTTACCCATTGTATAGTCACTTTTAGAACCTGCGCATATCAGGTGGTCTAACGATCGCTGCCTGAACTTCCGTGTATGGTGCAGATGTTATCCCCATGTTGCGTAATTGGGTGGGGTGGTAGTGACGCATAACGCACTCCACTCACCACCGTCAGCACTACATCTAGCCTTGGGGAAACGTTCGCCGACGCTTCTCTATACCAGCTGTGGAAATGAAAGCTGTTTGTGTGATAGCTAACTGAAGGACACAACAAAGGAGTATGAGAGGGAGTATGGAAGACACAACAAAAGCATGTTGGGAAAAAAATGTCGTTTGGGGAGGAATATGAAGCACACAGCAAGAGTAAGGAAAAAGAAAGACGCTCTGTCGTTTGGAGGGGAATGAGAAGAATGGAATACGGGACAACGTGCTGACAGAGGATTGTTGGCGAACTTTTGCTCATAACTGTACCTCCCTCCCACCCTTCCATTATCGCTACTACGAAGAAGCCTACTGAGAACTTTTGCTCAAGCCTGTACCTCCTTCCCACCCTCCCACTACAAACAAGCCTGCTGCATCCCGGGAGGCTAGTTGACCATGTAATCCAAGGCCTGTCTGTATAGGGCTTGGCCATCATAGTGTCATCAGCTTAGGAGGTTTTCTAGCACCGTTTCCCCAGTTCCGTCAGATGAAAACAAACCAGCTAAGTCAGGGATAAAAGCTGGCCTACTCAGCTGCGTTAGCCTCACACTTTAAGCATGTCGGTAACTTTCCTTCCTGACGCATCATGTCAGAGAGAATCGCCTGTGCGTAGAGAAACATCCCGAGCCTCCCTCTCCTTAAGAATATTAGCTAGGAGAGGAAGGTGAGAGGAAGGAGAGGTGACATACTTTTGTCTCCGACTATACGAGTAATATACACTGTTTTTATACTCCTTGTTTTCATGTGACGGAAGTGGGCCACTCATAACGCGAATACTGAGACGTTGTTGTGTGAAACTGGATGAGCCTTAGTTATGAGGTATGAAGGAGTGTCACCGTATTAACACTCTCAGGCTTATAATACATACTCACTCACCAGAGTATAAACATCGGACATTAGTAGAAGTGAAATACAAGAGTTATGTCCAGCGTGAAAGAGTTTCTGGTAACCGTATACCCTTAACCCTCTCAAGCTCCTATGACTCACTCAGCTGAATGAAATCGTCTGGTGTTTACTCCTTGAGACGGTGACACTTTTATATATATTTTACATCACTGTTGCTGCTCTGAGACCCTTTTAGTCAGTCCAGGAGACATTTTTCAAACAATAAACCTTATACTGCCAGGGTGGGGTGATGAAGGGACGCCTTCATGTGGTGACATCAATATAGCCGAACTACAGTAATACATAAATAGATAGATAGATAAATAGATCGATAGATAGATAGATGAATAGATAGGTAGATATAGATAGATAGATAGATATACACACAAAGAAAAGAATGGAGATCTCGTAAAAACTGCCCTCAATCTCATCTTTAGGCTGGAAGAGGGGTCTGGATGATGATGATGATGATGTACAAAAGTTTCCCTATCCCCATCCTTCACTGGGGGAAGGAGGTCAGGATAGTGGTGGTGGTGGTGATGAAAATGATGATGACGGCAGTGGTGACGATGATGGATGATGATGATGAACAAAAACAGCAAATCAGGTGATGCCACAAACAATCCTTAAACGTCGCGCCCCGCAGCAGAGAGAAGTGAGTGTCATTGTGATTATTGGGTAAGGATGTTATCACCCCCCCCGGCCACTGACGTAGTTTATGATGTATTAGGCTTACCACCTGACGATTGTATTCACCTGAGGGAGAGTTTATGAGGCTGGAAAGGAGTTATTGATGATGATGATTTATTATTATTACTCTTATTATTTTTTAGTGATTATGATGCTTGTGGTGGTGGTGATGATTATGATGATGATGATTTGTAGTATGTTGATGATGATGATGATCACCACCACCACCACCACCATCATCATCATCATCATTATCATCATCATCATCATAGTTGTTTGTGGTGATGATGATGAACAAAGACCGCTAATTAAGAGTTGGCAAAAATCCTTAAGCAACTAACCCGCAGGCAAGAAAAGTGACGGTCATTGTGATTGCTGGCGTTGGGTGTGGATTTTATCACCCTAAGCCTCTTAACGTATTTTATGATTTATTCTCATTATCTTCCGGTGAACTTACTCTCTGAGAGAGACTTCAGGCTGCTACTGCTACTGCAGCTACAACCACTACTACTATTACTGCTGCTGCTGCCGCTAATAGCTGCAGCATTAGTAGTTAGGCTAATGTGAGTCACAGTTCTCTCTGTGTCCACCAAATTTACTTCCCACTCAAAATACATGCTCACCTCTATTCGACCTTCAATATACTCGGCCCTGCATAAGAATACCCTTGAATATTGACAGATAATAACAAGGCTTCAGGAGATTCAAACCGGTGTGGACAAAATGTGGCCAATATGGTAGATAATAATAGGAATAATAGTGATGATGATAACTCCAGTAGCCTATTACCGGTGACCTCGCCGTCCCTTCCTACGCACTAGGGACCTGCATGCGACATCAATGCCATTCAATAACCGTTCAGCAAAGCATCCGGCAATTTTACCCTAATATTGATTATTGCAATGGGGAAGAGGAAGTAGCCTATGTTAGGGTGCGGAAGGGGGTGGAATGGAGGGATGGGGAAAGGGGGAAGGGGGTAGAGGGAGAGGGGGAGGCAGGGAAGGGGGGAGTGGTGGAGGGGGAGATAAGAATGAGGGAGGGAGAAGGGTAAGGGGAGAGGTGAGGTGAAACTATACTCAGCTAACTTAAATTAGGCGTAAAACTGCCACGTCTCCATCCTGAATGCTGTGCTGTGACAAGAAATTACAAGTAACTAACACTAGAATACGATGCTAGTCACGAAAAAGTGCTGTGGAATGATGGATGCAGCACCGTATTGCCTTGTCACCTAGCTACGGGAAATAATCTGCAGGACAAAAAATCGCAAATAATTACAGTGATTCAGCGTTTCCCATTGTATTTACCACCATATACCTCATCATATGGTTCTTTCACCTTAACTTGGCCCAGATTTTCGTCCTGTAGCTTATTTCACGTAGCTCTGTGGCACGAGACAGCAGTACGGCTCTACGCCTCTCCCATAGCTCTTCTTCGTGACTAGCATCGTAGTGACAGACTCAGGATTCAAGAGAGATGGTAGTTTTAGGCCAAGTTAAAGGCCTCTACCTCAGCCTTCCTCTAAGCCTAAAAAGTAGCCAAGAGTAGGGAGGTGCCTGTCTGCCTTGAAGTTTTAATGGCAGTGATGAAACAACCTGACAACGCCACTTCCTACCCTAGAGCCTGTGTGTTTTCATCTGACGGAACTGGCCCACTCCCATAGCTTGAATCCTAAACCCAGCGTGAAATTCGATGAGTCTTAGGCCTGTCTTTCTAAACACCTCTTCCTAAGCGATTTATTTTGCTCATTACAGATTCGTATCCTCTTCCGTGTTTAAATAATTCTAATATTAACTTACACTTCATAAACAGCATACAAAATGATATTAACAGGTCGTATAAAAAAATAAATCGCTAGGGAAGAGGTGTTCGGGAGTCTCATTAAGCGACGAAAATACGGACCCTATAAGATACGAGTGAATTACTTTGGTTACTATACTTCTTTCACCTTATCTTGGCTCAGGTGTTCGTCCTTTTGAAACATTTCGCGTAGTTCAGGGGCAGAATAAGACAATACTGCGTCTCTAAGTAATTTTCAAAGCACCTCTTCGTGGCCAGTGTTGTGTTAATTTCTTGTTGCAGCTCAGTACCGGTATTTATGGTGGAGAGATGGCAGCTTTATGCCAAGTTAGTATGAAAAGAGTATTATCAGATCAACCCTCCACTCTGACTACACTTGGCTTTCAACTGAATTATATCACTCTCATTACCAATTTTTATATATATTGTGCATCAACCAGTATACACCTAACTCAGAACTGTAATCATACGTCTATACAAAATACAGCCGAGAGATTATCACGGGGTTTGGCAAAGTACTCCCACCAGTATTGTGTCCTGTCTCCTTGAACAGCATTGGGTATCCTTCCTTCTCAGACGCTTGTTGTGTACTTCGTTTGCCTGCTCATTAAGAAAAATTATTATGTAAAACATTTCATCATTATCGCCGGCAGGGAAGTGTTGGCGAACTTTTGATGGTGATTGCTGTTGTTGTTATTAGTGTTGCTGTTGTTGTTGGTTGTTGTTTTTTGTTTGTTTTTGTTTTTCAACATTGGACTCATCTCAGTATGAACTCAGCCCGACTGATGATGCCTTCCCCCTCAGTTCACCGTCTTCCCTGCAGAGGATAGGGAGGGCGTCCCTCCCCAGCTGTGGCAATGATACTGTGAATGAAAGGTATATATAAGCCCAAACCCTTGTGTCAGTGTAAAAGCATGTCTCTCTTAATCCATTGCTTCACGCCTAATGCCAGCGTTGATACAGGCTGGCCTTGGGAAAAAAAAAAAGGGGGGGGGGGGCTCTCTTATCACTGCTTACAGTCGCTCCCTCCCGCCATGCCACGCCGCCTTGCCTCACGTAAAAACAATCTAAAACTTACAGTACAGGAGACCTTTGACATCATTAATAACAATTTAAGTCTTGTGTAAAGAATACTATACTCTTTTTACTCTAACTTGGCCTAAAATTGCCATCTCTCCCTTCTGAGTGCTGAGTTGTAACGATAGATTAACACTAGATAAGATGCCAGTTATGAAGACTTGCTATGGAAAGGATGTAGATTGTAGTATTGTCTTTTTCCCTCACTGAGCTACGTAAAATTAGCTACAAAATTACGAAAATCTTAGCCAAGTTAAAATGAAATAACTATAGGCTAATCCATTTTCATCTGGGTGTACAAAGAATAACAATATTGATGGCAGGTGGGGATGCGCACCATCCAGTCTCATAGTGCCATGTAGTGCCACCCTGAGGTGACTCTGCACTGAGTGACAAGCCAAGTTGTTTCTAGGAGCCCAGGAAACCAGTTACTACTCTCTCATAAGTGGCTAAATTCCCTTCTGATAACATACATTGGGGATCAATACTTTGTTCACTTTAACTAGGCGTAAAATTGCCATCCCTGCATCTTGAATATTGAGCTGTAGCAATGGGTGAGTACTAGAATATGGTGATAGTCACGAAGAAGTTTTGTGGGAAGGATTATGAGCCTTGTACTGTCTCATTCTGCCACTGAGCTATGAGAAATAAGCTGCAAAACGACGAAGATCTCCGCCTAGTTAAATTAAATGAACTAAGTTAGATTTGAGAGGCACTAAATATATTCATTTCGATTTAACAGATTCATTTAGATTTAGATGGAGAATGAGATGCAGACAGAGGAAGACATGGAGGGCAGGGGTGGATATAATATGAGAGGGATGTGTAAGTTGGAGGGAGGGCAGCCTTTTGGGAGAGGACAGGGTGACGTGGAGGCGATTTTTCTACGTCCACACCATACGGAATAAAGACGTGTAGCAATATATAGATAGACAGATAGTTTTATTTTTTTCGACAATCCCATTTACCTTCATACTAGAGAAATATCGATAAAACAGTCTTGCGTTGTTTGTGATTCATTCTTATTGATAACATATTATTTTATTCAATTAAGGATTTCTATACTCTTTTCACCTTAACTTGGGCCAGACTTTTTTTCCCTTTTACAGCTTATTTCACGTAGCTCAGTGGCAGAAAAAGACAGTACACGGCTCTACCACCTATCCCCAGCACTTCTTCGTGCCTAGCATCATGTGTTAACGATTGTCACACCTCAGTGTTACCGTGGAAGGATGATTATTTTAGGCCAAGTGAAAATAAAAAGAGTATATTAGTGAAGCATTATGTTATTTTTTTTTTTCTTACACTCTGAACCCAAATTTACCCCCATTCTTAGGTGGGATTAAAAATGTGGGTGATAATGATGATTGTGATGACGATGATGATGACGATAGTGATGGTGGTGGTGGTGACGATGGTGAGAGTGATGGTGATGAAGTTAGTGATGATGATGATGACGATGGTGATAATGATGAAATATTAAAGAAAATTCCAATGACGCCATCCTGAGTGCCACACATACCAGAGATTTACGGTACGGATTTACGGCTAGTTGAGGAGGGATTACAGCTTCAGTTCAAGCTAATCCGTCAATACCAGGCTTAACATCGTCAGCCCGACGATGGATTATGTTCTTGCTGGTTCTTGGCGATTTAATTCAGCTTAAGGGAGATTAATTGGAACTTGAGGGATTACATAGTCTACATTAACTCCCTTGCTATAGGAGGATTTGGGGGAAGAGAACACTTTTTTTATTTTTTATTTTTAGTATCCTTGGTCTTGTAGTGCATAGATAAATACATGAGAGAGAGAGAGAAAGAGAGAGAGAGAGAGAGAGAGAGAGAGAGAGAGGGCCTAGTCTTGGGGTAGTTCTTTTTATATAAATGCATAAACATACTGGAGAGAGAGAGAGAGAGAGAGAGAGAGAGAGAGAGAGAGAGAGAGAGAGAGAGACATTTGGTAGAAAAAACAGAGATATTCGTAGTGAAGGGGTTAATCTCATACAAACACACTAATCCCAGTCACTGTTCACTCACTCCCTCTTTATCATACGCTTGTTACATTTTAAACCCGATAAGGACATTTTTTTTAGTCAACGCCGCAGCTGATAGAAAAATACATAATCCTTCAGACACTTTAAAGATTATGTACAGTCATAGGGACATCAATGCTGGCTTGGTGGTAAGAGGCAGCCGCATGAAACTGTGAGGGCCCGAGATCAATCCTATTTGGGTGGAGGAGGATGGGTTTTCCTGTTTAATCGGAGGCATAAATGTGTGTGTGTGTGTGTGTGTGTGTCTGTCTGTCTGTCTGTCTGTTCTCTTCTACTGCATCGTGTGTGTGTGTGTTCTCTTCTGCTGCATCGTGTGTGTGTGTGTGTGTGTGTGTGTGTACGAGTTAGCGCTGTTACAAATATCAAACCTGAGAATCTAGAACGAAATTAGTAAAGAAGAAAAGATACGTGACACATTGAACCAGTCTAAAAATTAAACTTATAATTCACCAAAATCATGACTTATAGCTTTCAAAAATAGAAATCTTAACCATAAATCAGTTTCCTTGTACCGTATATAATGAGGTTTCTCTACATTTTAAGCCAGTTAGCTCGCGTAAGTAAAGTTATCAGTAAGGAGTTCAGTTTGACCAGGGTAACTTGCTTGTGACTTCGAATACCGTCACGTACTCAGTGCCGTGATGTCTTTGTTGTTGTTGGTGTTATTGATGCTGGTGTTGGTGGTGGTGGTGTTGATGTTAATGTTTTTGTTGATGATGGTGCTGTTGTTTTTGTTTTTGTTATTGTTGTAATCTAAAGGTGAAGACTAACCCCTTGTCGAGAATGCAGTTATGTTCTCCATTACCCTACCCTCGTAAGGAAGATACCGTGTTTTGTCTTTTTTTTTCTCCAACCAATACGATTTTAATATGTTTAGGAGAGAGACCACTCGTGGGGAAGAGGTTATACCCCTTGTGCTCTAACTTGATCTAAAATTACCGTCTCCATCTTTATAACGGAGTTGTAACAAGAGATTAACAGTAGGATATGATGCTAGTCATGAAAAAGTGCTATGGAAAGGATGTACAGATCCATATTTGTCTCATTTTGCCAATACACTACGTTAAATAAGCTGCAGAAGGAAAAAAATCTAGGCCAGGTTAAGGTAAAATGAGTATAGTTAACAAGAGTACATCCAGTACTTAGTCAACACACACCAGGACAAAGGAAAATATACGGGTTAATCGCCACATGCATAACCATGACCGTATCGCTACTAACAATCATCAAAACACTACTAACAGCCCGCCAGTTTGTCTTGATCACATAACTGCTGTCCACATGTATTATTCCGGCAATATGTACACTACAGGAAGTAATTACAGGCCCTTTTGCCTGGGAGTGTTGATTATGAAGCACGCAAACATCACTAGCCTTGACGAGACAATGTTAGTTCGTTATATTACCACACACATCTCTATGCAAACTCTGAGTAAGTGTTAAAGTAACAGAATATTTTTCATTAGCACTGGCATCATCGTCATCATCATCATTATCATCATCGTCCAGTCCCAGAGCTGGTATTTACAAGCAAGTATCTAGTAGGGCACCGTAAATATACAGAAAATGAGGATGCAACTAAAGCGACAGATTCTTTTGCCTTTTTACAGATTAACAGTATGATTTGCAAACATCATAATGTACAACATCATATACAGTATTCATCTATCAATCCATGCCAATCTGTGTATCTATGGAACGTCAGTGAACACACACACACACACACACACACACACACACACACACACACACACACACATACACACACACACGCATATATATATATATATATATATATATATATTTACTGTATATATATAAGGGACGTCAATGAACACTCAGCCTACAACCAAACATATACGGTACCGTGCTCGTACAATACTGCACAGTACACAGGGTACATGGCTCCAAAGCTGGTTATTTCAGAGATATTCCAGTACTGGGCTGCAGAATATGAAGTAAATCATTAAAAATGCAACTCTATAAAAGCAACAGCCCAGCAGCTGTCACTGTCCTAGATATAAGTATTCAAAATATAATACCGAAGTTCAAGACAATCATTGTGGTAATAATGTTAGTGTCCACAATTTAGGGTATCAGTATAGGCCAATGTATTATCTAAGTAAATCAAGCATTATCAGGGTCACAGTTAACAGGCCATTACAGTCACTGATAACCTACTACCCTGGTTTCCGTAACAGTTATAAAATGTCACATAATCAGTACGTACGGATGACTTTTATCGTTTAGGTGATGGGCGCGTGCTTTAGAGTTAAGCTTGATAGACTATGTAACGTATATACTAGTTACATTCAGATTTAACACACACACACACACACACACACACACACACACACACACACACACTCCAACACAGAACTGCAACACAACTGGAAACAGCCGCCCTTGCACACACACACACACACACACACACACACACACATGCTCGCTGGTGCAGTGGTAACGCTCTCGCTTGCCAACTGGTGGACGGGAGTTCGCGCCTCGCTCAGGTTACGAAAAGTTTCACTGACGAAGTGGGTGGTTACTGTCCCCCTTGAGCAAGGGGACGGGTGTGTGGGTGTGTGAAGGTCACAGCCTTGCCCTTAGATCGGACTATATGAGCTCTCAGCTCCCTTCCGGGAGGGTAAAAGCTGACGATCGAGACCATCAAGGGATCCTCTCCGACCCGGTGAATTACACACACACACACACGCCAGTCCACACACTCCAACACAGCACTGCAACACAACTGGAAACAGCCGCACACACACACACACACACACACACACACACACACACACACACACACACACATACAAACCTCTCCGTGCTGTACTGCCTCGCCGCTCTGAGACAAGACCATTTGGCAAGCAAGGCACAAGGGAACGTGATCTGCATTAGAGACGGTACAAGAGGGGTATACAGAACCACTTGCTACTGTTTACGGGTTACAGATCCTAACAATTGCTGTAAAATTGTAAAAAAGAAATAGTTAAATTGGTTGTGTAGCATTTTCACTTACGGGTCTACAGAAATTTCTTGTTTGGTAAGCGTATGAGTGTAGGTGTAAGTATATCAAAATCAGCCTTATATTCAGTTTAACCTTAGGAAGGTTTGTGAATAAGTGGCTTGTCATCCTTCTTGTTGTGTAGTAAGTGCTCGGTAACAGTGGTTCGGTTGCAGATAAGAATTTTAATGCATTCCAGGTACTCTCTGTTCGCGCTATACAGAACTGGTTGATAGATGGATGGATGATATGAATTACGACTACCACTGATGACAAAAGGCATTATTGCACGTAGGGTGTGGTGTAGTAACTGTAGTACGCTGCTAGATATATTTCACCTCCATAATAATCATCATCATCATCATCTTTTTTCACACCTGTAATTGATAGGCTCCACCAGTTATGTGTCAAATTATTATTTATCGTTTTTCGGTACTGGTATTACTTTTATTACAACAAATTCGTAAGTCAAAGTAAATTCAGTTCGCTAAGAATATACAGTAGGCTTTGAAATATATATACCTTAGACTTTGCTATACGCGTACAAAAACACACTGATATGTTTGAGTAAAGGCTGAAGACAGAGATAACATACACCATATATTAATACACTCATACTATTTGATACAGGCATACACCATTCAGTCTGCGTACGTATTTTTCCTCTTGTTTTCTCCAGACGATTTCATTCAACATAGGAGAGTGTTCGAAGGGGAGGGATTTCGTATGTCAATCGTTAATCCCTCCACTGCACAAGGTTTATGATGAGTGAATTAACCTAGTGGTTGCAATAGCAGAAATAATAATAAATAATAATAATAATAATAAAAGTTATATTTTTTGTCAGTTTGCTCTTTTGTGTTTCTGTTGATGTGGAATAAAAACTTGATGAGCAACTAATTACAAAGTGACAGTGCTCCAAAGTATTATTGAGAGAGAGAGAGAGAAAACATCATAATAATACCCCCACTTTCCCATCATTACTAGAGAGAGAGAGAGAGAGAGAGAGAGAAAACATCATAATAATACCCCCACTTTCCCATCATTACTAGAGAGAGAGAGAGAGAGAATGGCAAACTTCATAATAATACCTCCTCTTTCCCCGTCATTACTAGAGAGAGAGAGAGTGACAGAGAGAGAAGTAGCAGTCCCTTCTCCCCGTTCATTACTATTCTACAGGAGCACTTCGGTAGGGCAAAGAGTAGTAGGTTTATGGCCACCACACACCCTCCTATCCCCCTCCAGTCCTGAATAATGCAAGAAGGGCAGAGATAATAATAGATAAACAGCACGAGACTCAGGCAAAACTCTCTCTCGCTCGCTCGCTCTCTCTCTCTCTCTCTCTCTCTCTCTCTCTCTCTCTTTCTCTCGGTAAGATAAACACAATATAGACTCAGTTTAGGCAGCTCTCTCTCTCTCTCTCTCTCTCTCTCTCTCTCTCTCTCTCTCTCGGTAAGATAAACACAATATAGACTCAGTTTAGGCAGCTCTCTCTCTCTCTCTCTCTCTCTCTCTCTCTCTCTCTCTTATCAAAGTGGTTAATTCATGACCCGATAGGCAGAGGTTAATAGCTAATGAATGTTATTGAAAAGTTTGGAAGGAAATTGACTACAGACCAGCGAAAATTGGGGGTCAGATTGGAAAGAGTTGGTACGACTGCGTAGGGGGTCGGTGTAGGGAAGAGTGTAAATATGAGAGCTAGTAGTAGTTGTGTTGGTAGCAGCAGTAGTAGTCGTGGTAGCAGTAGTAGGAGGAGTGTAGTAGTAGTGGTAGTAGGAGTAGCTGCAGTAGTAGTAAGAGTTGGATTAGTAGTAATAGGAGGAGGAGTACCAGAAATAAAAATATTAGTAGTACTCTCTCTTATACTGAAGAAAATTGCGTAATGGTGACAGTAACCGTATAATACGTCATCAGACTGAAGGAGTAAACGTGGATCTGGGGACATTGACTGGTAATAATGTGAAGTGTATTAGAAATGTATCAAGAATGTATTGAAGTGTATTAAAAGTGGATTAGACGTGTTTTGAAACGTGTATGGAGAAGTGTATTAAAAGTGTATTAGACGCACATTGAGAAGTGTGTTAGAAGTGTATGGAGAAGTGTATTTGAAGTGTATTAGACGTACATTGAGAAGTGTATTAGAAGTGTATGGAGAAGTGTTTCAGAAGTGTTTTAAAAGTGTATGAAGAAGTGTTTTAGAACTATGAAAAGTGTATGGAAAAGTGTACTAGAAGTGTACCGTATTAAAAGTGTACGGAGAAGTTTATGTATTAGACGTACATTGAGAAGTGTATTAGAAGTGTATGGAGAAGTGTATTAAACCCTTCAGTTCGTAAACGTCAAATATATTCTTGCTACATAGCGCGTTGGTTCTTATGACAAAGATCCCTAACCCCTTTCAGTTCAGTGGATGGCCAAGTGTAGTCAGACTGGAAGGTAGATTTGACTAGAAACCAAGGAGACTCACTCCTGCCTCATAACTAAGGCTTAGAATTTCACGCTACTACGACTTAAGTATTAAAATTATAGGAATGGCCTAGTTTCATCAGATATAAACAAACCGACTATAGGCGATTTTATTTAAGACTGACCTGTCGCAGTGAAGGGGTTAATTGAGGTTATATCTGACCCCTCCAGTTCCAGGCCTGCCGTAAGATGAATTAAATCGTAAGGAGATAGTAGGAAAAAAAAGGTTGTGAATGAGTGGGGTTAGGTAGGAGTAAACGGTAATTGCAGTCTAATTATAGTCAGTTTCTCTTATCTGCAGTTAATTATGCATCTCGTAATTCATATAATCAGACGCTGTTGCAATCTAATCATGCAATCTAATCATAATGTCCACATCTGCATTTAATTACATATACCAATATTAATATACTCAGACACTGTTGCCGTCTAACCATAACCAGTTTCCATATCTACTTTTAATTATACCTGCCCTACTTAATAGCATCTTTTTTCTGCAAGGAAGAAGGAACCAAAGACCAGACACCCCCAAGACAGCTCCCTCCAAGAAAAATTAAAACAAGACAACAGAGAGCCAAGTTCAGGATCTGTTAGCCTATACGCTGTTGCCGTCTAATCATCACTTTCCATACCTGCAATTAATTATGTCTTATATGTTTCTCATTTAATTATCTCATATTTAAACACTGTGCCTACTTAAACAACTACACGGTAACACGAGAGCGTATAGGCCTAATGATACACCTGATCTCTGGATTTAATGAAGGAGATTAATAGGACGATCAGGTACGGTATATCGCCTACCTAACACTATCCTTTATCAAAACGACTGATAACATGGCCTTGCTTCTCAAGACTAGTAGTAATAATGGTGGTGGTGGTGGTGAAAGTGGTGGTGGTGGTGATAGTAGTAGTAGTAGTAGTAGTAGAAGTGGTGGTGGTGGTGATGGTAGTAGTAGTAGTAATAATAGTAGTAGTGGTGGTGGTAGTAGTAGTAGTAATAGTAGTAGGAGTAGTAATAGTAGTAGTGGTGGTAGTAGTTGCTGTTACAACCCCTGGCTCATCAGTACGTGAACCCGGTGGAGTGGTGGCTGTTGTCCACCTCCTCCAGCCCACCATCCTCCTTAGAGGGATAGGGCGGAAAGGAGGTGAGGGACATTTATATAACCAGGCAGTGGGTCCGCCCGGGCCTATCAGTGCCATAAATGTAGGCTGTGAAGTGTACTAAATCCATCAAGTAGCCTTAAAAAAAAAAAAAAAAAAAAAAAAAAAAAAAAAAGCTCAGTTGATGGTCAAATGGAGTCAGATTGGAGGGTCAACTGAACGATTAACGAAGGACACTCATTCCTGTTTTATAGCCACTGAATTTTATGCCACTGCCACTTAGCATATAAGTTGTAGGCATGGCACAGTTCCGTCACGTGAAAACAAACCGACACTAGTAACCAAGAAGACTCGTTTCAGGCTAGTGGTTCAGTTCCGTCAGATGAAAACACGACAAGCGCATCATCACCAGGCGTCGATGTTTGGTTTAATTTTCAGGGATTTTCGCGCTGACTTTTAGCGCCCTAGATTATCCCGGAATTAACACAGCAGGCGGTTCATTGATATACCTGTATTTCACCTTTAACATACAGTGGCTCAGTCCTGTCGTAACACCTCTTTCCTTTCGATTTATTCTAGTACACCTCAACAGTATTCTGTGTTACTGATGCAGACTGTGGATGTAGTTTACTCTTTATAGGCACACACACACACACACACACACACACACACACACACACACACACACACACACACACACACACACACACACCTTTTAATCCATGTAAGGTATCCGGGTCGAGTTATTTTTTTTATTTTTTATTTTTTTAGCAGTTCGTGTGGGATGTTCTCCGGCCAGTAGCTGTGTGTGTGTGTGTGTGTGTGTGTGTGTGTGTGTGTGTGTGTGTGTGTGTGTGTACGAGAGAGATGGGTGAGTCATACACATTACTGTTTTTACTCTAACTTGACCTCCCTCCATCTTCAGTACTGAGTTGTGACAGTAGCTTAGCACCGTCATACGATGCTAGTCACGAAGAAGTGCTATGGGAAGGACGTAGAGCCATAGTATCGTCCTTCCGCCACAGAGCCACGTGAAATAAACTACACAGGACGAAAATCTGAGCTTAGGTGAAGAGTCCAGCAGGTTGATTAATAGTACGGTGATTAGAAAGATAAGCTAATTCCATCTGTAATCGCCCCTATATATCTTGGCTGGCGAGGGTGTGCCAAAGTGGTAACATGGGTAGGTGTGGCACTTATTACTCTTAGACTCAGGGAACGGACTATCGGTTTTATGGCCAGACTAATTTCATTCATTTATTCATCATCTAATCCTGTGTTGCCCCATGAAGAGCGTAGGAGCCCGGGGCCAGGCAAGTTGGTCCTGACATTTAAGATGAGAGTGACCAGCCACACTCATCCCGGAGTGACATTACGTGACCAATAAACCTCAACCATCCCTTGGATATAAACCTACACAGGCTCAATCCGACTGGAGCTGCATAATTACCCAGTAACCCACCAGGCGCCATAATTTGGTTATATGGGTACCACTCAGCGTAGTAAATGGTTTCCTGGTGTACGGGAGACTTTGGCTTGTAACTCAGTGTAAAGTCACCCGCAGACTGAAGGAAGAGGAAATAATGAAGGAAAGAAAGACAGAAGAGAAAGGAAGGAAGAAAGGAACGGGCAGTCGACCGAGCTCAGCAGTACATCGAGTAAGTGGATGGTGAGCGTCCCCACCTACCAGACTACTATTATTGCTACTATTAGTACTACTACTACTACTACCCGGTAATAAAAATAATAACTAGAGGCCTCCTCAAAGGGGGGAATCACACTACCCGTGAGCCGATACATATCTATCGCGGCTTGGAATATGACCTTGACCTTGATCTGCTTTCACCAATTTCGAACTCGTAGGAGATTTTCATCCCTATTACACACTTGTAAAATTTTGTGATATCTTGAGCGGTTGCGAGGTTATAGTGCTAACAGATACACACACAGACAGACAAATTGAAAACAATATCAGTACCAGGTCGCTATCGCGGTTGGTAATAATAATAATAATAATAAGATCGACAGTAACAATAATAATAACAACAATACTACTACTAATACTGCTGCTACTACTACTACAGTACTACTACTACTACTACCAACAACAACAACAACAGCAGAGAGGTGGATAGTAGCTAATGGGTGGAACAGAATGCCAGGGTTGTGGTGGTGAGGGCTGGCTGGGTCTGGGTGGATGGGTTTTACGTGTTAGGTAACCACTCTATACCACTTCCTTGTTTTGTATTCCTTCTCATTTGTATTTTTTCCGCTGAATTTCTTCGTCTTTATATTCCTTTTCCTTTGTATTTCTTCTTTGTATTCCTACCTCTGTATTTCACCTTTATATTTCTTCGTCTTTGTATTTCTACCATGTATTCTTCTCCTGTTTTGTATTCCTTCTCCTTATTTGTATTCTTTCCTCTGTATTTCTTCACCTTTATATTTCTTCTCATTTGTATTTCTTCTTTGTATTCTTTTCCTGTTCTGTATTCCATCTCCATATTTGTATTCTTTCCTTTGTATTTCTTCACCTTTATATTCCTTCTCATTTGTATTTTTTCCTTTGTATTCCTTTCCTGTTTTTTGTTTATTCCTCTTTCTTTGCACTTCTTTGTAATTTTTCTCCTCTGCATTTCTTCACCGTTGTATTCCTCCTTTTTGTATTCTTTCCTTGTATTCCTCTAACAGCACTTTAACCATAGCTCAGAAATGAATCCCTTTAACCTCTTCATTACGAGGCTTCCTCATCAATACCTTTCTTAGAGCTAGTATTAGTCATGTCACTACAACGAGTATTAGCCATGTCACTGCATCGAATATTAGTCATGTCACTGCAGCGAGTATTAGTCATGTCACTGCAGCGAGTATTAGTCATGTCACTACAACGAGTATTAGTCATGTCACTGCAGCGAGTATTAGTCATGTCACCAACGAGTATTAGTCATGTCATTGCAGCAATAGTCATGTCACTGTAGCGGGTATTAGTCATATCACTGCAAGAAGGAGTACCAGTATGACCATCACCACGTGCACACTGCTACTTAGTTTTGTCATTTATCAACACAGCTGCAATACTAGAAAGCATTCAGAGATTGCATACCTTCACTAATGCCATTAAAACTATACTCACAGCTGTAATTCCTCTTTCTACCCAGGCGAATACTTTTACGGTCTCACACAGTCATTTAATTCTACGGTCTTAGCCTACCCTGTTAAACTACTTCACAAATCCGGACACACCAAAATCTGATCAAATTCCACTTAGTCACCGGATTTTTATTGAAGTTCCTTTAGTTTTGTAAAATATCTTAAACATAGACAGACAGACATGGGTGAATGCATAATTGTCTGCGGTGCACTTCTTTCGTCATTAACACAGTATATTCTTGATTATGAACATCATCGTCATTATTATTATTATTATTATTATCATTATTATCATTGGTAGTAGTAGTAGCAGCAGTAGTAGTAGTATAGCCTAGTCCAGCAGTATTTTAAATTCAACTGGCCTATTTTTAAGATCAGCCCCTTCAACCCGATGACGCCTTATTGCAATCCACTCCTACAAGCTCCTCACATTAAGATAGACCTTTGCTACCGAAGGGATTAAACAAGTCTAAAACTAATCCTACTCCTAAGGGATTAACGAAGGCTCAAACTAATCCTACACTCCTAAACGTTTATCCTTATCTGAGTCCAATCGTCAGGAGATAGGAAGAAAAAACCAGTCCTATGTGTTATCTCCACGTATTAGTACACACACACACACACACACACACACACACACACACACACACACACACACACTTCTATGTCTGTCTGTCTATCTGTTTATCTGGGGTATTCATATCTCTGTGTACCTATGTCCGTCTGTCTATCACACACACACACACACACACACACAGTACACCTCTTTTCCTCATCTTCCTCCATTTTCAGAGCAATACTGTTATTATTTCTAGTTAATCCTGCCCATTTCAAGCATCCAGCCCACGATAACTAATAAGTGATGGATAACGCATGATAAATGGGATCAATGAGACGGCAAAAATAGACCACAGAAATAATTTATAGTTGATATTTATTCAGGGGATTAAGTACACGATGCTTGATAATTGTTGGATGTACTTATACGGAATTATATGAACGAAAAAGAAACAAGTAGTAGTAGTAGAAGTGTTTATAATAATTGTGGTAGTAGTAGAAGTAGTAATAATTGTAGTATTTGCAGTAGTAGTTGTAATAATAATAATAGCAGTAGGCCTAATAATAATAATAATAATAATAATAATAATAATAATAGTGAAATATGTACTGCTTCGTCACACAGGTAATATTTTCTCCAAGTTGCAGTTCCTGGCACACACACACACACACACACACACACACACACACACCGAAGCAACGCAAAGACATACACTGCTACTAGTGAAGAGAGGTAGCCTAGAATTTAGACACTCGTGTAATAATTATGACCTCACAGTGCCCGGAGCTCACAGAAGTACTCTAATCAGGACAGTAATTATACCATTGCCTATCATCATCATCATCATCATCGCCTTACCTGGTAGCAGAATGTGGACAATAGCAACCAGCCTCACTTTTGGCTAACTTACAAAACACAACTTGCACTTTCGCATTTAATTTGGCACACTTGTGGCTCAGACGCACTTCTATAAAACTGTAAAATAAACCTCATATGGTGGATGGTTAGGGTAGGATGGAGGATAGAGGAGGTGGGGTGAAACAGATATAAATTGGCTATACCCACGATTTTCAAGTGTGGTATGAGAGCGATGGGGACACGTACACCCCCCACGGCAGCCAGTGGGTGACTGAAGGTTGGACGTTGATGTTGGGATCAAGCGACGTTCTCCCTGCTCCACCTTCCCCCCTTCCCTCCTCATCTCCCCCTCCCTCGAGATACTCCACCCAATCTTCCACCTCTGCTCTGTCCCTCCTTCCACCATTCTCTCTCCCTCTCCCCTTCTTCCCTCCCTCTCCACCTCCCCTCTTCCTTCGTTCTCTCCCAGGTAACCTTACACCCCTCCATACTCGAACCGTTCCTCCCTTCTATACGATCTCTCTCTTCCTCCCCACCTCCCTTGTCCTCCACGTTATCGTCCCCCTTTATCGCTCGCTGTCCCACTATTTTTACACTCTTTTGTTAACAGAAATTATAATAAAGCAATTCAGTTCAGTTCATTTTGGCCTGCTGGAGCATCTGTTGTTATTATTATTATTATTATTATTATTGTGATTTGGGGTGTAATTTATGGCTTAGCATGCATATGTGTGTAATTTAATGTTTCTGAACAGCATAACCCAGACAGTTTTAATCCGATTTTGACCAAACTTGGTGGAAAAGCTGAAGGTCAGCCGAGGAATTAACCTGTTGCATTTGAGAACGAAAGGTCAAAGGTCAGGGTCACAGGGCAAGATCAACTTAAACTCAGTGTGCGTTTGTGTATGGGTGTGGGTGGGTGGGTGTGGGTTTGTTTGTGTGTGGGTGTGGTTAGACATAAAGAATCAGTCAGAGGTCAAGGTCACAGGGAAAGGTCAAATGTTCTGCCCTTAGACGGAGTGTACTGTAAGGCGCCTTGCCCTTAGACGGAGTGTACTGTAAGGCGCTGGTCTTGGATTCTTCGGGTGTTCTCATTGCTGAACCTATTCACCCAGAAGACGTCTTTTTTTAGTTTCATATTAACTCGACGATTTGATTCAGCACAGGGGAGACGGGAGAATATTATACCATCAGACGATTTGATTCAGCTTAGGGGAGATTGAGCTGTAATATTATACCTTCAGATGATTATTTAGATTCAGCTTAGGAGAGACTGAGTTGTAATATTATACCTTCAGATGATTTGATTCGGTTTAGGTGAGGTTAATCGTCTCGTCTCGTTTCGTCTATAAATGCTCATGCTTGCGTGCGTCGGCCTTGGTCACCTAATGGCGGCTCTCCGTTCTGGTCGATCTCTGGCAGCCTCCCTATTCATTCCCTTAGCCTTGAGGTCACACTCTTTGACCCCGTCCAAGGTCTTTTTCGGTGTACCTCTGGCAGCCCTACCCCCAACGTTAACACTTTTCACCTTCCATACCCTATTGTCATCCTCCATCCTCTCCACATGCCCAAACCATCTCAGTCTACCCCTCCTCATCACAACACCAGTGCATTGAAGTCCCATCCTTCCTCTCAACTCTTCATCCTTAAGTTTAGTATTGATACCAACACACGGTGGTATTCGGTTTATGGGAGGTATAGTCACAGCGGTAATGATGCCAGTATCTAATCTCCTGGGGGGGGAGGGGAATCCAAACTGAGGAACATCGTTGGAGATGGAGAGAGTTAAACAAATGAGATGACACCACAATAAAGAAGTGTAAATGACCATAATGGAAGTGTAAATGGACATGACAGATATGTAAATGGATATGATGGAGGTGTGAATCATTGCACGACTAGAGGGGCACGCAGTGGAGCGCATCTCTCCGACAAGGACAACGTAATTCCCATACCACTCATCATATGGGTTAGGGTTTCTCATCATTGATTAGGGTTTCGCAAAAAGTGTTTTCCTGATCCAGAAACGGTAATACGATCCGGATCGGTCCCAAAAGTTAATCGATTGTTCCCTGGGACGTGGGTTGTCTACCCACCAGATTTGGTCCAAATCTCTCTTTTAGTTTTGAGTAATCCTGCTGACAGACGAACAAACTAACACGGGTGGAAAAATACTCTCCTTGTCAGAGAGAATAATAGTAGTAGTAGTAATAAAAATAATAATAATAATATTAATAATAATAATAATAATACTTAGTAGTAGAAGTAGTAATACCGGTATTTAATAATAACACTAAAAATCGCCATCATCATAATAATGATGATAATAATAATAATAATAATACGGATATAATAATAATAATAATAATAATAATACGGATATAATAATGATAATAATAATAATAATAAAAATAATAATAATAAAATAATGTCGAATGCTAAAAAATATTACACTTCCTGTTGTATTATATTTATAGACTGAGAGCCTAATAGTTCCCTTCCTCTTCCTCATCTGAACCTGTATCTTCTTCCTCAGCTTCCTTTCCTCTTCCTTCTTCCTCTTCCTCCCTCGTCCCTCTTCCTCCTCCTCTCCCATCTTCCTCCTCCTCGTCCCCCTTCCTCCTCCTCTTCCCTTTTCCTCCTCATCATCCCTCTTCCTCCTCCTACTCTTCCCTCTTCCTTCCATTTCCTCTCGTCCTCCCTCTTTTTCATCCTGCGCCAACCTCATAATCCCTTCCTCCTCTTCCCCCCCTCCTTTCCTCTCTCTCTCTCTCTCTCTCTCTCTCTCTCTCCCTCTCCGTCATACTCCTTTCTCTTCTTCCCTTCATGTTCCTTTCTCCCCTATTCATCCTCTTCCTCTTCTCTTCCTCCCTCTTCTTCCTCTTCTCTTCCTCATATTCCTATTCTCATCTTCCTTCTCTCTTCCTCATATTCCTCTTCTTTCCCTCCCGCTTCCTCTATCTTCCTTCATCTTCCTCCTCTCTTTCTCCCTCTCTCTTCCTGCCTCGCCCGGGCAGGTTTTTGTCTCCCTCCCTCCCTCCCTTCCTCCCTCAGTTCCTCCCTTCCTCCCTCCCTGCTAACTCCCTTGGTGTCTCCTCTCATAGTCCCTCCCTGCCTCCCCTCCCTCCCTTCTCACAGTCCCTCCCTACCTCCCCTCCCTCCCTTCCTTATTCTTACACTCCTTTCTTCCCCCTCTCCCCTTTTTTCCCAGTCCTGCTTACCATACAAATAAAACAACGTAATTACATGGAGTAAAATATTAACACTCTCAGGCTTCTATGACTGGACTGAATAACATGGTGAGGCGTCGGCTGAAATAAAAAAAGAAAAAAAGAAGAAAAATACAAGGAAAAAATAATCACAGCTGTCCAGATCACGAGAAATACTATCATCATCCTAGCCCGGTTCTCCTTTTGAGTTTTCTTTGCTTCAGGAGGTGAATTACAACATAGGCACAGCTTTAGATCCCCTTTCTGGTTTCCTAAGGGCTACGAGGTTGCTTGTAGCCAGAATGAAGGTGTGTGTGTGTGTGTGTGTGTGTGTGTGTGTGTGTGTGCTGCAAATACAAAAAATAAAGGTGGCTACAAGACTGCATCATCATCGTTTTCAGACAAACTCGAACAATAGAGAGCAAGTATCTAGCTCCAGTATTTCGTGATATCAGGGCATGTTGTGTTTAACCCTTTCACGATGACGTATATTTATTCTTGCTACATGAGACGATTTACTTGAGCTGTGAAGGGACCATTTTTAGTGACAATTCTACACAAACTCCATTAACCCCTCGTCCGCCTGATCTCTCTTCCTAAGGTGAAGCCTGACGGTAAGAATTAAATGAAAAATGCGTGTTTAAGGTCAGTGTTCGTTGCTGCCTCTTATTTTTCGTATTTTTTCGATTTTTTTGTCTTTTTACTAATTTCTTTTTTGTCCCTGAGGGTTGATTTAATGTTTATGTTGGAAGCGCGTTTTTAGATATCCAGCTACCCTCATCTGATCTAACCTGAAAAGATTATAATACTTACAGGTGTCACTACTTCGTTACGCGCAACATCAAAGGCGTCCTACATCCCAGCCCAAACACCTCCTCCCTCCTATATCTCTTGTGGGTAAAGAAGAGGTTATTTTAATGTCTAAAAACACCTTTCCGACCACCCACGTCATCAAATCAACCCACATACGACCCAAAATATATGTAAAAAGTAGATTTTGTCCCTACTTTGTATCCATCGCTACCGCACCTGTTTACATGTGTTTCTCTTCCCAGGATGATTACGCTTACCTGTACTTTACTTTAACCTGTCTAATCTAAACCAACCTAACCTAACCAAATTTAACCTCACCTAATTTAACCTAATCTAATCTAACCTAGCTAAACGAAACTTAACCAAGCCTAACCTTGTCTAGCCTAACAACGAAAGGAAACACCATAGCCTAATGTAACCTTACCAAGACATTCCTGCGAACAGAACTAGAGCAGCCCTGATCTTTGCTGCTGGACGCATGGAGAAAGGGCTCGCTAACCTGTATTAAGAGAGAAGCAAATAAATAAAATAAAACTCTACGGGAAAGTCTACCCCATCTTTGCCTTCCCGAGCATCCATGTGACGTTAGCTGAAACAGTATGGAAAAGACACAAGTTAACCCTTTCCTTACGGTGTCTTTTTTTTCTGCAAGAGATATTTTGCTGAGTAGGAGAGATTTTTTGAGGTGGTGGAGATAGATTTAGCCTCCCTTAACCCCTTCAGTATGAAAGGTCTCCGGGGAAGGTGAAAAAAATTTGACACTAGCGAGAAGGGAAATGTAAAAAAGGGTTATAGTATTGAATGTGATAGTACCCCCTTCCTTACCTCCCCTTACCCACTCTTCCCTCCCTCCCTCCCTCCCTCTCTCCCTGGATCCTTTCTTCCCTCCCTCCTTCCCTGGATCTTTTCTTCCCTCCCTCCCTGGATCCTTTCTTCCCTCCCTCCCTCCCTCCCTCCCTCCCTGGATCCTTTCTTCCCTCCCTCCCTCCCTCCCTGGATCCTTTCTTCCCTCCCTCCCTCCCTCCCTGGATCCTTTCTTCCCTCCCTCCCTGGATCCTTTCTTCCCTCCTTCTCTCCCATCTTGTATCCTTTTCCCTCCTTCCTCCCCCCTTCCCCCTCCCCCCCGTATCCTCTCTTCCCTCTCTCGCTTAGCCCCTTGGAGGTAGGAAACCCTATATTCTCCCTCCCTCCCTGTAGCTCCCTATATCCTCCCTACTCCCTCCCTGTCCTTATATCCTGCTCCCTTCTTTCCTCCCAATATGTCTTCCCTCCCTCCTTCCCTCATCCTCTTTCATCACTCCTTCCTTCTTCCTCTGTCTTCACTCCATCCTTCTTTCCCTCCCAATCCCTGTATCCTCCCTTCCTTCCTCTCCTCCCTCCCTCCCTCTCTCCCTCCCTCCCTCCCTCCCTCCCTCCCTCCCTACCACTCATCCTTTCGCAATCCCCTCCATTTCCTTTCCTACTAACAACATCCCCCTTTTTAACCTACTCTCCGTCTCTCTCTTTGTCCTTCCCTCGCTCCCTCCCTCGCTCCCGTCTGCTCTTTCCTTCTTCCTTGCCTTTAGCCTCTCTCTCTCTCTCTCTCTCTCTCTCTCTCTCTCTCTCTCTCTCTCTCTCCTTACAGTCTTTCTCATTTTACGCATCAGACGCACATGAATACCCGCTACCCACGAGCACACACTTACACACGCACACACAGCATGGTACGCACACATCAAGGACGTTTGCACACATGACTAAAAATACACGCAACAAAGTACACACGTACGCATACACATACATACATACGACATACACACATACGAATAAAACACATTCAAAATACACATACGTATGGCGCGCGCGCGCACACACACACACACACACACACACACACACACACACACACACACACACACACACACACACACACACACACACACACACACTTCCTCGTGGTGATGCCAATACTTCCTTTGCTGTTGGTATAGGTGTTAGTGGAAAGGTCAGCAGGGTGTGGTGTGGTGGTTGTGGGGAGGGGGGGGGTAGTAGTAGCGGTGCGGAACTTCCGTCACTTCCCCTGCCACTTCCCACTTCCACCTGTTACAACTGCGAAACATCATTAAGTGTTTTTCTTGTGTTCATCCTACGAGCCTCCTGGATGAAGGTGACGGCCACGGCTTTTTATTTTATTTTTTTATTTTTTTAAGGATAGGATCTACATGCCAAGGACTCTAATAAAAAGACGTATAGCCTCACCGAAAATAAAATATCAGATGCCAGTGCCGGGGCCAAGATCAAGAAGCTGCACTTGTACGTACCACAGAAAAACATACGCGTACCTACTTCCGCTACGCAAAATAGTATCTGGAATAGCGACGGTAGTGGTAATAGCTGATGCTCTTTATCCCACTGCTCAAGGCCTCAGTATATCTGTGTGTGTGTGTGTGTGTGTGTGTGTGTGTGTGTGTGTGTGTGTGTGTGTGAACAAAATACTCGGTAGCTCAAAACAGTTTTCATCCGATTTTAACTAAATTTGGTGCAGGGGTAAAGGGACAGTCGAGGGGTTGACCTGTTGTTATTTAGAACAAAAAGTCAAAGGTCAGGGTCACATGGCAAGGTCAACTTAAGCAGGACGTGTCCGATTTACACAAAACTTTGTGGAAAGATTCGGTCTAAGACAATGATAAAGTTATTCAGTTTTGACAACACTCAGTCGAAGGTCAGTGTCGCTAAGAAAGATGAAGAATCAAGGTCACAGGGCAAGGTCAGCTCAGACAATGTTTTTTTTTATTTGGAATCAGGTTGGTGGAAGTATTATGTATTAGGCAAAAAATAAAAAATAAAAATAAAGAAATAAAAGAGGTGGAGGTCGTTTTTGAGGGCACTCGGTCAAAGGAAAGTGTCACAGGGCAAATTCAAATATTCATCCTGCTTTTCTTGCGTTACAACATAATACCCCCTCATACACATGCACTGATTTATTCAACATTTATCTGTGGTCCAGTAAATTATATAACTCGCCTACAGCTGGGGTTAAAACAAAATATGAGGAACAAGCATATCTACAGGTGCCACCGTCAGAGGATAGCAGTGACGTTGGTGTAATTCTCATGACCATCCATCCTCAAAGCATATACACATGAGCGCAAAAGTGTAAAATTTGAGATTCCAGTGGTATCTGTTTAATCAGTTAAGCAGGTGGTTTGGTTACATATTTATTTATTTTTTATGTTATTTATCTCTATTTGTTTTTGTTTTTATATATCCATCACTTATTTCTCTCTCTCTCTCTCTCTCTCTCTCTCTCTCTCTCTCTCTCTCTCCACTTATAGATTGGGACCACAACCCCTGTGCTGAGGTCCCCTGTGGGCTGGGGGTCAAACAAGGTCAGATAGGTTCCATTGGCTGATCTGTCCCTAGCAAATTATTCCGTACATTATGCCTCAGTATCTTGTTATGTTATTGATACACACCATGGTTATGTTAAAGCAATATAATCAGTATACAAAAGAATGTTAAGAATACCATGTTAAGATGTACAATTAAGTAGTATACAAGAGGATGTTAAGATATACCATGCTAAATAAATCGCAAATGAATATGTGTTACGAGGCCTTCTATGCCACCTAAAATACCGCCCTTAATACCAGCTTACGAGGGACGATTTTATTCAGCTTTAAATAAATCACTTCTGGAGGGAAATTAGGAGCTGGTGGCGTAGTGGTTAGCAGATCCAGCCCACACGTAGAAAGACGCGAGTTCGATTCCCACACCGATCAGGCTGTTGGCCAAAGTTTGTTGATTTTATGTCCCTCTTCACCAAGGAATACAGTTGGTGACCTGGATGTAAATTTGGTTATGTGTCGTATTCTAGGAGAAGATTGTGACTTAGTAAAAAATGGTTGTCTGCTATAGTGACCTTCGTATTTATTATTATTATTATTATTATTATTATTATTATTACTATTATCTTTTTCTTTTCATCTTCTTCTTCATCATCATCATCATATTCCTCTTCCTGTTTTCTTCCTCCTCCTCCTCCTCCTCCTCCTCCTCCTCCTTATTTCTTCTTCTTCATCATCCTTTGCTTCCTTTCTCCTCTGATTCATGTCCCCAATCAGATGACATGTCCCAGATCTGTCACCCCATATCAAGCGTGTGAATTAGGCTATATTGCTGCTGATAACGCTGATAAGAAGTATTGTTTGTTTTTATCTCATGGAACTGCGTCATTCTTAGTACCTGGATGCTAAGTTGCTGTAGGGATGCGTCTCCTTGGTTGCTAGTCAGATCAACCCTCCAGTCTTACTACACCTGGCCATAACTGAGTTTAAAGGTGTTACAGGTGTATGTCAGGTGAAAAGAAACAGAGGATAGTGATGCTTTTATTATTTATTTATTTATTGCCAGCGGAGAGAGAGAGAGAGAGAGAGAGAGAGAGAGAGAGAGAGAGAGAGAGAGCAATGAAAGCAAGAAAACGAAAAAAAAAATGATCAGAGGTATGTATGATAACCTAATTGTTGATATCACTTAATCGATACATATATACCCCCCTTCCCTCCTTTCTTCCCTCCCTCCATCCCTCGTCCCTCCTCACATCATTCCCTCCCTTTCCTTCTCTCCCTTCACAGTTGATCTTTCCCTCCATTCACACCTCCCTACCTTCCTTCCTCCCTTTCCCCATTCGCTTCCTCCCTCTTTCTGTTTTTTCCATCCTTCATTATTCTTTATTTTTCTGTCCCATCTCTCTCTCTCTCTCTCTCTCTCTCTCTCTCTCTCTCTCTCTCTCTGATTTAGTACTTATAATATATCCATATCTCGTAATCATAACATCAATAACAACAACAACACCTTCATAACATCGCCACACGCACCAAACACAGTCAAGCAGCACCACCACAAACACAAATGAAAACCACAAACACCACAACAAACAGCATTAAAAGCCACAAACACAGCCCCAAACATACATCACCACATATAAACACCACCACCACCACCACCACAGTTAACCACACACATCGCCACAAACAAAAACAAAAGGGGTAGCCTATCATAGAAACAATGGAACAACTAAAGAACAATAAATCACTCAAACAAAACACAAACAAGCAGAACTAACGAACAAAACAAACGAACAAAACACAAGCAAGCAAAACAAACAAAGCAGAAACAAAGGAAGGAACTAAAAGGCAATAAACAAATAAATAAAGCGCGCAAGTAAACACAAAACAAACAACAAATAAAAATAGGAGGCATCACACTGCAAAATCTTCCAGTGATATTCAATCCCTTTTTTTGTCCTTCAGAGAGCGTCGGGGCCCAGGGCTAGGCTACTCACGCTCAACATTGAAAGCGAGGTAGGCCAATCTCATAACCCAGAGTGGCATTATGTTAACAGTAAACCCCAACCCTGCCTCCGATCTAAACCCTGAACCCCAGCCATACCTCCGATGTAAACCCTGGGTCGCGGGAAATACTTTGCATACTCGTAGTTCCTCATTGCAGTCACCCGAAAGCAGTGCTGTATTGTAAATGAAAATAGTAACGCAGTGATATGGCAACAGTGGCTGGGTAGCGGCGTTGCCATCCTTACCAAAAAAAAAAAAAAAAAAAGGTGAAGGAGACGGGGAGGGGTGTGGTGAAACATGGAGAGAGAGAGAGAGAACTTTTTTTTTTTTTTTTGGTGAGGAGTTGCATGGGTCAATAGGTCTATTGCAGTTATCCTCTTGTCTTATTATTAGTATTTTTAAAAGTAGATTGGGTACGAACATAAAAGAGTATAACAGCAGTAATCAGTGTGCCTATAACAGACAACTTATCTAAGTCTGACTGGACTATAACAATAACACAGGGATAGCAGAAAAGGAAAGACGTGGGAGAGGTGAGGGAGAGATCGTGTGTGTGTGTGTGTGTGTGTGTGTGTGTGTGTGTGTGTGTGTGTGTGTGTGTGTGTGTGTGTGTGTGTGATGCACCAGCGGATCCATCACCTGGATTTGGATTTTGGCCACGGAACTACCATGAAACCTTTACACCTTTCACCTGGCCTAGAGGCCTGGGCCAGTTTAAGGAGGCCGAGGGCACGAAATTAGTCAGAAGTAGTTTATACAGAAGCGGCGTAACGGTGTACGACTAGTATTACCAAGACAGAACTAGTTACACCCATGAGTGACGGAGAGAACCAGAAATGCGAAATAATAATAATAATAATAATAATAATAATAATAATAATTTTAGGCGAACTAGTTTCATAAACGTCTTTATATGAAAAAAAATATATATATATTTTTCCACTGTGGTGAATAAAGGTAAAATAAGAAGGGGCATTCATAGATTGGAACATTCACGCCCTAAAGTTGGTCTTAGGACCAAACATTTGTAACCTTGGCCGACGACCGATTATTCTCAAAATCGAACTTCTACATTTTTCGTATAACACTAAACCTTTCACCAAGTTTATTCAGTACTGTTCGAGTAAAATACACTTTTCACAAAAAGATAAAGACAGACTCAAGCCTAACGAAGCGATACACCAACAACTATATCGCCTGCGTGAATATGAATCACCCAGGAGTATGCAAGTAGTAACAACTTTCATGTATGATACTTATAGCAGTCAGTATCTGA